>NC_052636.1:25964686-26290397 GCF_016161935.1 Mauremys reevesii | reverse complement strand
GACATTAGCCAACAAAGGAGAGTGTGGCAGTGACATCACAAAGGCCTTTTGCAGAACCTCAGACGCTATTGGTCCAAGGTGGTGGGAGGTGAGTGACCTCACAGAGAGATGCTGACATCATCCCAGGCAGGACAGGGCGAGGGGCCAGGAGGCCTCAGAGACCCTGTGGCTTTGCTTCAGCAAGTCTCCTTCTCAGGTCTCTCTTTGAGGACTGAGAGGTATTGAGGTTCACGGACGTGAGCGCCAGGAGGAACCTCTTTCAGAGTTTTCTCCTTCCCTTTTAGTGATTTTGCTAGAAAGTGTGTCCTGTTTAGAGGCCAGAGCCTCCTGGAGGTTTTGAAACCTGTTCAGTCTGATCCATCTGTTGCAGGAGTGCTCTGCAGCTCACTGGAGGTCCACCCAAAAATGTGGGGCTGAAATGGTGTATAGGCAGTGATCCCCACAGTGACCTGGGCCATCCTTTGGGCTCTCCTGGTGAGAACCCTCAGCCTCCCGTCCTCAGTCTCTACCTGATTGGCTGAGCAGGGGATTTATTGACCAGGAGGGGCTCAGGTCCTTGTTCTCTTTCAAGACCAGAAATAAGTCAGAACAGTTCTGTGTTTGATGAATTTGCTGCTTCTCTGCATTAATGGTCTCTAGGCAGTTCATGATTCTCTCTAACATTGCAATTCTCCTCAAATACTTGCTGAATAATTGTCACTGTTGTTGGTCTGGAGCTCATCACAGAGCACACTTTATTCAGGTGTTCAATGTCTGAAATTCAAGATCTGATGGTTAGTTTGTAAAGCAGCAGAGGAATCCTGTGACACCTTATAGACTAGCAGATGTTTTGGAGCATGAGCTTTCATGGGTGAATACCCACTTCATCGGATGCATGTAGTGGAAATTTTCCAGGGGCAGGGTATATTGAAAATCAGGGCTCTTGGGTCCTATTCCAACTCTGCCCTGACTGAAACAATGTGACCTAAAACAAGTCAATTCTCCTTTTCAGCCCTTACTCCCTCTTTCGAGTAGGGATAATAAGGATCCGCTCTTGACTACCTCACAGTGGAGTGGAGGCAGGGACGGCTCTAGGTTTTGCTGCCTGAAGGAAAAAAGTGGCTGCCCCCACCCCAGCCCTGGACTCCCCATAACCCTTGCTGCCTGAGCTCTGTCCCCCACCTGCCCCCTGCCGCCCCACCCTGGGCTCTGCAACCCCCCTGCTGCCCCAACTCTGGGCTCTCCTCACACCCGATGCCCCAGCCTGGGTCACTGGTAACTGCTCCCAGGGCGGGTCATTCAGCAGAATTTTGGATGTGCTGAGAACACAGACAGGACCTTTGGTTCACATGGTTACAGAACTGCAGTAAGTGGAACAATTTTCAGCTTGGCATGATTGGAGAGATCTGGATCCATATTATAAGACTGTCCTCCATAAATGAGGAAAAGTTGAGTGCCTTTATTATTCTTTGTTTCTGTAGAATTTAGCAATGCAATATCACTGTCTTCCTTTTAAACAAAGAAAACTAGGAAAAAAATGAGTAATTGCTGTTGAAAATAGCAATTCCAATCCTAAAAACCACGGGAAGCATTTCTTGCTCCAATTTTATCTAGTAGGATGCCCCTGGAACAATGGGAAAGCCTGCATCTCGCAGTGCAGCCATGGAGACACCACACCTTCCTTGCCCCTACTTAGGGGCAGGGGGCGAAGGACATCATCCAGGCTCACCATCAGGTCACTTTCCTCAGCCGGGCTGCGTCAGGGGAGGGCCGAGAGCAGCGGCTGATGCTCCTCATGCCACCAGGTGGAAAGTGGCCAGGACTTGAGGGCACATAGTGTGCTCCTCAGCCCCCACCCTCCTGTGGGGCCACGGAGGAGCATTGAGGCAGGGAGGCAGTGGGCACCTTTGGCCACGGTGCCCGGCCCCTGGAGCCTGGGCGGCTGCAGGGGGCCACCTAAGGCCGGCCGGGCTCCCCCAGCCTGAACAGCAGAAACCTGGAGACTGGCCACCCCACTGAGCAGAGGGTAGCCTGGGCGGCGCATGTGGAGGCCTCAGGGGCTCAGCCTCCCCAAACCTTCTGCGTCATAAGGGGACAATGGGGCCCATGACTAGGGGCCCTGGCCAAATTGGAGTCCCCTGGAAAGCTCTCCCCACGGTGGCCCCAGGGCTGGAGGGCTCCCACTCCCTGCTACGGCCCGGGGGCTGCAGCAGGGCACAGAAGCCCTCTGGTGCCCGGGGCCATGGCGGGGCCGGGGTAAAGGTGACAGGGTGGGGCCGGTGGGGAAGAGGGTGGAACAGAGGTAACAGTGGGTGGGGCCGTGGGTGGAAGGTGTGGAAGGGCGGAGCCACACACAGAAGGGAGACAGGGTTTCCAGTGCTGGGGCCCTCGCACTTATTCTCCCTTTCCTGGGCTTTTGCTCCACTAGCCCCTGCTTAGCAAGTGAGGTCAGTGGTCCCCCCAAAATGTGGGAGTGTGACTCCTAGGGGACACAGGAAGATTGATGGGGGCACTTCAGGGCCTAGGCCAGCCCCATGGAGGCGGGGAGAACAGCCTCAGCCCTCTGTCCCAACTCTTCCCCAACCCCACCCTCAGCCTGGGCCCTGGCTCCCAGCCCGGCCTCGACCCCTGCCCCTGTCTGCACCCCTCTCACCATGGCTTCCGGCCCCACTCCCAGCGGTTCTCGACCGCGGTTTTCGAGGAGCCACAGCCACATGAATCTGAGCGCGGTGTGAAATGTTTGGGGACCACTGGGTTGGGGTGACGTCCTCAATCACTTCTCTGCGGTCAATGAAAGTGATTCTTCCCCACCCTCCGTCAGGGCGGCTGCAAATGCGTTCTGCTGCCCTTCCTGCATTACAGGAAGGAGAATAACGTTTCATTACTCCAATCCTAAAGTGATTTGTAACCCACCACCAGCCCAAACTGGTCATTTTGAAACATAGCCTGCATGCTGCATAGCTGCAGAGCAGAGTAGGGGTGTCTATGCAAACACGGCCTGTTCCTGAAGTCTTCCCCAGTCCTCACTAGATGTGAGGCAGGGCTCATTCAGACCCTGCTTATGCTTAGTATTAGGAAACTCCTTAGTGGCCCTCTTTCTGCCGACCTTAGATTCTCCTCTGTACCTTTACCAACAGCTCAGATGAGGTGGCCGAGTGGTTAAGGGTGGACTGCTAATCCATTGTGCTCTGCATGCATGAGTTTCAAATCCCATCCTCTTCGGCTGCATTTGGCACACCCTCCTTTATAGACAACCCATCTCCCCCTTTGGTACAATGACCAGATCCAGCAATGTTGCTTCTGTTGCAAAATTGAGTCAGCTAGTAGCGCCAAAGGAGGACTAATATTTAGAGTTTGGCAGAAAGCAGCACATTTATTATAACAGCTAAAGCTCAAAAAGCGGGGAGGAAGGAAGGTGTCATTCTTACACTCCAGGACAGGTTCAGCGCAGAATGTCAGGATTAAGGTAAGTGTCCCCCAGCACCCCGCGATGGGCGGTCACGATGAGTAAGTCTTCCCGGGCATGATGGACTATGCTTGTGTGAACCACTGGCCAGGCGATCGGGCGAAGGGCATTCACTGGAGAGTACAAGCTTGTACTCCTGAGCTGAGGCCCTTCCTTTTGGGACCTGCTCCTCATGGCCTGCGACTGGAGATGACTTGGCTGCACCTGGTGGGTCACTCTCCACCTGAGCCATTGTCCATGCAGTGTCCATGCTCTGGGTGTGTAAGTGCTGCCTAATGAGTCCCAGACACCTTCTCTATCTAGGAGCTCTTCTGATCTTCCAGCTGTTCAACCAGCCCATTCATTCCACAAAGCATTGCAGGGGAGGGGAGGAAGCCACTTCACAGGCATTCAGAGAGGAGAGGGATTAAGCAGGGGAGGGGAGTGTAACGAACCTTTTGGGCATACAGGTGATACGAACCACACAGTCCTGCTGCTCTACAACGGGTAAGTTCTCAAGCAGCATGTTTCTTGCTTTGCCCATCGGTCAGTTTGATGATTATCCGCCGGAAATATTTTGCCATTGGGTTGTGCGTTTACACAGAAAGTGACATTACCAACAAATAGGTAATTCTTCAGTCCTGCCACCTAGTCTGCAGTTGGTGGGTTTAAGAGGACACATTCACTCTCCCACAGTCTGACCAGGCCTGTGCTCTCAACTTCCCTGTGCTGGGATCCCTTCCCTGGTCTTCCCAGACCACTGCCCCCCCCACCCCCGCTTCCTGGGATCCCTCCCCACACTGTCTGCCCCCTGCTGGCAGGATCCTTCCTGTTCCTTTCATTTCTGTCTCCTCTGGGAAAAAGCTCACAGTTCCCGGCAAGTTGAACTTGGGCCCGTGGGCAAAACCAGGAATCCTGACCACTAGCCCATATGGGACTATTGGTGCATCCCCAGTGGGGATTCACCCACAGCTCCTGTCCAATGCGTCTGTTGATCTATAGGTGCCACAGGATCTTTGCTGCTGTTATTCCTGCAACTCTCTAAGCCCATAGGCGCAGCAGGGACTAAGCGTGACGGATGTCGATTTTGGGCCTTTTTCTTATATAGGCTCCTGTTACCCCACTCCTGTTTTCTCATTTGCTGTCTTGGTCACCCTGTATGGGGCTGCACACAGGGCTGCATTAACCCCTTCAGGTGCTGAAGTTTCCCTCTCTCCATCCCAGTGCCTGCTGTGATCAGGAAACAGACATCCCAGGGCTCCCAGGTGCTGCACAGACCATGACTGAGATCGATACCCCATGTTAAGCCGGTCTTTGTATAATCCCTGGCCAACCTGGGATACCCAGGAGTTCCCCTCAATTTCCTGACCCTCTGCTGCCCAACTTCTTCTGACTCCATCTGCATCACCCAGGGCGGCGACAGGGTTTCTGGCACCCTAGGCAATTTGGGCGGCATTTTGTGCACTACCCATGGGCGCACAGGGCTTCACCAGTTCCACTCCGTCGCGCCGCCGAAGAAGGACTCTCTGCCCGGTCGCGAGCGTGGCGGCGATCGTTGAAACTGCTCAATTGCCTGCTGCTGTTTTCGCGGCATGTGGCGGAGGTCCATCTTTGGTGGTGCAGCGAGACGGAACCAGGCTCAGGCGCCATGGGAGCGCGCAAAATGCCACCCCGAATCCCTGCACCTAGGCGACGCTGCGGCAGCTCTGGGGCGGGACTATGGCACAGGCCGAGGCAGGGCAGCTCCTGGGGTGGGGCTCTGGCACAGCCGGGCGGCGCGGCTCCTGAGGCAGGGCTCTGGCACAGCCAGGGGCGGAGCAGCTCCTGGGGCGGGGCTCTGGCACAGCCGGGGGCCGAGGCAGCTCCTGGGGCGGGGCTCTGGCACGATGTGATCGCGGGCCCGGGCCTTGGCGCTGCTCCTGGTGACCACGTGCTGCCAGCGGCTGGAGGCGCCTGAGGAGCCGCTGTTCTCCTTCCCAGCCAGGATCTGCCACAGGTGTAGCGACATTGTGTGCAACCCTCCCGTTTGCAACTAGGTGGAGTTTTATGCCGCTAACTTGACCATCTGGGCCCCTGCTCAGGACTTGCTGCGCCTGGTCCAGCCGGGTTGTGAATCCAGGAGGACAGGAGTTTGTGGTCGCTGCTCATGCTTCTCCTGTACCGAACCAAGCTGTTCAGGAAGTCCTTGCAGCTATTAAGTTGTCATTGGCCAGTTAAGAGAACCTTGGTTTCCATCCAGCGCATTTCTGCTGGATCACCTTGTCACTGCTCTTGCCGCGTGTTGCGACTTGGCTGGGGTTACCCCACACGCCTATAGTGAAGGCGCGTTCTGTAGTGCAAACATAAATTCGACCGCTGTCACCACATCCCTATCCACAGGACATGTGAGGCTGCATGGTCATCTGTCCATTTTTTCCTCAGCACTATCGATCGTCTCCCAAGCACAGGATGATGCGGGTTTGGTGAATTGGTATAGATCTGATAACCCTTAGCTCCTACCCCCTCCATCAGATATGGCTAGAGTCACCTGCTATGGAATACACGGAGCAGTCACTCGAAGAAAGGTCAGTTACCTATTCACGTAACTGGCATTCTTGAATGTGTTACTCTTATCTGAGTCACATCGACCTCGCCTTCCTCTGTCAGGTTGTCTGCCAGAAGGAACTGAGGGTGGGAGTGCGAGCTCATATAGCGCTATAGAGGCGCCACTCAGGGTCACAGCAGTGCTCCAAGAATTTCCAGCACCCGGTGCATGTGGTGAAACACCTTTTTACTATGCAGAATGGGCAAGACAACACATCTCAAAGAACACCAGTTACAGAACAGAGGTAACTGTCCTTTTTAAAGGATGTCTACATTTCATTCCTGTAATGTAGCAGAACTGGTGATAGGAAAGCTTAGGAAGAGAGAGGGCCAGGGAGTGTACAGCTTAAATTGGTTAAATAGTCTCACTTTCAGTACTCAGTGTTTCAAAAATGTTAGACTGCCAACCTGTGTCATAGAGATGTCTTCTGTTTTTAAAAAAGAACCATGAATAAAGAAGCTACTTTAAGGGAAATTACTGCTTTTGTCCAATCCTGAAGAGCTATGAGATCTTTGCTCACCAATTCTCATAAAACTTGTATTTGTTATGCCTTTTTGGTGACTTTGTGTATTATGATCTATTATAAATAAAGTGCATTTCATTGATTGATTTTAAATGAAATTAGTAACTGGAAAAAATGGCCAGTATTTTTTAAAACCTGGCTGAGACAATTATAGCTACTGTATTCTGTCATTTTAGTTTCCTGAGAATCAAACGTATATCTAAGTATAATCTAAAGTTCTCCTGCAAAATACCAGCATGGCACAAATCCTCCTGTAAACTTGGATCATTCTACTTGGGTTTTATTTTAAGTACAAGGCCAAATATGTATAACAAATTTTAAACGTATTATCAATTAGTAATTCCGATATATTTCAGGTGGTGCCTCTTTTTACATGTGTTTGCTCTCCCCTGATGTTAGAAACCTGGCTGTATGCCACTGCTGCTAGAAGGGCTCATCACCCAGCAGCTGAGGGCCACCATGCCGGGCTCCAGCAGGGCTGCATGGCCACGCGGGGCCAATGGTGTGTGAGTGGGCTGGGTGGGAGTCTCAGGCGTCACGTCTCAGGAGATCTGCCCCGGCTCCACAGCACTGCTCCAGCTCTGAGCTGTCTCCCCACTGCCTGGGACCTGTGTGCCCCACCTGCCTCCCCAGGGAAGAGCCACCTGGGACCGGTGCAGAAGGCTGGGCCAGTCTCCAGCCCAGTCACAGGGAACAGTCGGGGAGGGGGGAGGCTCAGCTGGGTCCTGAGGGAGCCTGGCCCGGGTAGGCTCTGCTCCTGCTCCAGCCTGGCTGCTTCCACCACTCCCAAGGGGCCGGAGTTCTCCTGCCCCAGGACCAGCTCTGGCTGCGCGCTGCCATCTCAGCCTGGCAGACACAGTCACCTCCCATCAGGGCTGGCTACTGTGGCACTGGGGATTGCAAGGTGTGGAAGTAGGTCTCTAGTGGGTCTGGGGGTGCTGGGCCGCACAAGGGGGGTGGGGAGATTTGTGTGTGTTGGGGGCGCTGGGAAGTGTGGGGGGTCTGTGGATGGCACTGTGCAGTTGTGGTGGGGGCACTGGGCAGTGAGGGGATCTGTAGGGGGCTCCTGGGTGGAAAGGTGTGGGGCACTGTGCAGTTGTGGGGAGGCTGTCAGGGGTCTCACAGCTGGGGGCACTGGTCAGTGAGGAGGATCTGTGGGGAGTTCTGAGTGGGTGGGGAGTGATCTGGGAGAGCACACCAGGCAGGGAGTTTGTGGAGGAGTCTCTGGGTGGTGCGGCACTGAGCGTAGGAAGTCGGAGGGGTGCCAGGCAGGGGTTTGTGGGGGTCTGTGGATGGGTGCGGCGCTGGGCGCCAGGGAGTCGGAGGGTGCCCGGGCAGGGGTTGGTGGCTGTCTCTGGGTGGTGCCGGGCGCTGGGCGTGACAGGGAGTCGGAGGGTGCGGGCAGGGGTTGGTAGGGGGTCTCTGGGCGATTCGGCGCTGGGCGTGAGAGTCGGAGGAGGTGCTGGGCAGAGGGGTTTGTGGGAGTCTCTGGGTGGTGTGGCGCTGGGCATAGGGAGCCGGAGGAATTGTTGCTGGGCAGGGGTTTGTAAACAGGGCCCTTGTACTGGGCTGGGAGTGGAGTGGGGCTGTCCTGACGTGCCATGACCCATCTCCCGTTGCCCCCGGCCAGCCCCTCGCTCTGAGGACTCTGCCCCCCTCTGCCCCCATTTCCCCCATGAGGGCCACAAATATGTTTAGCACCAAAAGACCCTGAAAGGTTAATCCGGCCCCCCTGTGTTTGGGGTGCAGGCTCTGGGAGGAGTTGGGGGCGGGAGGGTTGCAGGCTATGGGAGTTTGAGTGAGGGTGCAGGCTCTGACCTGGGGCAGGGATTGGGGTGCAGACACGCGGGCTCAGGGGGAGTTAGCAGCTCAGCGCTGTAGCAGAGGAAGGAGCTGCAGTGATTTCACACAGACACAGACACTGACAGAGACACTTTTCCATAGTCACAATCACGAGAGGCAGAGTCGGATTACTGTTTCCCGCATTCAGGCTCCCGGCCGGAGCAGTGGCCGCCCGGAGAGAGGTAGGGACGTCTGTCTGGTGTTTCCCGCACTCAGGCTCCCGGCCGGAGCAGTGGCCGCCCGGAGGAGGGCAGGGACGTCTGTCTGGTGTTTCCCGCTTTTCGGGCTCCCGGCGGAGCAGGGGCCGCCCGGAGGAGGGCAGGGACGTCTGTCTGGTGTTTCCCGCTTTCGGGCTCCCGGCGGGCAGGGGCCGCCCGCAGCGCTGGCACAGACCGAGCGGCACTGTGGTGGCTGAGCTCGGACAGGCTTTCCCAGGGCTGGGAGGCTGGTGCCTGGAGCCCCAGTAACCTGCCCCTGCTCCGGGGCCTGACACGCCAGCAGACCTGAAACAGCCTGCCCCCAGCCCGACACCCTCAGATTTGGGAGACCAGCAGATTTGGGAGGCTCATCCCGAGGGCCCCTGTTCCCCCGCCACCCCCTCCTAAACAGGGTTTTGTCCTGCACAGGGTCTGGCAGCGGCTCCCCACCCCACCCCGATTTTTCCCCTTCAGCCCTCTCCTGCCGCTACCTACAGCAGCTTAGTCCCCCTGGCCAGTAAATTTCTGCCCCGCTCAGACCTTGGCAGCCCACTGCGATTTGCCCCCTTGGTGCTGCAAACCCCACCCCACCCGAGAGGAGGCAGCAAATCGTAAGTAGAAGTGAGGGCAGAGAGCAGGCAGGGGCGACAGCAGAGGTTACTGGGCAGGCTCCATTCGGGTGCGCATGCTCAGTGCAGCCCAAGTAGCGAATCTGGAGCTGTTTCTGTCATTACACCGGCTTGCTGCCTAGAACGAACGCTCCTTGAGTGGGGTGATCCCCAGGGAGCAGCTCAAACCTGCAAAGTGCCTGGCCAGGGGCAGGACATTGGCACAGCAAGGGAGGTGTGGCAGTGACATCACAAGGCCTTTGGCAGGACCTCAGACTATTGGTCCAAGGCGGTGGGAGGGTGACCTCACAGAGAGATGCTGACATCAGCCAGGCAGGACAGGGGCGAGGGGCCAGGGAAACCTCAGAGACCCCTGTGGCTTTGCTCCAGCAAGTCTCCTTCTCCAGATCTCTCTCTGAGGACTGAGAGAGTATTCGGGTTCACGCACGTGAGCGCCAGGAGGAACCTCTTTCGAGTTTTCTCCTTCCCTTGTAGTGATTTTACTAAAAAACAGCCGTCCCTGTTTAGAAGGTAAGAGCCTCCTGGAGGTATGAAACCTGTTCAGTCTGATCCATCTGGAGACAGTTTAATTCTAGGCATGGAAAACACGAGCTTAAGGAGGCAGAATTTTATTGCGCACCTGGGATTTTGTCCCTTAGAATCACTGGGGACATTAGGGTTTGTCCTTTTTGTTTCCGCTTTTCCTCCATCCCTCCCTCCCTCCCTCTCCGTCTCTTGCTTCTTTTGTCCTTTCTCCTGTTCCCCTCCCAACAGCAGGAGAGAGAGACACACACACACAGGGAGGAGCTCCCACTGTGGGAGGTCCACCCAAACATATGGGGCTGAGAAGAGAATAGTGCTCGGGCAGTGATCCTCACCAGTGACCTAGGCCATCCTTTGGGCTCTCTGGTGAGAACCCTCAGCCTCCATCCTCAGTCTCTACCTGATTGGCTGAGCAGGGTTATTGACAGGAGAGACTCAGGTCCTTGTTGGTCTCTTTTAAGACCAAGGAAATAAGTCAGAACCAGTTCTATGTTTGATGAATTTGCTGCTTCTCTGCATTAATGGTCTCCTGAGCAGTTCATGATTCTAACATTGCAGTTCTCCTCAAATACTTGCTGAATAATTACTGTCACTGTTGTTGGTCTGGAGCTCATCAGAGCTCTTTATTCAGGTCATTCAATATGTAATGAAATTCAAGATCTGATGGTTAGTTTTGAAAATCAGGGCTCATGGGTCCTATTCCCAGCTCTGCTACTGGCTGGAGTGTGTGACCTAAGACAAGTCAATTCTCCTTTCTCAGCCTTAGCTTCTCCCTCTTTCGAGTAGGGATAATAATGATCCGCTCCTACCTACCTCACAGTGCGTGGAGGCAGGGCCGGCTCTAGGTTTTGCCATTCAAGCAAAAAAAACTTTGCTGCCCCACCTCAGCCTGGGGTCCCCATACATGCTCCTGCTGACCGAGCCCTGGGCTTCCCCCACCCCAGCCCCTGCCACCCCAGCCCTGGGCTCTCCCCACCCGTGCCAACAACATCGGTTTGTTCTCCCCAGTCCACCCAGGCTGAGCTGCTCCCGTTTATACCTGTCTCCAGTCGGAGCATGCCCAGAGAGAGTGAGGGGGTGTGGCCGCTTCAGCCCACATGGCACAGTTAACCCTAGCAGTGCCAGTGCAGGGTTGATATACCTCATCACAGACAGCATTTCCCAAATTTGGGGATTAGCTAGGAGATCTCTTCAGGGTAACCTTTGGGAGCTTAACACTCAGGCCAGAAACCCTCCTGGAAACCGGAAAACACTAACACCGGAACAAATCAACATACCCTTAGAGCTGACCAGGGTATTCTATCTACTGCCCAAAATCCACAAACCCGGAAATCCTGGACGCCCCATCATCTCGGGCATTGGCACTCTCACTGAAGGACTGTCTGGATATGTGGACTTTCTACTGAGACCCTATGTTACCAGCACTCCCAGCTATCTCCATGACACCACTGATTTCCTGAGGAAAATACAATGCATTGGTGACCTTCCAGAAAACACCATCCTGGCCACCATGGATGTAGAGGCTCTCTACACCAACATCCCACACGCTGATGGAATACAAGCTGTCAGGAACAGTATCCCTGATGATGCCACAGCACAACTGGTTGCTGAGCTCTGTGCCTTTATCCTCAGACACAACTATTTCAAATTTGATGACAATATATATCTCCAGATCAGTGGCACCGCTATGGGCACCCATGGCCCCACAATATGCCAATATTTTTATGGCTGACCTGGAACAACGCTTCCTCAGCTCCCGTCCACTCACGCCCCTTCTCTACCTACGCTACATTGATGACATCTTCATCATCTGGACCCATGGGAAAGAGACTCTGGAAAAATTCCACCACGATTTCAACAGCTTCCACCCCACCATCAACCTCAGCCTGGACCAATCTACACGGGAGGTCCACTTCCTAGACACTACGGTGCAAATAATTGATGGACACATTAACACAACCCTATACAAAACCTACCGACCGCTATGCCTACCTTCATGCCTCCAGCTTCCATCCCGGGCACACCACAAGATCCATTGTCTACAGCCAAGCACTGAGGTACAACCGCATCTGCTCTAACCCCACAGACAGAGACCAACACCTACAAAATCTCCACCAAGCATTCTCAAAACTACAGTACCCACGAGGAAATAAGGAGACAGATCAACAGAGCCAGACGTGTACCCAGAAGACTCCTACTGCAAGACAAACCCAAGAAAGAAACCAACAGGACTCCACTGGCCATCACATACAGTCCCCAGCTAAACCCCTCCAACGCATCCTCAGGGATCTACAACCCATCCTGGACAATGATCCCACACTTTCACAGGCCTTGGGTGGCAGGCCAGTCCTCGCCCACAGACAACCTGCCAACCTGAAGCATATTCTCACCAGTAACTGCACACGCACCATAGTAACTATAGCTCAGGAACCAACCCATGCAACAAACCTCGATGCCAACTCTGCCCACATATCTACACCAGTAACACCATCACAGGACCTAACCAGATCAGCCACACCATCACCGGTTCATTCACCTGCACGTCCACCAATGTAATATATGCCATCATATGCCAGCAATGCCCCTCTGCTATGTACATCAGCCAAACTGGACAGTCTCTAAGGAAAAGGATAAATGGACACAAATCAGATATTAGGAATGGCAATATACAAAAACCTGTAGGAGAACACTTCAACCTCCCTGGCCACACAATAGCAGATCTTAAGGTGGCCATCCTGCAGCAAAACTTCCAGGACCAGACTTCAAAGAGAAACTGCTGAGCTCCAGTTCATCTGCAAATTTGACACCATCAGCTCAGGATTAAACAAAGACTGTGAATGGCTTGCCAATTACAGAACCAGTTTCTCCTCACTTGGTTTCACACCTCAACTGCTAGAACAGGGCCTCATCCTCCTGATTGAACTAACCTCGTTAGCTCTAGCTTGCTTCTTGCTTGCATATATAAACCTGCCCCTGGAAATTTCCACCACTTGCATCTGAAGAAGTGGGTATTCACCCACGAAAGCTCATGCTGCAGAACGTCTGTTAGTCTATAAGGTGCCTCCTGTTAAAATGTGTAGTAACACTGTATGTAAAGTTATGAGATTTTACTGTATGATATTACTGAAAAAGTTACAATTCTGGGGAACACCCACAGACCAGTTCCTCAGAGACAGCAAGGCAAACAGCTGGTCAAACAGCCATTCTCCTGCAGGGGGAAGGTGTGAAGAAGACATTTACATTCGATCACAGGGAACTCTTGAAGTTGTTGTGGAAAAAGACCACACGATTGATTTTGAATCAGCTCAGCCTGAGGTTCTTTTCTTGGTTAAAAAGTGCGCAGGGCAACAGCTATTGGAATACTGTCCCCCTGAGCTAAAAATCACACAAGCCTTTTAAAGCTTAAAACCACAAACAATGACACATACGTTGCACGTTAATTTCCTTATTTGGAATATATTGCAAAATATGATGCAGGTCAAAAGCAAGCTGAACAATCAGTTTTCCATATTCGGCCTTTCCTGTTATTGTTATTACACCTGGTGATATGGGAGCAAGACTATGCATGTCTCAAGAAATGTCACTACCAACCTAGGCCATTTTCACATGCTGGGGTGCAATCCAGAGCAGTGAGGAGTTGTGTCATCTGTAATCCTGGGTGAGATTCAGTGTTCTGCTGGAGATCCCTGTCTGGATACTCCCAGCCAGCATTCAAGGCCTCACCGAGTGTCTGTGTGATAAGTAACCCTGGACCAGCAGCTCTGACTCCAGCTGCCTGCTTGTTACCTCAAGCACATTCTGGTTTGGGTAGAGAAGGCTCAGGAGTTTGAGAGAAGGCAGGGGTAGGAAGCTTCTGTTCGTTATGCTGGACCCTAACCCCAGTTTTACTTGAGTAAAGAGGAGCTATTTGACACTGTGTGATACGGCTCCTGTGCTCTGTTCCCAAACTGTTCTGCAGCATGGGAGGGTCTCTGGTAGTGTGTGTGTCACTGGCATATTGGGGTGATGCAGAAACAGGACAGAGTAGAGGTGGCATTGTGGGGCTGGCGTGAACCTTATCTCTTCATTTCCCTTCCAAGAACCGAGGGGACAGGAACCCTTACCCAGTGAGGTCACAGTCTCATGGATTCTCCTGCATGACATCCCAGTAGGGCTCTCTGGGTGGGGTCCAGCAGAGCCCACTCTTCCCTGGTGAAATGCACAGCCACCTCCTCGAAGGTCACTGGCCCCTGAAAGAGCAAGAGTCCAACACTCAGGACCTCTTTCCCCACTCACAGCCCCACTATTTGTGGCAGAGAGGAGCGAATCAAATGGAAGCTCTGGGTGGATCCCACTCAACAGAGTCCAACCCCCACCCCCCTCAGCGTATCCAGCAAATACCAGGCTGAGGGACGAAGAGAGAGCCCCTTGTGTCTCCCAGCAGATCCATCACACCCCTACTGGCCACCGACTGATTCAGGAGTTGGAGCCCTAGTAGGGTCAGCGAAACTCTCTGGTAGGAAGCCCAATAACCTCCTCATTGTGAGGAGCAGGATATGAAGGAGAGGCAGCTCAATAAGCCTGACTCATGGGTGCCCCCTTCATATCTCACAGCAGCCACTGGTTAGTGAGCTCAGGCTCCAGCACTATGAGTCTGGTGAGTTTTACCAGCTCCATGTAGGTGGGCTATTTTCTTTCTTCACAAATTAGGGCATTTCCACCTCCCAACCTCCTGGGTCTGTTCCTAGAATCTAGGCCACTTATTAAATAACTCCCAGTGGGTTTGCCACACCCTGGCCTCCTGCTTTCCCCACCCTGTGCATTTCCTGCCCCGCTCCAACCTCCAAACCAGACTGTGCAAACCTTCCCATCTCCGGTGTATTTGCTCTCCCTCTCCTCCAGCAACCTCCCGATAATCTCTACCTGAGTTGGCTCCACTGCAGCCATTTCTCTTCCCTGTCCCACGCCAGGCTGGGATGAGCTGGAGCAAAACATGGACGCCATTCTGCAGCCTGTCTGGGGGAGAAGGGCAGTTGTGGGCGTTTCAGAACCAGTTTTAGTTAATTTCACATCAGAATTCCCCCCGGCCCCTTCCCTGCAGACAGACACCCTAGATTCTGCCATGCTGGGAAATGCTCAATCTGTTTATTACAATGTAGACCTGGCCCCTCCTGCCAGGCTAAGCCCAGACACATTTTTAACCTCCCTTCTCCCTCCCCTCACCCCCTAACAAAGTCTCTGAACACAAGGCTAGAAAAGAGCAGAACCAAAGGAGTCATTGTGGGGGATTCCCTCGGACACTGACCCCACGGCAGCTACACCCCAGCAGGGGGAATATGGAGTCAGGAACTGGCTTTTCCTCTCTCTGATCTGCCCTAGGGGGCTAGGAACAGCTGGAGAAAGTCATCCCGTGGGCCAGGCAGAGAAGCAGCTTTAATTAAGGTCACTTCCCAGCACAGAACCCCGCTGGGGGAGCAGCAGCTGCTAAGCCTGGTCTCCCAGATCACAATGGAGGCTGCAGCGTCTGACCCAGGAAGCTGGACCCCAGTATCCTGAGCAGAGAGGGACAGAGCGTTTGAGCAGCTTCCCTCCTTTAGCTCTCTGGGAGAGCAGCTAATGAGCCCCTCCTCACAGGGAGAATTGCTGATCTCATTAGCCCCACTGTCGATCCGAGTCACTCCTTGTCTTTCCATACAGTGACTCTGGATTAACAATGGTCTCAAAGAAACCAGAGTTCAGAAACAATGAGTCCAGAATGCTGTGGGAGAGACCATTGTGTGGCAGCGCTGATCCCCTTCCCTCCTCCCTCACCCACAGATCCAGGACAAGGACTGGACAATGGACTGGACAATCTAGGACAATGGAACTGGAAGTTCCTGCAGTTTTCAAGAGGAGAGCAGAGCAAAAATCTGTGATTTCACCTCACAGTGTCTGATAAGTGGCTAGAAAGTTATCACAGTGACTGGGCCTGGCCGGGAATGTCGGGCAGTGCTTGGAGCCAGGATTCTGGCATAAGCTAATCAGGGAGAAGAAGCGGCGCAGACCCCAGAACCCCAGCCAGCCCCACCCAGATATTCCTGGGATCCAGCCCCAGAGTCCCTGGCCAGGGACCTCAGATACCCACAGAGCCCCACCGGCCAGACAACCCCACCAGACCTTCATTGCGAGGTTGGGAATCCCAAAGGTTCCCCCACCAAAGACCCCAACAGCCAGAGACCCCCAAAGGGACCCCCACTGGGAACTCAGTCCCTCACTGCCTGCCTAGGATCCCCGCCCTCCAGCAGGATCTGCCTGCCCTTTGCCTGGCACCCTCCTCCTCCCTGTGGGATCCTGATGCTTTACAGGGCACCCCTGGCCTAGCGCCGAGATTCTCCCACACACTCTGTGCACTGGGCACGGCAGCGATCCCAGGAGTCTGCGGGGAAGCCCAGACAGAGCACCTGGCACAGCACCAGGCTCCTCTAAGCCCCTGTCCCGCCTCCCCAAGAGGCCCACCCCGGCTGTTCTGCAGCCAGCGGCCCAGCGATACCCACCTCCAGGACCCACAGCCTCAGGGCTGGGCACATCACACCCACCCCTGAAACCCCAAATCTCCAGAACCCACCAACCTCACTAGGGTACCCCTGCCCAGCCACCCAGAGGCCTCCCCACCACAATCCCCCTTCGCTGCTATCTCCCCACAGCCCCAGCCCCACCCAGCAACACTGTTACCTCACAGTGCCTGAGAAGTGGATAGAAAGTGACCACCGCCCCTGCTGGCCAGTCGCACAGACAGAGGAGCCCTGGGGATGCTTCTTTAACAGGAGAATGGAAGGCCTGGAGGGACAAAATAGGTAAGAAATGTCCATGGCCTGTCACTAGGAAATAATGGCCACCCTGGATCCACCCAGAAGTGGCTACATCTTAGCACTGCCTAGTCACCCAGAGGCCACCAGATGATGCCAATAGCCAGGGCAGGATTTCTCTGGGGCACTGAAATGTTTCAGGGGGTTGGTGCGTGAGCTCAGCCTTGCATCCATCCCTGATGTTTCATGGACTAACAGCAACAGCGTAAAGAAAGAGCCGAGCCAATATCTCACTCTCAGAGGGGAAGGTGGCCACGTCCCCTCTGTGACCTCCAGGGGAATAAGGCAGCGCTTCAAAGGACAACGTTAGAAGGTGCAGGGGAGAAATAGGAAAGGACAACGCCCCTTTTCTCAGGAGATACAAACTCGACTCCCTCCTGTCTCTATCACCAGTGGATTTAGCCTCCCTCCTTGTGAGCTGTCAATAAAATAAAGAGGCAACAAGGTGGTTTGGCACAAACAAAGGTCAGTGTAGTCAGGGTAAAGGTACAGAAAACTGGGGGAAGAAGGGAAAATGCAAACTTAATGAATCCAATCAAACAGCGACTGGCTTTGGGAGCTTAACACTCAGGCCCAGAAACCCTCCTGGAAACCGGAAAACACTAAGCGATGTCCCAGCACAGAAACCTTCCCCTGTGCAGGTGCAGCGGGTCCCATAGGCCGGCGCGAGGCCCAGGACCTTCCAGGGGTCAATAGTTCATATGCTCCAGATTGGATCTTATTTTAAAGCCAGTGATTTAACATAAGAACATAAGAAAGGCCGTGCGGGTCAGACCAAGGGTCCATCTAGCCCAGTATCTGTCTACCGACAGTGGCCAATGCCAGGTGCCCCAGAGGAGTGAACCTAACAGGCCATGATCAAGTGATCTCTCTCCTGCCATCCATCTCCATCCACTGACGAACAGAGGCTAGGGACACCATTCTTACCCATCCTGGCTAACAGCCAGGTATAGACTTAGCCACCATGAATTTATCAGTCCCCTTTTAAACATTGTTATAGTCCTAGCCTTCACAACCTCCTCAGGTAAGGAGTTCCACAAGTTGACCGTGCTGCGTGAAGAACTTCCTTTTATTTGTTTTAAACCTGCTGCCTATTAATTTCATTTGGTAACCCCTAGTTCTTGTATTATGGGAATAAGTAAATAACTTTTCCTTATCCACTTTCTCAACATCACTCATGATTTTATAGACATCTATCATATCCCCTTAGTCTTCTCTTTTCCAAGCTGAAGAGTCCTAGCCTCTTTAATCTTTCCTCATATAGGACCCTCTCTAAACCCTAATCATTTTAGTTGCCCTTTTCTGAACCTTTTCTAGTGCTAGAATATCTTTTTTTTTGAGGTGAGAGACCACATCTGTACACAGTATTCGAGATGTGGGCGTACCATGGATTTATATAAGGGCAATAATATATTCTCAGTCTTATTTTCTATCCCCTTTTTAATGATTCCTAACATCCTGTTTGCTTTTTTGACCGCCTCTGCACACTGCGTGGACATCTTCAGAGAACTATCACGATGACTCCAAGATCTTTTCCTGACTCGTTGTAGCTAAATTAGCCCCCATCATGTTGTATGTATAGTTGGGGTTATTTTTCCAATATGCATTACTTTACATTTATCCACATTAAATTTCAATTTACTTCATAAACATCTTATTAACCAACTAACTGAACATATTGAACAGTTTATACTTCTCACACCTAACAGTGTTTGTCCTCCAGATGTGTTTACAGGTGTTGAGTTGTGGGGGAGAGAGGCCAATTCATGTCTCTACCCCCTTTCATAGTTTCTTCCAACTGGCTAGGAAGTCCCTTTGCTAGGATGTGAGCCAAGCAGTGTCCATTGTCGCTGTGCTGGCTCGGAGAAGTCTGCATTGTACCCGGTTCCTGGGATAGTCCTTGGGAGTGTGGATCCCTTTAATGGGCCAGCAGCGAGTCTGGCTCCTCCATTGTCACACCTGAAAGGCTGGTGGGGGGCATTTCCCAACCTCATCTCAGTAACACACACAGAACAAAACTTCCCAGCCAATGCTACACACACAATCCAACACAATAGTAATGTTCAACAGAACAAGACTTTTGAAATGATACCTCACCAGGCAGACTTTGTACAAACCGTATCATCATTATATGAGACTGGTGAATATGGGGCTTCCAGGGTGCTGCTTTGAGCACAGCGAGCCACACCTGGGCTGACATTGCAATGGAGACGGACCCTTAGAGTCCATCTCTCCTGGGATAAAGATGGCAGCAGGGCTGGCCTGGACCATCTGACGTGGGCTCATGAAGCTAAAGCTGAGAGGCTAAAACTGTGGGGCAGATATTTGTATTCACGCTGAAGCCTGGGTTCGGAAACCCTCACCCCTCGGGGGGTCTCAGAGGTTGGGCTCAAGACCATCTGTCTGCACTGTAATTTTATAGTCTTGCAGCCCAAGCCCCATAACCCTGAGTCAGCTGACCCGGGCTTTGTGACAGGTGCCCTGGGTGTGTTAATCGCAGTGCAGACATAACATTAGGCTACGTCTCCAGTGCAATGAAACACCCACGACTGGCCCGTGTCACGTTAATCAGGGTCATGCGGCTTGGGCTGTAAAGTTGCAGTGTCCGTGTCTCGGCTCACGCTCAGTCCCCTGCTCCAGGAGCCCAGAAGGTTGGGAGGGGGTTTAGCAAGTGGAAATGGTAAAACCGCAGGGGAGTATTACCCTGGACTCACGGCATTTCTCCATCGGTCTGTCTGCTCTGGGGCAGGGACAGAAACACGTCCTGCTGCTTTTGTTATTTCAAAGGGCGGTTTAGGATTTTCATTCTCAGTCTCGGTGCACAAAACAGGACTCAACCCTCGGCATAAACTAAACAGGCTGCCCACAGATTCTGGCAGCCACAATGAGCATTTGGTGTGAGAGCTCAGACCTGCCCCTGTCCCAGAGGGACAGGGTCGTCTGTGAGGGGACTGGACCACTGACCTATCAGCTCCTGACTCCCAAACTTTCAGTAACTCTATCCTCAGTGCCTGTGAGTGTAATTTAAACCAGAAGAAAAACCACACTAGGCTAGACCGAAGGTCCATCTAGCTCTGAATCTTGTCTTCTGACATTACCAATACCAGGTGCCCCAAAAGCAACTCAGTAAGGTACCACTGGAACTTGAACCCAGGATGTCCTGTATACAAAACAGTGGTTTTAGCCAGCTAAGCCATGGTGCCTACAGCTGCTGAAGGGATCATGTCTACACACACCTGACTCTCTGCCAACCCCCATCTGGGCCTGACAAGCTTTGCTGGTGTTTGGATTCAGTAAAGCAGAGGAGCAGGGGAAGTTTTACTCCCAAGGTTCTTTGGACAGGTCTACACTACAAAATTAGATCGGTGTAACTACATTACTCAGGGTGTGAAAAATTTACCTCCTAAGCAATGCAGTTATATCAGCCTAACCGGTGCAGATAGCGCTGTGCCAACAGGAGGCTTCTCCCATCAACATAGCTTGGGGAGGGGCTTGGTTAGTGAAGATGAAGAATAGGTGGCCCATGGCTCTTGCATTTGGGAGGCTGGGTGTGAGCGCTGGAAGCTTCCTAGAAGTGGGGGCCCATTGGTGCCCAGACCATGGCACTGCCCCAGCCTTCTCCTCTCTCTGAGGCCCCACCTGTGCTCCCCCTTGCTCCTGTTTGGCCACTTCCCACCCCCGCTCTTCCTCTTTGGCTGAGGCCTGCTGATCCACCTTTTGCTCGCTCCTCTCCTCCCCCAAGGCCTTCCTGCCTGCTGCTCGTGCCTCTCCACCCCCTACCCCAAGGTCTGCCCACCAGCCACCACCGCGGACCCATCCCTGCAACCCACCCTGCCCACCACCCACCTCTCTGCCTCTCCTGAGACCTGCCCTGCCCACTGCCCCCACCTCCGAGACCTGCTCTGCCCACCGCTCGAACCTCTCTGCCCCTCCCTGAGACCCACCCTGTCACGTCTTTCTTGGTCGTCTGTTGTTATTTCATGAAACATCAAGAATGGAATAAAAGCTGAGTTTACTCAGGGTGAGGAAAGAAAGAGCCACCAACCCCTGGCATTGCTGCTTTAGTTAAAATGTTTTAACTAAACAGCTATTGAATGTCCTCCTATGCCCCTTGTGTCACCAGAGCACATCCATGCTAGCAGTTCGTGGATGGCAACAGAGAGCAGTGCACTGTGGGTAACTATCCCACTGTGCAACTAGCTGCAGGGTGTTTTGGGAAGGGTTTGCAATGCTTCACGGGCTGGTACAGCATCACATGATGCAGGTTTCTCTATCCCACCGTTCCACGGGCATCTTACTAGATTACCAGCTGCTTTTCAACTGCGGTGTGCGTGGCGGAGTAGAGACTGTTGTGTTCTGGGGAGAGACAGTGTGTGTTGGGGAAGAGTGAGTGTGTTGAGCTAGGTAGGAGCGGATCATTATTATCCCTACTTGAAAGAGGAGAAGCTAAGGCTGAGAAAGGAGAATTGACTTGTCTTAGGTCACACAGCCAGTCAGTGGCAGAGTTGGGAATAGGACCCAAGAGCCTGATTTTCAAACTAACCTTTGGATCTTGAATTTCATACATTGAATGACCTGAATAATGTGCTCTCATATGAGCTCCAGACCAACAACAGTGCACAGGAATTATTCAGCAAGTATTTGAGAGAACTGCAATGTTAGAGAATCATGAACTGCTCAGAGACCATTAATGCAGAGAAGCCACAAAATTCATCAAACACAGAACTGGTTCTGACTTATTTCTTTGGTCTTAAAAGAGACCAACAAGGACCTGAGTCTCCTCCCTGTCAATAACCCCCTGCTCAGCCAATCAGGGTAGAGACTGAGGGCGGGAGGCTGAAGGTTCTCACCAGAGAGCCCAAAGGATGGCCCAGGTCACTGGTGGGGATCACTGCCCGAGCACTATTTCAGCCCCACATTTTTGGGTGGACTTCCCACAGTGGGAGCTGCAGAGCACTCCTGCAACACACACACACACCTACCTCCTGGTGTTGGGAGGGGAACAGGAGAAAGGACAAAAGAAGTAAGAAACGAAGAGAAAGGAGGGAGGGAGGGATGGAGGAAAAGGGGAAACAAAGAGGACAAACCCTAATGTCCACAGTGATTCTGAGGGACAAAATCCCAGGTGCGCAATAAAATTCAGCCTCCTTAAGCTCATGTTTTCCATGCCTAGAATTCAACTGTCACCAGATGGATCAGACTGAACAGCTTTCAAACCTCCAGGAGGCTCTTACCTTCTAAACTGGGACGGCTGTTTTCTAGTAAAATCACTGAAAGGGAGGGAGAAAACTCGAAAGAGGTTCCTCCTGGTGCTCACGTCCGTGAACCCGAATACTCTCTCAGTCCTCAAAGAGAGACCTGGAGAAGGAGACTTGCTGGAGCAAAGCCACAGGGGTCTCTGAGGTTTCCCTGGCCCCTCGCCCCTGTCCTGCCTGGCTGATGTCAGCATCTCTCTGTGAGGTCACCACCTCCCCACCACCTTGGACCAATAGTCTGAGGTCCTGCCAAAGGCCTTTGTGATGTCACTGCCACACCCCTCCCTCGCTGTGCCAATGTCCTGCTCCTGGCCAGGCACTTTGCAGGTTTGAGCTACTCCCTGTGGATCACCCCACTCAAGGAGCGTTCGTTCTGGGCAGCAAGCCAGCTAGACAGGGAAACATCAGACGCTGCTCCCACTGCTACACTCAGTTTTTCAGAAATGAGTCGACTTTATGGCCAGAAGAGACCATTAGAGCATCTAATCTGACCCCCTGAGTATCACAGGCCTCCTGTATGACACAAGAGCTACTTTTGGGGAAAACACATTGCAGAAAGGCATCTGGTCTTCATGAAATGACATCAGGAGATGTAGAATCCACCACTTTCCTTGGTAGCTTGTTCCTGTGGTGAATCATCCTCGCTGTTGAATTTTTGTGCCTTAGTTGTAATATGAATTTGTCTCTTTTCACCTTCCAGCCATTGGATCTTGTTAGGCCTTTCTCTGCTCGATTCAAGAGCCCTTTAATACCCAATCTTATCTCTCCATTAAGGCACTTCAACACTTCAGTGAAGTCACCTTTCAATCTTCTTTTGATAAACTAAGCAGGTTGAGCTCTTTCAATAGCTCACTAGAAGGCATTTTTTCCAGTCCTCAGAACATTAGGTGGCTCTTTGCTGCCCCAGCTCCAATTTCACAACATCTTTTTCAAACGAGGACACCAAAACTGGGGGCAGTATTCCAGTATCAGTCTCACTGATGCCGTGTCACCTCCTGTGACGTTATTGACATAATCTGTAACTGTATAGCTCACCGTTGCGACCACTGTTCTATATTTGCAGCCAATATTACAGAGAAGTGGTCGTGTAAGGGGTCTATGGAGGTTCTGATTGGCTGATTATAATGATGCGATCTCTAGATGTGTATCTTTTTTTGTAGTTGACATTATGAATATTAGCTCTATGCTGCCTGTATTTCAAACTTGTGCTCTGCTTCAGGGAATGATACCTTTGTTTAATTGATGAAAACATAAACTAGACACTTAGAAGATTGAACTGATTTCAGCAGATGGACAGCTTTGCTAGGTTTTTATGCATTTGGACAGCAAAATGTTGAGTGTTCACATTCATTTCAAGCATCCTCGGATGGTGGAGCTTCTGAACATAATGGAGAACGGAAATGAAAATGTTTTTCTTTTTTAAGAGGGCACCTGGGTTTGAACAAAGGACCACTTGATCTGCAATCAAACACTCTACCCTGAGCTACGCCCCATTACAACAGGTGTATGGAATCATGATCTCCAGGACTTTGAAGGACAGACCCTGCTTCATCGAGCTCCTTTGCCATTCCCAGACCACAGGTGGTTTTAAAAATGGGGTTTGATTAAACTTCTTAAATGTAGTAAACACAACAGCTTGCACACCCACTGATATAGCTTCTCCCGATGACAGAGCTGCCACCTCCTGGGAAGTGGATTGGCTACACCAACAGGAAAACTCTCCCCCTCAGCATGGAGCAGTGGTTCTCAAGCTGTGGGTCAGGACTGCAAAGTGGGTTGTGACCCTGTTTTAATGGGGTCACCAGGGCTGGCATTAGACTTGTTGGGTCCTGGAGCCAAAAGTCTGAGTCCCCCCACTCAGGGCTGAATCCCTCAGGCTTTGGTTTGCCCTCCTCCCACTGGGGCTCAGTCTTTGGCACTCCCCACAAGTGGAGGGCTTGGTGCTTCTTTCCAGGGCTACGTATTAAGTTATTTTGGAAGAAGGAGGTTGCAGTGAAAGGATGTTTGAGAAACCCTGGCATAGATCCTCTTCATTACTGAGATGCAGCAGATTAGACTCACTGTTATAAACATTGACCTGGCATTAGACTCTGAATATGTCTAGGCTTGGCTCCCTCTGGCACTGTTGTCAGCAGACCCTGGAAGTACAGCCATGGAGACACCACACACCAGCCTTTCCTAGCCAGTGAGGATCAAACCCTTCACAGAAAAGCACCCATGGCTTTCTAGCCCAGCTACCTAAGGCCTCAGCCACAACCACTTAACACAGGGCCTTTCTACCTCTGGTTCTGTTCTCACTGAAGGGTCATTACAAATTGTTTGCTCAGACCAGCTTCCCCAGCACACTCACTGCTGTGAAGCTCTGTAAGTGTGGCCATGGCTGAACAGCAAGAATTCCTGCCCATTTCCCTACTGGCTGGAGCATGATTAGAGTGAGTTTGTGGTTAATGATGTTGCTGTAGATTGTTCATTCCCTGACTTGGCAATTCAGACAGTCCCTTTTCCCATTGTATTGCCAGCACCTCTGGGAGTCCAATAACATAGGCAGGTTTTCTCTGGGCATTGAGATTTTTGAGGGCGTTGGAGGCTCCTTTCTTTCCTCACCCTGGAGAAACTCAGCTTTTTATTCCATCCTTGATGACACATGGAATAACAGCAGCAGCAAGAAGAGGAGAGTGAATATCTCACTGCCAGGGGAAGGTGGATGCATTCCTCTGTCTGACCATTGCCATTATGGGAGAGAAGGTTTCAGTGGAATCGAATGCCCTGGCTCAGACAATAGACACAGGGAGGTTTTGCTGTTCATGGATCTGTGCAAAGGAAATTGTGTCTGTGTGAAAATGAGGAGGGATATGAAATGCCCACGTGGTGGTGCCTAAGGCAAAAGGGAACCCTAGAGGATTAGAACAGGATAAGTTCTCAAGCAACACGTTTCTTACTTTGCCCATCTATTAGTTTTGATGATTATCGATGGAAAGATTTTGCCATTGGGTCATGTGTTTACCACAGAAATTGACATTTACCAACAAATCGTAATTCTTCAAGCCTGCCTAGCCTGCCGGTGGTGAATTTAGAGGACACACTCACTCTTCCCACCCCCATGCCGGGCTGTGCTCTCCAGAATGTCAACTTCCCACAGAGCTGGGATCCTTCCCTCATCTCCCCCCAGACCACTGCCCCACCCCCAATTCTGGGGTCCCCGTCCAACACTGTCCAACTCCCCTGCTGGCAGGATCCCGTCCCATTCCTTTCATGTCCTGCCTCCGCTCTGAGCAAAAGCTCTGCATTGTTCCCACACTGGGAATTGAACCCCGGCCACCTGGGTGAAAAACCAGGAATCCAAATCACGAGACCATATGGGACTTGTATAGTCAATAGCACATTTACACCTAATAATTCAAAGAAGCCATTCAAAAAACCTTCAAAACAGACTTCAAGAGAAATTGCAGAGTTACAATTGATTTGCAAACTTAACACCATTAATTTGAGCTTGAATAAGGACTGTGAGTAGCTGGCTCACGCCAGCAATTTCCCTCTCTTGATATTGACACCTCCCCATCAATTATGGGGAGAGGACCACATCCACCCTGACTGAATTAGCCTTCAACACTGGTTCTCCTCTTGTACGGTAACTCCGTCACTTCATGTTCCAATCTATATTTATGCCTCTATCTGCAATTTCACTCCATGCATCTGAAGAAGTGGGCTTTTACCCATGAACACTTATGCCCAAATAAATCTGTTAGTCCTTAAGGTGCCAGACTCCTCATTGCTTTTTAATTCTAAGATGATCTTAACCCTTTCAGTACCCTTACAAACTCAGATGCTTCTCACCACAGGCTGGCTGGTGGCTTTTCAGCCAGGCTCTCCCCTTTCATCAGCGCTTCCAGTTGCTTGGTGTGGGGGTGTCTGTAGATGTAGGTGGCAGAGCGAGATAAAGCCTGGCAAATGTCTCTCCTTTTATCATGTCCTTTCTTCCCTCATGGCTTCCCACCCCACCTTCAGAGTCAGGTGAGCATCACTGCGTCTCTCCAAGCAAGTCTGAGCAATTCCCCTGGGGTGTCCTCATGCAGGTGAGTCATTGCATTGTAGCTCCCTTGCTGGACAATGGCTGTCGATGGGTTGTTTGACACCCTGTCAGTGTTGTTTACTGTCCTTGCTGTTGCCACTAGGAGCTAATATTTGGCTGACTCCCCACCTTGCAGCACAGTGACAACCACACTGCATAATTCTCATAACTTCATATGCACGAATGGTCTACATCTATGGGTAGATAAATGACTTTCAGCAGATCATATCCTTTCCCTGATACCTTACAAGTCATGCTCTATATGTAAGATCACGATGATATGAAAATGAGGATTATGGGGGTTACAGCTGCTCCCAAAGGTATAGAATGTCACACTGAAATTCTATTTTCCTTTGTTCTGTAACAGCATTACAGAGATCAATGACTGACCAATGGCATTTCCAAGTGCTAAAGTAGCAAGCCATGTCGGTCTCTCATTGGCCATCAGCGACTGAAGATGTGGTTTAATGAGCCAGACTTCAAGACGAGGTGGCTTTGTCCACTGCCTTCCGTTGCGCTGCTGGGCACCAAGTCCCTGGTGGCCAATATGTGAAGCTGGGAGAAGAGAGTGGGAGTGGCAAGTGGTGGCAGGACTTCTGCCACCAGGGTCTAACTGCCCAACTTCCTCCTGGTACTGCTGGCCCCCGTCGCCTTCAGGTAACACAGGAACTAAGGCAGGAATAGGGTGAGGAAGCAAGTAAAGCCGAGCAAGGAAGGCAAAAGTGAATCTTGGGCCGCTCGCAATGGCGTCCTTTTTCTGTGCCACAGCTGACAAAAACATCCCAGACAGAAAAGCAGGAGGCCAAAAAGAAAGCGAGCAGCTGTTGAAGTAGTTCAGTTGGGAGCGTGCTAGACTAACAGGCTGTTCTATCCCCTTTGTGCACAGGTGGGATGTTTTCTGAAAGTGCAGCAGTTCCTTTAACTGCCACGAGTCCCTCATTTCAGGCTATGCAGCAGGAAAAGACAGCATGGGCTTCTGCACCGAGTTGGCCCATGACCTTTCATTCTTCTCTTGCTCTTTGTCAGCAGGGGAAGAAAAAGCTCTCCCTCAAGCTGGAGTCACAAGGGTGACGTAAGGACGACTTCCTGAGCCCGGCTCCAGTCCTCTGCTCTGCCAGCTGACCCATTGAAGGGCTGTCACCACTTTCTCTGGGTTTGTCCATCGGTCTGTGTGAGGGTGAGCAACAACCAAGTGAATGGAGTTTCTGTAGTGTAGTGGTTATCACATTTGCTTAACATGCAAGGTTCCTGGTTCAAAACCAGACAGAAATGTCTTAGCTTCCTTTTCCCAGATCCCTTGCTGTTCAGGAAGGCCTCCTCCTTCTTCTATTGGTCTGTCCCTGGGATAACTCCAACCCCGCATGACAGAGGTGCTGACAGCAGTGGAGAAAGCACCTTGGCGTCAGGCTGGAGAACCTAGAGGAGTGCGTGTCACCTTTTGGAGGCTTGTGGCTTGGCCTCCTCTGCTGTTGGAGGTTGGCGGTGGAGGCCAGCTCTTCCTGCTGGCCTCCTCTGCGTGACTTGCCAAAGGAGGAAGTGAGGCAGGAATGGGGCAAAAGAGGAAAGTCGAGCTGAGGAAGGCAGGGCAGAAAGTAAGCATATCATTGTGGCTAAATGGGGTTAGTAGAGCATCACCATTCATTCTGCAAAGCCGGGAGGTGCGGTTGGCTGCTGGGGGGCAGAACCCTGTGCCTGTCTGTTGGCTTCCCAGGGATGGCTCCTTGCAGCCCAGGAGAAGCGGGGTCCTGGGGGGAAGGAAAAGCAGCTATGGCGAGGCTGAGTGGGCTCCTTTCTGGCCGACATGGTGGGTCTGGGAGTTGCCTGTAAGCCATAAGTGGACTTGGTGGAGTGAAACCGCTGCTCCATTCTGGCTGACCTGGGGAGCCATTGATGACTTGGGAGTGGGGGCAGGGCGCTGGCTGTGAGCAAATGGGATCCAGGAAGCCCAGCATGCCCCTCCAGGGCCAAGTCTTCTTCTTCTCTCCTGCCATGGGGAGCCCGGCCTTAAGCCTGCCCAGCATGCACTGCAGCTCAAGCATTAAGCCTTTCTGTGGCATAACTGAACTACAGCCTAGTGTAATAAGGTGTAAAGTTTAGATTCTGAATTTATCTTTAATTTCCATGGTAACTTACTTTGATCTTTTATGCCTACCTTATAATCCTTAAACTCCATCTTTCTGTAGCTAATAAATCTGTTTTATGAAACTGGTGTATTTGCTTGAAGTTCTTAGGAAATCTCAGCTCCATTACAGGGCTGGTTCATGTACTATTCACAGTGAGGGAGGTGGACCCTGCGTAATAAACTTACTATTGTGTCATACAGGAGGCCTGTGATATGCAGGGGTCAGATTAGATGCTCTAATGGTCTCTTCTGGCCATAAAGTCCATTAATTTCTGAAAAACCGAGTGTAGCATTGGGAGCAGCGTCTGATGTTTCCCTGTCTGCCGACTTGCTGCCTAGAACAGATGCTCCTTGAGTGGGGTGATCCACAGGGAGTAGCTCAAACCTCCAAAGTGCCTGGCCAGGGCAGGACATTGGCACAACAAAGGAGAGTGTGGCAGTGACATCACAAAGGCCTTTTGCAGGACCTCAGCCTATTGGTCAAAGGCGGTGGGGAGGTGGTGACCTCACAGAAAGATGCTGACATCAGCCAGGCAGGACCGGGGCGAGGGCCAGGGAAACCTCAGAGACCCCTGTGGCTTTGCTCCAGCAAGTCTCCTTCTCCAGGTCTCTCTGAGGACTGAGGAGTATTCGGGTTCATGGACGTGGCGCCAGGAGGAACCTCTTTCGAGTTTTCTCCTTCCCTTTCAGTGATTTTACTAGAAAACAGCCGTCCCTGTTTACAAGGTAAGAGCCTCCTGAGGTTTGAAACCTGTTCAGTCTGATCCATCTGGTGACAGTTGAATTCTAGGCATGGAAAACACAGAACTTAAGGAGGCAGAATTTTATTCCGGTTTTGGTATTTTGTCCCTTAGAATCACTTGGGACATTGGGTTTTGTCCTTTTTGTTTCCCCTTTTCATCCCTCCCTCCCTCCTTCCTCTTCGTCTCTTGCTTCTTTTGTCCTTTCTCCTATTCCCCTCCCAACACCAGGAGGGGTGTGTGTGTGTGTGTGTGTTTTGGGGGAGGGCACTGCAGCTCCCACTGTGGGAGGTCCACCCAAAATGTGGGGCTGAAATAGAGCTCAGGCAGTGATCCCTACCAATGACCTGGGCCATCCTTTGGGCTCTCTGGTGAGAACCCTCAACCTCCCGTCCTCAGTCTCTACCTGATTGGCTGAGCAGGGGGTTATTGACAGGGAGGAGACTCAGGTCCTTGTTGTTCTCTTTTTAAGACCAAGGAAATAAGTCAGAACCAGTTCTATGTTTGATGAATTTTGCTGCTTCTCTGCATTAATTGTCTCTGAGCAGTTCATGATTCTCTCTAACCTTGCAGTTCTCCTCAAATACTTGCTGAATAATTCCTGTGCACTGTTGTTGGTCTGGAGCTCATATGAGAGCACATTATTCAGGTCATTCAATGTATGAAATTCAAGATCAAAGGTTAGTTTGAAAATCAGGGCTCTTGGGTCCTATTCCCAACTCTGCCACTGACTGGCTGTGTGACCTCAGACAACTCAATTCTCCTTTCTCAGCCTCAGCTTCTCCCTCTTTCAAGTAGGGATAATACTGATCCGCTCCTACCTACTTCTCAGTGCGTGAAGGCAGGGTCGGCTCTAGGTTTTTTGCCGCCCTAAGCAAAAAAATGTTGGCTGCCCCCATCCCAGCCCTGGCTCCCCTCACACCCTCCTGCTGCCCAGGCCCTGGGCTCCCCCAACCTGCACCCACTGCCGCCGCAGCTCTGGGCGTCCCCACACCTGCATCCCCTGCCACCCCACCCTGGGCTCTTCCCCCCCAACCCACCCCCTGCCATTCCAGCCTGGGCTCCTCCCACATCCTGTGCTGCCCCAGATCTGGGCTCTTCCCTTTCCCCACCAATGCTCCCAACCCACACACCCCGCTGCCCCAGGCCTGGAGTGCTCCCCCACCTGCACCCTCCTTCTACCCCAGCCCTGGGTCACTGGTAACTCGCTCCCAGGATAGGTCATTCAGCAGGAATTTTGGATGTGCACAGAACACAGACAGGATTGGTTCCCATATGGTTACAGAACTGCAGTAAATGGAACAATTTTCAGTTTGTGTGATTGGAGGATACCTGGATGCATATTATAAGACTGTCCTCCATAAATGAGGAACAGTTGAGGTGCCTTTATTATTCTTTGTTTCTATGGGAATTTGTCAATGCAATTTCACTGTCTTCCTTTCAAACAAACAAAACTAGAAAAAAAGGCAATGGCTGTTGAAAATAGCAATTCAGTCCTAATAACCCCTGGGAAGCATTTCTTGCTCAATTTTATCCTACTTTTTGTACAGCAAATGACAGTGGATCAGTATATTTGATTTGGGAGAAATGAAGTAACAGCTGCCCAAATTGAGCTCGAGCACTCCTGAATGTTGTAGTGTTCAGATATGGAAGGCAGGTGCTAGATTCCCTTTCTGAACATTAGCTAAATCTGGAAAGGAAAAGTCAATTTCTGCTTCCATGACTCAGAAGGGGAAATCCTCCTATGTGCCTGGTACTGTATCTAGATGTAAGTGGGGAATGGTCCTGCTATTGTGGGGAACTTTCTGGCTTCTGCACTACCCGGAGAAGTGGGCTGGCAAAGGATCTGAGTCCTCGCTCCCACTTCCTTTACCCAGAGGCCTCCCTGCCCTTGAGGACTCCCCTTCCACTCTCCTGTCTGGCAGAGTCCTCGTAACCCCAACAAGGCTGGGCCCAGGATTCCTGGGGGGCTCAACCCCCAACCCTGCTGTGGTCACCCAGGACAGGGGCTAGGGTGTCCCTCTCTTTGCACTGTGCACCTCCCTGACCCACTGATCACATCATACAATTTAAAGCAAATACAAGTCATTTAATTAACAATAACATTTAAAAATAAGAAAAAATGGGAAAGGTTAAAGGAAAACACATCACCCCGCTCTGGGGCAGGGACCATCACAAAAAGTGTCTCTGGACATCAGGGCACTTCACAGTCTGTTCCTTGTAGGTCCCAGGCCGCCTCCTCAGGCCCTGGCTGTGCTGCAGGGACGCTGCAGGTTGGACACTTGCTCTGGAGGTGGCCACACACTCTCAGGCTCTGGGTGGCAGGACCCTTCTCCCCAGCATCACCCCCGCCCTGTCAGGGTTACGATCCCCCTCCAGGTTTGGCCTGCAGGGCCTCTTGGCTGAGGCGTCTCCCTATGCTGGGCCCACTGCCCGGGGTCCCCCTCGCTCTCCCCAGCTGCTCACCGCACCCAGCTCCGGACTGCTCCAGCTCCGCTCTGCCACAACCTTGTCTGTGTTGTTGTTTTTATCTCATTGTTAGGTGTAAGAAGTATGAACTGTTCAATAGGTTCCATTAGTTGGTTAATAAGATGTTTATGAGGTAAATCACTGGCTTTAAAATAAGATCCAATCTGGAGCATATGAACTATTGACCCCTGGACTCCATCTCTGAGAGGACTTGTTTACCATCAGGGACAGGCTCAAACCAGTCAAACCGGTTTTCCGCCAAAACCAGCCCTCAGCGTTCCATCTCCTCAGCACTTTTCCCGCCACAGAAGTGATATGGGGGCGTGCTCAGCGCCTGCAGCGGGGCCGTTCCCCAGCGACAGCCCCTCCACGGTCAGGTCTTCCCAGTGCTCCCGAGCCGAGGCGACGAACCCCCTCGGTCCCGCCGTGAGACTGAGGAACAGGAGACCTGTCACCCCCATTCCTGCCGTCCTGCATCCCTGGTGTCCAGCCTCCCACGGAGCCCCCCGGGGAGTGAGAGACCCCGGGGGGGGGCACTGGGGCTGGGCAGGAAAGTGACTCTGCCCAGGGAACCTGGGAGAAGCCTCAGAGCTGCCTCAGCCCCAGTGGGATTTGGGGGCAGAGACTGGGGCCTGGTGGGGATCCCTGTGGTGTGGGGAGATGGGGTGTCAGGCAGGGAGGAGAAGCTGGAGTTGTGGGGAAGGTCAGTGGGACAGCGGGGGAGGTTGAACTCTCTCTGGGCAGCCAGGAAATTCCCGGGAGTGGTGGGCGGGCGAAGGGGAGGGGGTTAATTGGATCCTGTCCCTGTTTGTGCCACTTGCCTCTCGCCCCGATACAAATTCTCTCTAGTTCTGCCCCTTTTCTCTCACAGTGTCTCACATGGGGCTATAAAATCTGGGGCGATTCCCCCCCTTTCCCCTCCAATGATCAGCTCTCCTGTCTCCCCGATTTTCCCGTTCTCCCCATGAGTCTCAAACGTCAGTTTAAATCTTCTCTAGTGAGGGCATTTTCCCACCCATTTTATCTGCCGCGATTTGTCCTTGTTTAGGTGGGAAATTGTTGCCTGAGTCATTCCCAGCACATGGCTGCCCCTGGAGTGGGGTGGGATGGCTCAGTGGTTGGAGCACTGGCCTGCTAAACCCAGGGCTGGGAGCTGACTCCTTGCGGGGCCATTTGAGGATTTAGTTGGGTTTGGTCCTGCTTTGAGCAGGGGGTTGGACTAGATGACCTCCTGAGGTCCCTTCCAACCCTGAGATTCTATGATTCTGTATTTCCAGACTTGTGCAGTGTTTCTGGGTGACACCCCCAGACATATTGACATCAACACTGCCTAGCCTGTTTGATGGCCCATTGAGGGTCATCAGCTGTACAATGAGCCCATGGAAAGGACCAGGGATACCTATTGAGTCAGCAAGACATGTCAGGGTATGCCTGTCTACTGAGAACTCAAGGCTTTTCCATGCCACATGCTGTGAATCTTGTGTTTGGGACACAGGAAGTACAAGCCACATGGCAAAAGGAATATAAAGGGCAGCTGCATCATCTCCATTTTATCTGCAATCCCCCTTCCTACCTCTGGAGCAACTTCTCTACAAACTGAACTCTGGAACAAAGGATTGAATGACCCATCAATCTGTGGATGTGTTCAGATGGACTTTCAAGCCAGCAACTCACCAATACTGCTAAGAATGGGGAGGATAGCTCAGTGGTTTGAGCATTGGCCTGCTAAACCCAGCATTGTGAGTTCAATCCTTGAGGAGGCCACTTAGGGATCTGGGGCAAAAATTGGTCCTGCTAGTGAAGGCAGGGGGCTGGACTCAATGACCTTTCAAGGTCCCTTCCAGTTCTAGGAGATTGGTATATCTCCAATTATTACCTAACCTGATATATCAATTTTGGAATGTATCTGACTGCTTTCCCATTTAACGTCTTTCTTTCTTTCATTTAAACCTTTAGTTTAGATGCTAAAGGATTGGCTAGAAGGATGGAATTTTGGGTAATATCCAAACCTATACTGACCTGGTGATGTGGCTGACCCTTTGGGGTCAGAGGAACACTCTGTTTATGTGAGCAGAGTTTTTAAATAACCTCTCACTGTACTGGACCTCGCTGCTGATTAGGAGCCAGAGAACTGGGATGGAATAAAGGGGGCCGTGTGATTTCTTTTTTCAGCTTCTCGATAACCCATGTGGGGGATCAGAAGCACAGCTGGTGACTGGTCGGTGAGTTTAACTTCAGTGTTAACCAGCAGTTTTGGGAGCATCTGCTCTCCTTTTCAGCCTGCCCTAACTTTGGCATTTTCAGTGAGAACTGCCTGGCCCACCAGGTCACACTAAGCACTGAAGTTAAATTAATAGAATGTTTTTATGACCAAGTCTTATGAAATCAACTGAATTCCTTTGTTTTCTTTCATCTGAGCAGGGTTTCTAGTTTTCCAGCATGATGTGATCTCCCAGCTGGAACAAGGGAAGAGCCATGCGTCCCAGACCTCCAGGGTTCAGAGGAAAGAGAGATCCTGAGATCTCCCTGCACAGGTGAGAAACATTAAACCACCTCAGAATCTGTAAGTGCCAGAAGGAAACATCTGGGATGCCCAACAAAGCCCTTGGGAGGTCTCTCAGTTCATTATTGTCCCTAGCAGGGTTATATCCTCAGGGTAAATATAGTTCTTCTTCAGTGCTTGCTCATATCCATTCCAGTAAGTGTGCAGCGCTGCGTGCGGTACTGCGTGCACGTCGGAAGATTTTTAGCCTAGCAACACTCGGTGGGTCGGCTGGGCGCCCCCTGGAGTGGCGCCGCTATAGCACCGGATATATACCCCTGCCGACCCATCCGCCCCTCAGTTCCTTCTTACCGCCCGTGACGGTCGTTGGAACTGTGGAGTGGCTTTGCTGACCTCCATCCCTAGCTTCTCGGAGTTATTTACCCTTTATCGTGTATATAGTTCAAGCTCTTGTAGTTATAGTTAGTTTTAGTACGTTTTTTCATAGTTAGTGTATATAGTTAAGCGGGGATTGGGGGTAGCCCCTTTCCTTCGACCAGTGCGGGCTCATGCGAAGCGCGGGATTTAAACCCTGCTCGGCATACTAGAAGCCGATGCGGTGGGGATCCTCATGACTCCTGCCTAAAGTGTTTAGGAGAATCCCACTTGACAGACAAGTGCCAAATTTGCAAGTCGTTCAAGCCAAGAAGGAGCGGGACTTCCGACTAAAGCAGCTCCTTATGGAATCGGCCTTTAGTCCCACGGTGCGGCACCGACCGTAACAGACCGCATCGGTAAGGGCGCACCTTCAGCACGGATCGCTCTGGTACCAGAAGGACTCCTGGCACTGACATCTGCGGCACGGCTCTCCGGCACCGCTCCCTTTCCTCGATGGAAGCGATGTACTGCTCCGACCCCATCCTCGCAAAGGAGCAAGCATCAAAGTGCGTCCGTCAGACCCAGTAACGGCTGCGGCACTGTCAACACAGGCACCGCAGTTGGCAGCTGCTCCTAGCGCGGCACCGTCGATTCTGGTACCGCAAGGGCTGTTGAGTCCGGTGCCACATAGCTCCCGGCTGGCGCTGTGATCGAGCTCGCTCTCCCTTCTACGCGGAGACATTCTCAATGGCAGAGAGCTCATCATGCTGATGGAGTCGATGCAGCCTCAACCCGGCACCGCGGTGTGGGTTATCAATCCATCGGCAAGCAGGCCCTCATAAGGCCTCCTTCCGTCGGTCCACGGAGGCGTCTTTCAGGTCTTGGTCTCGAGGCGTTCCGCTCCGCCGTTCCCAATCCGGCACCGCTCGCAGTCCGGCACCGCTCTCCATCGCGGTACTGGTCGTACTCGCGGAGATGTTCAAGATGTCGATCACGGACAGATACTCCCGGTACCGATCCGGCTCTCGGTACCGATCTCAGTACCATCGTCCATGATCACTCTCGGCACAGGGACTCGAGATCCCGGTCGACCTCCGGCACTGGCACAGTAGAAGGTCCGGTTTCGTTCGCGGCACCGACAAAACCGGTACGCTCACTGGTACCGCCCATGACCGCACGTCAGCAACAGCAGTACCTTACCAGGGTCTCTCGGCCCCACCGTGTCCTTCGAGACACACATCAATATCGTCTCGGGCTGGGAGTGCTTCTTACCGCCAGGACCGGGCATCTGATATTCCGTGCCACCATCCAGAGGCACAAAGCCAGGAGCAAGGTCCTCATCAATGGGCCTTTTGGACTCCGTGGGCATATCACGAGGCCCAAGGTGCCCCACTTGTGGCTCAATGCTCCGGCCCCTCAGAGCACAGGGTTCCTGAAGCGACTGTAAGCCATCCTCCTCCCGCGGGCATGGACGAGGATCCACTTCAATCTGCAGACCCTGAGATTCCACCAGATGCAGATGGTGCTCTGCCGGTCCATGACCCACCTCAGGACCCGTTGGTACCGGGCCTCTCCTCCTCCTCCTCTCCTGATGAGGCAGTGGCAGGAACATCCTCCTCTGGTCCTCCTCCTATTGACCTCCGGGCCCATCAAGACCTCTTGCGGAGAGTAGCACAAAACATGAATTTGCCAGTGGAGGAGGTTGCTGAAATAGAGGACCCTGTCATAGACATATTATCGGCGGATGCGCCCCTTCGAGTGGCTCTCCCATTCATCCGCACTATTCAAGCCAATGCAGACACAATTTGGCAATCCCCAGCTTCTATTACACCTACAGCTAGGGGAGTAGAGAGAAAATATATGGTCCCCGCCAGAAAATATATGGTCCTACACCCACCCACCTCCCTGCCCCTGGTTGTCCAATCCGTGAACGAACAGGAGCGTCATGGCCAGCAAGCACCGGCTCCTAAGGCGAAGGAGGCTAGGCACATGGACCTCCTAGGCCGTAAGGTCTACTCGACTGGAGGCCTCCAACTTAGGGTGGCAAACCAGCAGGCCCTCCTAAGTCGTTATAATTTTAATACGTGGGTGTCTGTGGGAAGTTTGCACAACTCCTTCCCCAGGAGTCCCACGCAGAGTTCTGACCCTACTAGAGGAGGGTAAAAAGTGGCGAGAACTTCCCTCCAGGCCTCTCTGGATGCAGCGGACTCAGCAGCCAGAATGCTTGCGTCGGGAGTAGCGATGAGACGCATCTCCTGGCTACAAGCTTCAGGCCTTCCCAGAATTGCAGCAGACAATTCAGGATTTACCTTTGAGGGCCAGGGCCTTTTCTCGGATCTGCGCAGAGCCTCAAGGACAATCGAGTCATAATGCGCTCGTTGGGTATGCACACGCGGTGACCCAACATAGGTCCTTCTGGCCCCAACCATACCGCCCTTATAACCAGCCTAGACCACGCCAGAATACGACCAGATGGCGCGGCAGGGCAATCGGTGGAGACAGTCTGGCCTTCAGGAAACCAATGTCAAGCGCCCCTAAACCACCTACGGGGCCAAAACAAAACTTTTGATGGGATGTTTGAGGACGGCCCACCAGTTTCCCTGCGGATCCTTCTCCTCCTTCTTCAACCGCCTCTCCCATTTCCTCCTGCATGGTCCCAGCTCACCTCCGACCGTTGGGTCCTTTGCAGTGGAAACAGGATACCACCTCCAATTTGTTTCTCCACCCCATCCCACCCTCCCCACCCGTCCGTCTTCAGGGACCCCTCTCACGAGCAATTCCTCTTACAAGAGGTTCAGGCGCTTCTAACGCTGGGAGCCATAGAAGAGGTGCCAGAGGACATGAGGGGCAAGGGGTTCTGTTCCCGCTACTTTTTAATCCCCAAGGCAAAGGGTGGTCTCGACCGATCCTCGACCTGCGAGAACTCAACAAATTCATGATAAAGCTCAAGTTCGCATGGTATCCTTGGGACCATCATCCCATCCCTGGATCCGGGAGACTGGTATGCGCCCTCGATATGAAGGATGTGTATTTCCATATCGCCATTTACCCGCCGCACAGACAGTTTCTCCATTTTGTGGTCAACCAACAGCACTTCGGTTCACGGTGCTTCCCGGTCTTTCTACGGCCCCGAGTCTTCACCAAATGTATGGCCGTTGTAGCTGCCTCCCTCCGCCGTCGTCGAATACACGTCTACCCGTACCTCGACGATTGGCTCATTCGAGGGACTTCCCAGGTGCAAGTATCACAGCACCTGTGTGTCGTCAAAGACCTCTTTGGGAGGCTCGGCCTCATGATCAATGTAGAAAAGTCTACCTGACTCCAACGCAGAGAATAGACTTTACTGGAGCAGTTCTGGACTCCAATCTGGCCAGGGCCTGCCTTCCTCTGCCACGTTTTCAGTCAATGTCTTCGATCATTCGAAGTTTTCAATCCTTCCGACAACGTCGATGCGCACCTGCCTCGGTCTATTAGGTCACATGGCGTCCTGCACCTTTGTGACCAAGTGCGTGAGACTGCGACCGGTGCTTCAAACCTGGCTTGCTTCTCTATACCATCCACACAGAGACAATATAGATTCGGTGATCACTATCCTCAGGACGGTTCTCGACTCCCTCACTTGGTGGCTGGACCTCACTGTAGTTTGCGCAGGGATGCCGTTCCACCCTCCTCAACCCTCGGTGGCACTAACCACAGACCCATCATCTCTGGGTTGGGGTGCCCACCTCAGGAACCTTCACACTCAAGGCCTCTGGTTGCCCCAGGAGCTGACCCTGCATATCAATGTGCAGGAGCTGAGGGCAGTCCGTCTAGCATGCCAGGTGTTTCGGGTCCATCTCCAAGGCCACTGTGTATCTGTGTTCTGAACAACACGACGACCATGTATTACATAAACAAGCAGGGCGGGCGTGCTACTCCCTACTTTGCCAAGCCACTCACCTGTGGAACTTTTGCATAGCCCACTCTATCGATTTGGTAGCGTCTTTTCTCCCAGGAGTCCAGAACACTCTGGCAGATCGCCTCAGCAGATCTTTCCTGTCTCACGAATGGTCGATCCGTCCTGACATCATCCATTCCGTTTTCCGGAGGTGGGGCTTTACCTGCATAGACCTCTTTGCCTCCCGAGAGAACAGGAAATGCCAGGTGTTCTGCTCCTACCAAGGACGCTCCCCAGGCTCCCTCTCAGACGCATTCCTCCTCCCGTGGACAAGGCACCTATTTTATGCCTTTCCGCCGTTTCCCCTTGTTCACAGAGTCCTTCTCAAGCTCCGCAGCGACAGAGCCAACCTGATCCTCATTGCTCCAGCATGGCCGAGGCAGCACTGGTACACCCTGTTGTTCGACCTCTCAGTGGCGGATCCGATTCCCCTGCCACTGTGGCCGGACCTCATAACACAGGACTTTGGCAGGCTTCACCACCCAGACCTGCAGTCCCTTCATCTCACTGCATGGCTCCTGCGTGGTGGAACCAATCCGAGCTCTGCTGCTCTGCTTCGGTACAACAGGTCCTCTTGGGAAGTAGGATGTCTTCCACCAGGACGACTTATCTCGCCAAGTCGAGCGTTTCTCGCACTGGTGCGATCAGAGTAACTTGGTCCCAGGACAGGTTTCCATCCCTACTATCCTGGATTGTCTCTGGTCTCTCAAAGAGCAGGGCCTGGCGGTCTCTTCTATAAAGGTTAATCTGGCAGCTATTTCCGCCTTCCACCCAGGTGAAAGTGACTGTTCAATTTTCTCTCACCCCATGGTTTCCAGGTTCCTTAAGGGACTGGAACAGTTGTACCCCAAGTCCATCACCCAGCCCCGCCTGTGATCTAAACCTGGTGTTGACCAAGCTTATGGGGGCCCCCTTCGAGCCTATGGCCACATGTTCCCTGCTGTACCTTTCCTGGAAGAAGGTCGCTATCACCTCGGCGCTATCACCTCGGCGGCGAGTTTGAGCTTCGTGCCTTGACGGCTGATCCCCTTATACGTCTTCCATAAGGACAAGGTACACCTGCGGCCACACCTCTTTCCTCCCTAAGGTGGTGTCTGCTTTTCATGTCAATCAAGACATCTTCATCCCAGTTTTTCCCCAAAGCCGCACTCATCGCGCGGGAATAACAACTACATACTTTGGATGTCCGTAGGGCTCTCGCCTTTTATATAGAAGAACAAAACCCTTCCGGCATTCACCTCAGCTCTTTGTAGCGGTGGCAGACCGCATGAAGGGCATGCCAGTCTCGTCCCAACGGATCTCATCTTGGGTAACATCCTGCATCCGATCGTGCTACGAACTGGCTCACGTTCCCGCTGGACATCTCACTGCCCATTCTCTGTGGCGCAGGCCTCTTCTGCCGCCTTCCTGGCTCATGTCCCCATCCAGGAAATATGTAGGGCGGCTACTTGGTCATCGATTCACACCTTTGCCTCACACTCGCATTGGTCCAACAATCCAGAGACGATGCAGCCTTTGGCTCAGCAGTTTTGCATTCTGCGACGTCTCACTCCGACCCCACCGCCTAGGTAAGGCTTGGGAATCACCTAACTGGAATGGATATGAGCAAGCACTCGAAGAAGAAAAGACGGTAACTCACCCTTGTAACTGTTGTTCATCGAGATGTGTTGGTCATATCCATTCCAAACACCCTCCTTCCCCACTGTCGGAGTAGCCGGCAAGAAGAAACTGAGGAGCGGATGGGTCGGCAGGGGTATATATCCGGCGCTATAGCGGCGCCACTCCAGGGGGCGCCCAGCTGACCCACCGAGTGTTGCTAGGGTAAAAATCTTCTGACGAACGTGCACGCGCGGCGCGCACACCTAACTGGAATGGATATGAGCAACACATCTCAAAGAAGAACAGTTACAACGGTGAGTAACCGTCCTTTTTTGGGAGCAGGAAGAACTGGGCTCGCAGGCGCAGGGAGCTCTACTGGAGTGAGGGCTAATGGACAGGCACAGGGAAAGGAAACCAAAGCGTTTTCTACAGCAGCATGGCTCAAGGGCATTCGCCAGTATGGACTATATTGTCTTCTTCGCTTCCCTGTGCTAATCTAAGGACTTTCCAATGCTGCGTTTCAGTTGACTAAAGCCTGGTCTACACTAGGCGTTTAAACCGGTTTTAGGAGCGTAAAACCGATTTAACACCACAACCGTCCACACTAGGAGGCACCATATATCGATTTTAATGGCTCTTTAAACCGGTTTCTGTACTCCTCCCTAACGAGAGGAGTAATGCTAGTATCGGTATTAACATATCGGATTAGGGGTAGTGTGGGCGCTGATCGGCTGTATTGGCCTCCGAGCTATCCACAGTGCAGCAGTGACCGCTCTGGACTGCAATCTGAACTCGGATGCAGTGGTCAGGTAGACAGGAAAAGCCCCGCGAACTTTTGAATATTTCCTGTTTGCCCAGCGTGGAGCTCTGATCAGCACGGGTGGCAATGCAGTCCGAAATCAAAATAAAGAAAGAGCTCCAGCACGGACCATGCGGATGTGATCGCTGTAAGGGCAGGCAAATCCGTTCTATCAGCGCTCCGTTACAGAAGATGAAATTCAGAATCCTTTTTTAAAAATCTCCAGACAGACGCCATAGCAGGGAAACAGCGCACTGCAGCGTGACAAGCGTAACGGAAAGCCAAAGAATAAAATGGGCGCTCATGGACTGGAGGACTGAAGCTATCCCACAGTTCCTGCAGCCTCCGAAAAGTATTTGCATTCTTGGCTGAGCTCCAAATGCTTCTAGGGTCAAACACAGTGTCGCGGTGGGTCAGGGCATAGCTTGGCAATCTACTCACCCCCCCCCCACCCCCAGAAGCGAAAGGGAAAACAATCCTCTGACTCTTTTACATGTCACCCTATCTTTACTGAATGCTGCAGATAGACACGATGCTGCAGCCGTCAACACCAACATCCTCACTCCCCTGCCATGGGTGGCTGCTGGTACAAAGGACTGGTAACCGTCCTCGTCATCAGCTTATTGGCACATGGGGCAGTAACCATGCTGACTAGCATCCGTCAGGTCGATCAAGGGCACCTGGCCATAATTTTTTATGGTGGATGGTGCAGTATGGCTGGTAACCATCGTCATCATAGCAACAGGGGGCTGAGCTCCATCAGCCCCACCCTTCATGTGTAAAGAACAGATTCAGTTGCCCCTGGACTAGCAGAGGATGCTGGGCTTCTCTCCTACACACTGCTTAATGTCCTGTCTGGACTATCGTAGCAGCTGGAGGCTGCCTTCCACTCATTTCTCACTAACAAGTCACCATGTCTTTTTATTCCTGCATTCTTTATTACTTCATCACACAAGTGGGGGGACAATGCTACGGTAGCCCAGAAAGGCTGGGGGAAGAACGGAATCAACAGGTGGGGTTGTTACAGGAGCACCACCTGTGAATAGCATACATATCTTATTTTCTTCAGGATCTGACACAGAGCTGCTTTGCTCTCTGTTTCTATGATACAGTTGTTATCTAGTACACTTGCCTATATTCTAGGCAGGACTGATTCTATTTTTAGATACCAAAAGGAGGATTGACTCAGGAGTCATTCCCAATTTTGTTTTTAAGCCCCTGGCTAAGAGCAGCCAGGGCACTTATGTTTTAACAGCAAATGGTACAAAAGGACTGGTAGCCATGATCATCTTAGTTCCAATTTATGGAAGGGTTTGGATGGTGAAGTATGGCTGGTAACCATCTCTGCTGTCATGCAAAAGCAAAAGCATGCTTCTGTGTAGCGCTGCTGAATCGCCTCTGTGAGCGGCATCTAGTACACATACGGTGAGAGTCACAAAGGCAAAACAAGCTCCATGATTGCCATGCTATGGCATCTGCCAGGGCAATCCAGGGAAAAAGGCGCGAAATGCTTGTCTGCTGTTGCTTTCCCAGAGGAAGGGTGACTGGCGACATCTACCCAGAACCACCCGCGACAATGATTTTTGCCCCATCAGGCACTGGGATCTCAACCCGGAAGTTCCAAGGGGCGGGGGAGGCTGCGGGAACTATGGGATAGCTAGGGAATAGCTACCCACAGTGCAACGCTCCAGAAGCCGACGCTAGCCTCGGACCGCGGACGCACACCACCGAATTAATGGGCTTAGTGTGGCCGCGCGCAATCGATTTTATAAAATCTGTTTTACAAAACCGGTTTATGCAAATTCGGAATAGTCCCGTAGTGTAGACGTACCCTAATAAACCCTGCTATGTTTTAAAGTATGCCCAGTGTCACAGCAAAAACTTGCTCTGTGCATTGACTGAGGAACTGTCACTGAACAGAATTCAGTTCTTAGACTGATGTAGATGCTTTCGTTCCCCACCCAGACGCATCGACACCTTGCAAACTCTGTGGGGTCTCGATCCAAGATCCGCAGGAAAAACCCCACCCCAGGCCACGTCCGTTGACCAGAGCAAGCACTGCCCTGAAACTCCCCCCTTTGGTTCAGCTTTCATCTCCCCCTCCACTTCGGGTTCTGGGTCCCTCATCTGCCACTGTGGCACTTGCCACCTCGCTGACAGCACATTCCTATGCCACGTGACCAAGCTCACCGCCAAGTTAAGGACTCGGAAGCATTTTAATAGCGGTTTTGGACCGTCAGTATTGCAGCAGCATCCACAAGAATTTTCAAACTGAACAGGAGTGTCGTTCAGCTGGAACTGCTGGCAGAGTTCACAGGTTGAAGTAGGATTGTTGAAGCCAGAGGCTCAGTTTCAGGTGTTGAAGCTACATGGCCTGTCCTTGTGGAAGAGTGGGACCCCTTGGGGGTCTAGTGCACTCAAGGGGCACCTCCCAAGGACGGTTTAAAAGCCAGGGCATTGCAGAGATCCTATGGATCCATGACAGTGCCAGAGGTTCAGCCTTTTGGGGAAAAGATATCAAACAAGAAAAGGATCTAAATGCATATTTACCATTGCTTCCTGTCAGTCCTCAGGGGAATCCCTGATCAGTTCCAGTGTGTATTAAAACCGTCCTCTAAGGCTCACCTCTTGGTTATCAGGTCATGTCAGTTTTGTTACAGGGCTTTCCCTTCACCCTCCCACTTCCCTGGTTCTTGTCACGCAGACAGGAAGCAGCAACAGACCAGAAGTCCGAAGCGCAGACAATGCCATGTTTATTGGGGTTAATTTCCAAGCAATCATATTCCGAAGCCCTTCACACCAGTCGGGCTTATCTCTTAGTCTGTTCCCCAGTGCTCTGTTCCCAGCTTTGATGGTGCAAAGCGTTTACCCCGTGTCCCCCTTACCCGCTCTGACACTGCAGAGTGTTTACCCCGTGTCCCCATTACCAGTTCTGACACCGCAGAGCGTTTACCCCGTGTCCCCCTTACCCGCTCTGACACCGTAGAGCATTTTCCCCATGTCCCCATTACCAGTTCTGACACCGCAGAGCCTTGCCTGTGTCCCTGTTCCCTGTTCCTGTTCACCCTCCTGTTTGACTCAGTTTATATAGTAATACGCTCAGCTACACCTTTGCTTAACCAATCATTGTACTGAAATGTAACTAACCAATCCTAACACACTGAAACATAATTCTCTAACCAATTGTATCCCACTACCCTAATAAACTTACATCTAGCAAAATTAATTATACAGCAGATAGAAACAATTAGAGAACCAGACTGATTAACAATGTAAAAGTGGTGGCCATAAAGATAGAACAATACAGAAATGAGGGTTTCACAACCACAAGCATTGATAAGGGATTTCTTGACAGACAGGCTGCTGTCAAACTAAGTTTTCTTTAACCATCTTAAGATCTGTTTCTTTATCTGGTGGTGATGGGCACTATCAGGACAGGATCATCTTCCTAACAGCCCAATAGCACCTTATTTCAGTGTGACTGGTTTGGGATGTGAGGATGTGACCCTTCGCTTCCCAGCTTATGGCTGCCCCTGCTGCTTAGCCAAAGGCCTTAGCCTAAGAACAAGGCCTCAGACAGTCACAGTAAGAGAAGGCCCTTACAAATACACACAGTGATTTTGATTCTTTGTTTTCATACTCCTGTAAGTAGCTAAGAGATAAAAATACACCTAAATTCTTAAACTATAGGCTTTACAGGCAGGCCTGAATATCTCTATTCTAACAGTGGGGTCTACCCCTTCCCCCATTCTGTGTCTGTCTTGTCTCTTCAGATTGTAAATTCTTCAGGGCATGGCCCAGCTACTATTCTCTGTTGTACTTTGCTTAGCACAATGGGGACCCACTGTTAGTTGGTCCTTAGGCACTAAGGTAATGAATATGATTTATTATAATAACTCTCCTGCCACTTTCAGCCAAGGAAGCTGGCCTTGGGATGTTACTTCTTTAAAATGAGCGGGGGGTTAAAACCATGGACTATTCTTTGTGACAAGTATCCCACAAATTCCACTGACCTCCCTCGTTTTCTTTGCCTGCAGTAGGGTTTCCAAATTCCAAACCTGATGTGATCTCCCAGCTGGAACGAGGGGAAGAGCCGTGGGTCCCAGACCTCCAGGGCTCTGAGAAAGAAGTGCTTCCAAGAGCTGCCTTCACAGGTGAGGAATTGGTTAAACCAACTCAACAACTGTGTGGGAATGCAGGAAACATTTGGGATGCCCTACAAAGACCCTGTGAGCTCTCCAAGTTCAGGATTGTTCCCTGCAGATGTGGAATCATTATGGCAGATGTCACTCATGGCTTCCCTCCTATTCTGACTGACAACTAGCAGCAGATCCCTCCCCGATCTCGCTTTCCCCCAAGTGTTCTCGTGAGATGCAGACCAAAACTGATCCCTTCCTCTCTCCTCTGTGGAAGGGTTTGGGGAAAATCAGCACCTGATAGGTTTGATCTCTCCCACACTTATTTTGGATTGTTCATCCCTTTTACCATTCCTCTCTCTGAGATTTTCTTTCTTTCCGGTACAGGGAGTGACCTGTGTCTGGATTCTCTCTGTCTCCCATCAGGTGATGGGATGGTGAGTGAGAATGAGGAGGAGAAACCCCAGCAGGAAGATGCTGAGCAAGGAGAACCACATGGAACTTTATCAGGAAGATCCAAAGGGAATGTTTCTGGGAGTTGTGCAGTCCCAGAAAAAACAAAAGCCTGTGAGACCCAGCAGAGGCCAGAGGAAAACTTTAGTAGCCACTCAGACCTTATAACAAGCGACAGAATCAACTTGGAAGAGACACGCTACATATGCCATGAGTGCGGGAAAAGCTTCAATTGGAGCTCTGCCCTTATCAGACATCAGAGAATCCACACAGGGGAGACGCCCTACACGTGCTCTGAGTGCAGGAAAAGTTTCGGGCGGAGCTCACACCTTATTACACATCAGAGAATCCACACAGGGGAGACGCCCTACACGTGCGCTGAGTGCGGGAAAAGCTTCAATCAGAGCTCAATCCTTATTAGACATCAGAAAATTCACACGAGAGAGAACTGTAATAAATCCCTTGACTAGGGCTGGGCAACATTTAAAAAAAAATCACATTTCCTAATTCCCACATAGTGATTTTTGCACCATCTTCACCGTGGTCTCTCAGCTCCCCCAGATCAGTTACCTGCTTCTGCAGTCCTGTGATCTTTTCTATCAACTCCTTTCCTTTTGGGCCAGGAATGTTCATCAGCTCCTGGAGGTTTGATCCCAACAAGCTACACTGAGGCAAAAAGTATCTGTGCCTTCCATCCACTAGGGCTGTGCATGGCGTTGGCTGCTCAAGTTAATGATCTTGATGTAAAAAGACAATTATAGTTGTAGAACAGATGCCCAGGTGCAGGGGTTGGCATTAGCTTTCCCCTTGACCTGACCTAAACTCCATCACTTTTCCTAGTCTAAACAAACCCTGAGCATCAAGGTTATACTGTTCCCCCATTTCAAAGCCATTGTTAGTCATCGAGTTCCCCTTTTGGAAATAAATTGTTTCATTCCCAGTTGCTCTGATGTTGCTTCAAGTTGTGCTGGAGAGCAGATATTTTTGCTACCATTTTTCTCACTTAAAATATATTGAACTATAACAAAGAGCAGGAACAGGGCAGGGATAGGAAAAATTGTCATTTCACCCTCTGTAAAAACGGAAAATCAGAGGGATTCCCAACGAGAGGCGTACAGCTTTCTGCCCCGGGGCTACAGCGCCACGGTACCAGTGTAGACACCCTGGTCGATTACAGTGCTGTGATTGGCCTCCAGGAGGTGTCCCACAATCCCTGTTCTCGCCTCTCTGGTCTTTGGTTTGAACTGTACTGCACTTCCTCAGGTGACCAACCGTGAACCCCACCCCTTAAATTCCTTGGGAATTTTGAAAGTCCCACTTCAACAGAGACTAATTATGGTTACAGACCCATCCTGAAATTAGAGCAGGATATTGTAAAGCCTTATCTCACAGTAAAGTAACACAATTCAAACCTGTCGGCACAGAGGAGAAAGCACTCCTTCAGTTCACATTTATTGCTACTGATCTCACTGACAAACTTCCTTTTCTCAGTGCTGCTCCAGGTGTTTTCCCTCTGTTTCCTTCCAGCTGTGGTTACGGGACTGCAGCAGCTCCTCAGGGCCAGCTTTGCTCTTTCACTTACATCCTTCACTTGTTTGGACAGAGCTGTGTCTTCCCCCAGTTTAATTCACATCTGAGAGCTCAGGTACCAGCAGATCATTACAAAGGCTAAATTCCCATCACCACCAGTGGGAGGTTATCCTGGGCTGCCAGGGCTGCAAGATTTAGCCCATGGTCAGTCAAGGTGCTACAGCAGCTGCACTCTTACATTGTGAGTCCTGCAGCTTCATACCAAACTGCTCTGCCATAGTCTGCAGGGGGCCTGACTTGCTGAGAATCTGGCAGAAGAGAGACCTCTGCTGCCTTGCACAACAGCCTGGGGAAATACACGAGGGGAAGTGCTTTCCTCTCTCCTCCTGACACCGGGTAACATTTCTGTCTGTCCTCGAGATCCTGCCACAGGGACAGGCTTGAGGATGCAAATGACATGTTAAGGCTTCGTTGGTTTGCACGTTCCTTTACTCCTTCAATAGTGATAAGGGTGCGTGAGCGTGAAATAATCCTGCTCTGATTTTCACACCGGAGGCAATTTTCAGGGTCGCAATAAAAAAAAATTTCTTTCTAACCTGAGCAGGTTGAATCGAGTCGTTGCGAGATGATAAATCTAGAGCCCCAGGCTGACTTTCCTTCATCACATGTTTTTAGAATAGATCACATTCACGGGGTGGGGCTCCTGCTAGGACGTGTCTGTCCAGTGGCAGCACCCACTGCACATTCCCCACTTACAAACTCATCTTCAGTATATCGGCCACTGAACCTAGCAAGGGGGGAGGGTCCCAGTGGTCAGGCTCCAGCCCCTGGATCCCGAGCCTGGCAAGCCCGAGTCAGCCGGCCTGGGCCAGCTGTGGGGTTTAATTGCGCTGCAGACATACACGGGTGTCACAATCCCAGCTTTCTCCTCAGGGAATCAAGCCCTCGTCCCCCCCGTGACAGGCAGGGAGAGTCACCACTGTACTCGTGAGCTCGGAACTGACACTGCCCCTGCACAGGGACCCAGGGGAGCGGCTCAGGCAGCTCCTTGGCCAGCTGTGGCTGGCAGGAGACCCAGCGAGGCAGGAGCTGCTCTGGGTTCTGTGCAGGGGAGAGTAACTGGGAGAAGGGGGGAGTTTGTCTCTGATTCACAGGGAGCTTTGCCAGAGTGGAGCCTGTAGGTCACATGCTGGGGGGCTGTGACGGGCACACAGGCTCCGTGCTCTGGAACAGCTCTTGAGTCAAACCCAGGCAGGAGCCTCCTCAGTGTGACACCCCCAGGGGACGCCCTCACTGGGGGAAGCCTCCTTGGCTTCAGCCCCTCCTGGGACTGACCTTGGACCTTTCAGCCCCCCTGTTCCACACCAGGAGCTTCCTGCAGTGAGTCCACCTGAATCGGACACCTCGGAAAGCCTCACCCCCCTCCCTCGAAGGGGAGTCCTGCACCCCAACTTCCACAGTCCCCAGTGCCTCTCAGCCAGCGCTGTACAACAGAAGGTTCGTTAGGGGTCTGGGATCCAGCCTGGGAAAGTTCTGTGTTCGCACAGGAAGCAGGAAGATTCAGCAACGTCCATCTTGGGGAGACCCCGAACTCAGAGCCTGGGCTCTCCCGTCGAGTCCCCAACCCAGCAGACTCCTTGCTCCCAACAGCCCGACTCAGCCAGGCCCTTTGCCCCTCGTCTGTCCTTTGTCCTGTTTCCCTGGCAACCTGCTCACCTGGCCTCCAGCTCGTTCTCCGACTCCTCCCGGCCAGCTGGCATCTTGCAGCAGGTGCGCCCTGGCCATCGGTTGCTAGGAGACAGAATTTGTGGCCATTGTCTGGGCCCAGGCAGCCAGACAGCAGCCACACCTGCCCTTTGCGGGTCTCTGCCAAGGTTTAACCCCCTTGTCCCACCACCGACAGCCGTGGTCCCAAAACACTTCAGGGTCATGCCCCCCACCCCGTCCATGCTTCCCCCGAGTCTGGCTGGGAGTGGGGCCGCAGCTAAGGGGGAAGGGACACAGACAGGGGTAAGGGGGCTGAGGCAGGGGCCAGAGCTGGGGCTGGAGCCAAGAGTGGAGCTGGGTGGCTCCCCCTCCCCGCCCCATGGGGGCTGGCCCAGGCCCAGCTGCATCCCCCTGAATGTTACTCCATTCCCCCTGGCAGGGTGCACCCCACATTTTGGACCTTTAACCTAGATAATCGTGCAACAAATAGGGGAAACTGAGGTACACACAAGATGCAAACAAAACATCCAGAAAATTCCCACTTCGTCAAAGGGGTGTCAGTGGGGTCAGAGCTGGGCAGCAGCACAGGAAAGTGGGGAGGTTAAACTGCAAAACATCCCCCTGTGTTCCCGCAAAAGCCTCTCGTTTATCCCCTAACCCCCTCCCCATTAAAATCTCCACCCCTGCCCTGGCACACAGAGACCCCCTCACTCCAATGCAGATTTTTAACTTTTCTTACTTGTCCTTGGCCTTCCACAAACATTGTTCCCATCAAAATGACCCAGGGCTTTTACAACGAGAATGAGAAAACAAACTAAATCAAACCCAAAGAAACCGCTATCGACCTCCCCACCACACACACTTTGGGTCTGAATTTTTCTACTGAAATGTTGAGGCAATAAAACTCTCACTGCTCTTGTCCAGAAACAAACCTAACCCCTCCATGCAGTACCTGGGGCATCTATGTCTGACCCACCAAGGCTTCAGCTCCTTTGGGGAGATTTCCAGCTGCCCAGTCCTGCTGCTATTCCAGGGGAGCAATTCCTGGCTCCTGTCAGCATTTATCTCAGCCCCGTTCTGGGCATCACAGGTTTCTCTGGAAAAGGGCAGCGAGTGGTTCTAGGGTCCAGTGATCCTCCTCCAAATCGAGCTAGAACCTGGGACTCCTTCCCCTTCCCCAGGCTGTGGGCGGGGAGGCATTTCACAGAGCTCTCGGAGCTATAGCCCGTGGCTAAGGAGAGAGAAAAAGCCTCCTATCCCCCTCTGTTCTGGGGGCTGGGTTTCCTCCTGAAGCCTCTGCCCCCCACTTTGTGCCCATGGCTCATCCTTGACCCTTGCTGCTGCTCCTTGCTATAGACTGTGAAAGGAGCGGAGGCAGCGCAGGAGCCTTCTGGGGACGCAGATCTGAGGCTTTGGGAGAGACACATTGTCTGAGACATCAGAGCGCTGCAAACCCTGCAGCCACCCCCTCAATCCGGGGCCTGTTCCAGCCCTGAGTCTGGGCTGCCGCGATCCCTCCCCCAGAGCAGGGCGCCCACAGATTACAGCCTGGAAATAGGCGTGTGAGACTAACTCCTGCTTTCCCTGACAGGGCCTCCCCTAGACCAAGTAGCGTCCCAGGCAAGACGTGTCTTCGGAACCAGGGCCGGCTCCAGACCCCAGCGGGCCAAGCAGGCGCGTGGGGCGGCATTGTTGGGGCAGGGCGGCATTTGGCTCCGGCGGACCTTCCGCAGTCATGCCGGCGGGAGGTCTACCGGAGCCCGGGAGGAGGAGCGGACCTGCCACACGCATCACTGCGGAGGGTCCCCTCTTCCCGCGGCTCCGCTTGAGCTCCCGCAGGCATGACTGCGGTGGGCGCGCTGGTCCCGTGGCTCGGACGGATGCTCTACGGCCGCGAACCAGCGCACCCGCCGCAGACACTTCTGCCCGGCTGCGGGACCGGGAAGGGCGGCGCGCGCCGCCCTGCTTGGGGCACCGTAATTTATAGAGCTGCCCCTGTTCGGAACCCCCCAGCCCCGCTCCATATGTTAAACCATTGAATACCTTATTTTTATTGCATTTGTAGCTCATTTCATTATTTTGATGCACAATCTGGATGCATGATTTTCTCTATCATATTAGACAATAAATGTTCATGCTAGGATGTGTAAATCTGTATTTATTCATGCCATATATAAGCAAATGAAAAAAATCATTTCTTCTAAGCATATAGAAACTTTTAATTTTGACAGTAACTGAAATGTACTAACATCTAGAAATGGAGCCCTCACCAGCACAGGGTGGGCCGGTATTAAATAGTGGTACAGTTGGAGACAGACAGCATTAGGATGTTAACCCCAGGCCCGTTGTTCAAAGGTCACTTCTCTCGCCTTTCCCCCATGAACTGAAGCGCAGCATTTGAGAGATCCAGAGACTAGTTAATGACGTTTCCAAGGGCTAAAATAGCAAGTGATGTCCATCTTGCATTGGCCATTGTTGACTGGAGAGATGGTTTATGGAGAATAAACTTCAAGGTGAAGCAGCAGCCCAAAGGGCCCCTGCAAGTGCTGAAGTAGCTCAGTTGGGAGAGCATTAAACTGAAGATCTAAAGGTCCCTGGTTCAATCCCAGGCTTCAGCAGACTGTTTCATCCCTCTTCATGCAGCAGTGGGCTCTTTCCTGGAAGCACAGCACTGCCTTTACTCAATGCAAGGCCCTCATTTTGGGCTTCACTGCAGGAAAAGACAGCATTGGCTTCTGCACCCAGTTGGCTCACGGACCTTTCTTTCTTCTCTTGCTGCTTCTCAGCAAGGGAAGAAAAAGCTCCCTTCAAGCTAGAGTCACAAAGGTGATGTAAGGACGACTTCCTGATCCCTGGCTCCAGTCCTCTGTTCTTCCAGCTGACCCATCAGAGAGCTGCTGCCAGTTTCTCCAGGTTCGCCCACCAGTGTGTGCCAGGGTGAGCACCACCAAAGTGCAGGGAATTTGAGGGCGGGGCAGGGCAGTGCACTGTAATGGAGTTTCTGTAGTGTAGTGGTTCTCACATTTGCCTAACCTGCATTAAGCCGGCTAGGCAGAACTGACACCAACTTGTCTGGGATGTTCCCCAGAAGCAGAGCACAAGTTTGAAATACGGGCAGCATAGAACCAATATTCATAATGTCAACTACAAAATGATACACATCTAGAGATAGCATCATTATAATCAGCCAATCAGAACCTCTCCATAGACCCCCTTACACAATAACCTTTCTACAATATTGGCTGTAAATATAGAACAGTGGTCGCAACGGTGATCTATAAAGTTACAGATTATGTCAATAGCGTCACAGGAGGTGACACGGCATCAGTGAGACTGATACTGGAATACTGCCTCCAGTTTTGGTGTCCTCATTTGAAAAAGATGTTGTGAAATTAGAGTTTGGGGCAGCAAAGAGCCACCAAATGTTCTGAGGGCTGGAGAAAAATGCCTTCTAGTGAGCTATTGAAAGAGCTCAACCTGTTTAGCTTATCAAAAGAAGCTTGAAAGGTGACTTCATTGAAGTGTTGAAGTGCCTTAATGGAGAGAAAAGATTGGATATTAAAGGACTCTTTAAAATAGCAGAGAAAGGAATAACAAGACCCAACGGCTGGAAGGTGAAAAGAGACAAATTCATATTACAACTAAGGCACAAATATTCAACAGCGAGGATGATTCACCACAGGAACAAGCTACCAAGGAAAGTGGCTGATTCTCCATCTCCTGATGTCATTTCATGAAGACTAGATGCCTTTCTGGAATGTGTTTGCCCCCAAAGTAGCTCTTGTGTTTACAGGAGGCCTGTGATATGCAGGGGGTCAGATTAGATTCTCTAATGGTCTCATCTGGCCATAAACTGGCCATAAACTGAGTGTAGCATTGGGAGCAGCGTCTGATGTTTCCCTGTCTAGCCGGCTTGCTGCCTAGAACGAACGCTCCTGGAGTGGGGTGATCCACAGGGAGTAGCTCAAACCTCCAAAGGGCCTGGCCAGGGGCAGGACATTAGCCCAGCAAGGAGGGTGTGGCAGTGACATCACAAGGCCTTTGGCAGGACCTCAGCCTATTGGTCCAAGGTGGTGGGAGGTGGTGACCTCACAGAGAGATGCTGACATCAGCCAGGCAGGACAGGGCGAGGGCCAGGGGAACCTCAGAGACCCCTGTGGCTTTGCTCCAGCAAGTCGCCTTCTCCAGGTCTCTCTCTGAGGACTGAGAGAGTATTCGGGTTCACGGACGTGAGCGCCAGGAGGAACCTCTTTCGATTTTTCTCCTTCCCTTTTAGTGATTTTACTGGAAAACAGCCATCCCTGTTTAGAAGGTAAGAGCCTCCTGGAGGTTTGAAACCTGTTCAGTCTGATCCAGCTGCTGAGAGTTGAATTCTAGGCATGGAAAACACGAGCTTAAGGAGGCAGAATTTTATTGCGCACCTGGGATTTTGTCCCTTAGAATCACTGGGGACATTAGGGTTTGTCCTTTTTGTTTCACCTTTTCCTCCTTCCCTCCCTCCCTCCTTTCTCTTCGTGTCTTGCTTCTTTTGTCCTTTCTCCTGTTCTTCCAATACTGGGAGAGAGAGTGGGGGTGTGTGTTGTGGGGGAGGGCTCTGCAGCTCCCACTGTGGGAGCTCCACCCAAAAATATGGGGCTGAAATAGTGCTCGGGCAGTGATCCCATCAGTGACCTGGGCCATCCTTTGGGCTCTCTGGTGAGAACCCTCAGCCTCCCGTCCTCAGTCTCTACCCTGATTGGCTGAGCAGGGGGTTATTGATAAGGAGGAGACTCAGGTCCTTGTTCTCTTTTAAGACCAAGTAAATAAGTCAGAACCAGTTCTATGTTTGATGAATTTTGCTGCTTCTGGGCCAAAGCTTTCTATTCCTTGGGCACACTTGTTCCCCATTCACAGCGCCACCCCCCTCTCCATTTACAGCAAGGTGCAGCATGAGGTTTCAGCTACCATACTCCCTCCCCCTCCCTTTCCTGTTGATAGCAGCCAAGGGAATGCTGGGAAATGTAGTTCTTTCCCTGCTCCAGGGCTGGCTCTATAGGCAGGAGCTAACCAGGAACTACAGCTCCCAGGGCTCCTGTTGGTTATCAGCTCCCAGGCTGGATCCCTGCCAGCTGCTGCCCCTGTAAATGGGCTGCTCCAAGCACCTGCTTGCTTTGCTGGTGCCTATAGCTGCCCTTGCATCCACCCATCCTGCACCCCCACCCTGTGCCCCAGCCCGGAGCCTGCACCCAGCACCCAAGCTGCATTCCAGAGCCTGTACCCAACTCCATCCCAGACCCCGATCTCTCAACCATCTTATACTTCAAACCACTGCCCCAACCAGGGCCTGCACCCCAGACGTCCTCCCCCCACCCAAACTCCCTTGCAGAGCCTTAGGCAGGTGGGGGGCAGAGTTCGCGGGGGGGCAGGCTCTGAGTGTTCTGGGCACCACCAAAATTTCTACAAACCTGCTGACCCAGATACTTGGAGGAGGGGTGAGGAGGCGAATGGCGAGTCGGATGGAGGGGAGCATCCATTTTCAGTATTTTAATTTTTGGTACTGCAGTGATTGACTGCTGTGTGCATTAATATAGTGACCCCTGGGTCTTTGAATGAGGCTTTATACCGGGGGAGGAGGGAGTGAGGAGGTAAGTGGCGAGTCGGTGGATGGAGAGGGGCAAATCTCCCAGATTCAAAATCTGGGACAGTGGCTGTTGGTCCTTTTTGCTGCTTTTCTCTGGGCTGGGGGTTGTCCCAGTGCTGCACAGAGGGGGTTCCCACAGGAAGGTGCTTGCTCCTAATCCCCGAGGCCGTCAGTGTGTCGGCTCTTCTCTAGCCAGCCCACTTGCCAAGTCTGATTGTCCCTGGTCTGGCTCCCAGCCCCTCTCCAAGGGTTGCAGCTGTCTGGAGGTGCTGCCTTCCACACCTTCCTCAGTCCCACCTCATTCAGGGGGTTGGACTAGATACCTCCTGAGGTCCCTTCCAACCCTGAGATTCTATGATTCTATGATTCACTCAACAGGCGATGGATTACCAAGTGGGAGGAAGATCTTATTCTACTTCTAGCAAAAGACATTTTCTGTTACCTTAATTACACCACCTTAGGGGCCCCCATAACATATTACCAAGGTTCAATACAAAGTCATAGACAAGTTATACAAAAATGCATAATGCAGAGATTTATCTACAACCGCAGTGAGTGACTGCTGTGTGCAGTGATATAGTGACCCCTGGGTCTCTGAATGAGGCTTTATACTGGGGGGGGGTGAGGGGGCAAGTGGGGAGCAGGTGGGCGGCAGGTGGGCAAGTGGCAGGTGGGCACAGAGGTGAGCAGTGAGCCAGCAGGGGCTCTAGGGGCGGGCATGGGGTTTCTGGCAGGGGAGGGAGGAGCTGGAAGGAGGCGCGTGGTGGGTGGGGACTGACTAGCAGGAGATGCAGCAGGCCAGTGGGGGCTAGGGGTGAAGGGGTGTGACGGTGAGATCTGGTCACCCCTATGGGGCCGTTTCTTCTCCCTCCCCAAACCTTCCTTTTCGGCCCACAGCTGTTTTGGTGGCGCGGTGCTGAGAGCGGTTTATTTCTGCAGGGTGGGCGGCGCTGCTGGGGTTGTTTCCACAGGGATGGGTGGCGCTGGGGTGTTTCAGCACAGCAGGGGGCACAATTTTATATTCTTGCCTTGGGTGTAAAAATAGCTAGTTATGGCTCTGGGACCCCATATTGCGCTAGCTGCTGTACAATCCCTGGCCAACACTGGGACACCCAGGGGGTTCCCCTCAATTTCCCTGAGCCTCTGCTGCCCAACTGCTTCTGACTCCATCTGGATCACCCCTCCCCCCCCCCGCAAAAAACCCACCTTTCCAAACAGTCCTTCTTTCCCTGCCCCCTGATTCTGCTTTCACACCCTGGGCCCATCTCCTCTCTTCATCCCTCCCCTCCCCCCCAGGTGAGCAGAGATGGCGGCAACTTCAGCCACTGGAGCCAGCCCCAGCGAGCGCTGCAGCCTGCCCGGGTGTTTGCAGACACAGGAAGGACCAGCTGGGGCGGTGGGTGCTGGGACGAACGAGGCAGGAGAACAAATCCCAGAGACCCAACACCGGGCAGCTCCTGGGGCAGGGCTCTGACACTGCCCGGGGTGGGGCAGCTCCTGGGGCAGGGCTCTGGCACAGCCAGGGGCAGGGCAGCTCCTGGGGCGGGGCTCTGGCACAGCCCGGGGCAGGGCAGCTCCTGGGGCAGGGCTCTGGCACAGCCCGGGGCAGGGCAGCTCCTGAGGGCGGGGCTCTGGCACAGGCCAGGGGCAGGGCAGCTCCTGGGGCGGGGCTCTGGCACATTGTGACGCAGGGCCCGGGCTCAGCAGCTGCTCCTGGTGGCCACGTGCTGCCAGCAGCGCTGGAGCCGCCCGGGCCGGAGCGGAGCCGCTGTTCTCAGCTGCAGCAGGAGCTGCCCCGGCCCCGCTGGGCTCAGGTGGGGACAGAGCCTGGGGCCCAGGACTCCCCTGGGTGCGGCTGGCGGGGCGGGACAGGAGAGGCTGGAGCTGCAGGCGGGGAAGGGCGGGGGCAGGCGGGGTTGATCGGTCTCTGGGCCCCAGGAGCCCCAGGGCAGAGTGTGTGTGTGAGTGTCCCGGGCCCAGGCGTGCGCAGGGGAGCCCCGGCACCCCAATGCCTGAGCCCCGGCTGGGAGGCTGCTCCCCCTCCCGTGGGGTTCCGGGGAGGAGGCTGCGGCGGCTGCAGGCGGGTGCTCAGCCCCCGGACTGACTCGCTGCCGGCAGCTTGTGGCGCCTCCTCCGCGGAGCTTTTCCCCGGGGCGGCCTGGGCGCAGCTGCGATCAGCTGTTTGCTGGGCAGGCTCCGCTCCGCTGCTTCCTCCCCCGCTCCTGGGGCTGGTGAGCCCCCAAACAGCCCCAGGGGTCGGTGGGGGCGGGGCCAGCAGCAGCAGAGCCCCCCCGCTACCCTGGGGCTGCCCCGCCCCGCTCGGGCTGGGGGCTCTGCCAGGGCCCCCGCGTGAATCGCTGCTCCCTGCCCGCCAGGCTCGGCTCCGGCCACAGCAGCGGCAGGTGCCCCGGGAGCCCAGCTGGGCTGGGGCAGGGGCCGGGGGAGGTTGGGGGAGAAGTTCCAGATACCGGCAGAAGGCGGGGGGGGGGGGGGATGGAGGGGGAGAGGAGCCACCCTGGGGCAGGGAGGAGAAGCCCTGGACCCTGGCAGAAGATGTGGGGCTGAAGTCCCCGGCTCGGGAGCCCCAGCCACCTTAGTGGCAGAAGTTACAAGGCTGAAGCCCTGACCCCCCCTCTGTGTGGAGCTGGCCTGAGCCCCTCTCGCCCCATCCCCCCTGTGGAGCTGGCTCCCACTCTCTGTTTGCGCAGAAATTCAGTGCAAATCTCCCCATGTTGGTATCTCCATTTCCTCCCCACCCCATCACCCAGCCATGGATGGATTTAGCCCAGGAGGCAGGGTCAGTGTTGGCCCCATTGGGCAGGTGGGATCTAGGGCACAATGAGGTGAAGTGACTTTCCCAAGGCTAAGCAGGGAGTCTGTGGCAGAGCAGAGACTCAAACCCAGAACACCTGAGCCCGAGTCCTGTGCCTTAACCACTAGGCAACCTTCCCCCCGAAGGAGAGGGAACCTCCTCTGCCACTTTGAGTGTGTGGGTGGGAGCAGCCACTAGACAGAGCTGCCAGGAGGGGGGGTTGGATAGTTGGGGGGGTGATTAGTGGGTGGGTGGGGGTCTCTGGAGGGGGCGGTCAGGGGACAAGGAGCAGGGAGGTTGGATGGGTTGAGGGTTCGGGGGGTGGAACGGGGTCGGGGCAGGCAGGGAGCAGAGGGAGTTGGATGGGTCAGGAGATCTGGGGTCCTGTCAGGGGTGGGAGCGGTTAGATGGGGCGTGGGAGTCCCCGGGGTCTGTCTGGGGGTGGGGGTGTGGATAAGGGTCAGGGGGATGGGTAGGGTCCTAGGGAGGCAGTTACAGTGGGGGGGGTCTCAGGAGGGGGCAGTCAGGGGACAAGGAGCAGGGGGGGTTGGGGGTTCTGAGGGGGGCAGCCAGGGGGCAGGAAGTGGGAGGCAGTGGATAGGGTGGGGCTAGGGTGGGGGCTCCCTGGGTGCACACCCTAATGAAATGTGCTGCACATGCCTATGGTCACGGGGATGAGCCACTCGCATCCTTTTCCTGTTTGTGCCATTTCTTTCCCTCTCAAAACCTGAGAACAATTCTCTCTAGTTCTTCTCCTTCTCTCTCCCCTCCCCACATGTGGCTAGAAAATCCAAGGAAATTCCCTCGTTTTCTTTAAAATTATTGACTCTCTAGTCTCTTATTTTGCCCTGTTTTCTCCATAATTCTTAAATTCTCCTCAGCTTTGGGATGTGAACCCAGCCCGTTTATCTGCAGCAGTTTGTCCTTGGGTAGGTGGAATTTGCTGTCCTGTGTCACTCCCCCAGTGTGGGTGGGGGTTAGTAGGTGCTGGCTGGGGGAGCCCGCAGACGTGGCTGCCTCTGGGGAGGAGATGGGGGGGCCGATCTCTGCCAGCGACAGGACATGGTCGCACAGGAGGGGAAGGGAGGAGCTAGTGTCCCTATGGAGCCTGCCCAGCCCCTTTGGTTCTGCTCCTTTCCAGCATTTTGTTCAGAGACTTTATTACTGGGGAGGCTGAAAAATCTCCCTGTGGGCTTAGCCTGGCAGGAGGGGCCAGGTCTCTCCTGCAATAAAGAGCTGGAGCATGTTCCCAGCATGGCAGAGCCTAGGCTGTGTCTCTGCAGGGAAAGATCCTGGGAATCGTGATGTGACATGAACTAAAGCCTGTTCTGAAACCTCATAACTGCCCTTCTCGCCCTGCCAGGCTGCAGGATGTCGTCCATGTTTCGCTCCAGCTTATCCCATCCTCCCATGGGACAGGGAAGGGAAATGGCTGCAGAGGAGCCAGCTCAGGTAGGGGTTATGGGGGGGTTGTTGGTGGGTTCCTGCTGGAGGGAAGGGACAGCAAATGCACCGGAGGAGGGAGGCTTGGGCAGTCTGGTTTGGAGGTTGGAATAAGCCGAAAACTTCCCAGGGTGGAGAATGGGAGGAGGCCAGGGTGTAGCAAACCTGTTGGGACTTGTTCAAAATGTGGCTTCCATTCTAGGAACAGACCCACAGGGTTAGAGGGTGGAAATGCTCTAATTTGTGGGACAGGAAACAACCCCCCTCGGTGGGGCTAGGAAAACGGACCAGACTCCCAGGACTGGAGCCCGACCTGATTAACCAGCGGCTGCTGTGAGAGGCACCCACCAGGGAGGCTTAGGAGGGGTTCTTAACCTTTTTCTTTCTAAGGCCCCCAACGTGCTATAAAAACTCCACTGCCCTGCATGTGCCTGGTTCTCTGCATATCACTATCATGTATGTGACTCAGTAAGATTTGACTCCATTACTGCTATTAGTATCATACTTGGAGCTGCGTTTATTTTCATAGAAATTTTGAGTTACTTTACAGACAGATTTAAAAATACAGTTTGAAGATAAATGATCTTCATCTGCACAGTGTCTAAAGTTTGAGTTTAGCTATTTTTTTTCTACCGAGCCCTGCTAAGGTAAGTACAAGCAAAATGTACAGTCTGTTATTTGCTAGTACCATTTAAATAACAAATGACAAAGCACAATACGGCAATAACAGTAATAATGATAATTACTCCAGCCTGGCCAGGTGAGGCATTTTAGAACTCGTTACTCAAAGAATTGAATTTAAGCATGAGACAGAAATAAAATGCACAGACCAGTTAAAGCTAAACTACCACCATTGTCATCCTGACCGAATGTGAGAGAATAAAATTACAGAGACTACATGTACTTTGTGCATTTTGACAGGAAGTAAAAGGAAGTAATAACAGTAACTGTAGTGTATGTTGTGGGGTTTGTGTGTGGGGAGTATGAGACACACCCGCTGTCACTTCCAGCCCAGCGGCACTCACTAGTCCGAAGGCTCGTTCACACGGCAGCAGGGCCAGCAGCTCCCACTCCTGACCCAGAGGCAGCAGCACAGAATCTTGTTCCCCAGCTCAGCTCAGCAGAGACTGGGCACAGAGAGCAGGAGGGTGGGGCCACTCTGACATCAACAAACCCCCGCCCCACACAGCACAGGAGGCTCCTGGGAGCAGCTTGGCCGGGGCAGCTCAAGTGGGGTGGGGGGCAGGGCTGCAGGAACAGTTGCAGGGGCAGACAGCTGAAGAGAAGTGGGGGGAGGACAGACAGGACACCCCTGATGGAGGAACCCCCTCAGCAAGGCCCCCCGGACCGTCATGTCATCTGCCCCCCACTGAGTCTGGCCACTTCCAGCTCTTCACAATGAGAACAGCGCTGGGCTCCCTGCCAGTGAGCTCTCCCTGCACCTGCCAGGGCCTCCATCTCCTGTGTCCGTCTGTGGCTAGTGGGGGGGGGTGGATCTGCTGGGAGAGACAAGGGGCTCTCGCTTCGTCCCCTCCCCCTGGCATTTCCTGGCTGCTCTGAGCGGGGTGGGATGGGACTCTGCCTGTGAGCCACCCAGAGCTTCCATTTGATTGGCTCCTCTCCCCACGAGTGTGGGGTTGTGAGTGGGGCAGCAGGTACCGAGTGTTGGACTCTTGCTCTTTCAGGGGCCGGTGACCTTCGAGGAGGTGGCTGTGCATTTCACCAGGGGAGAGGGGGCTCTGCTGGACCCCGCTGGACCCCACTCAGAGAGCCCTCTACAGTGATGTCATGTAGGAGAACTATGAGACGGTGACCTCGCTGGGTAAGGAGTCCTGTTACCTTGGTCAGTACAAGCTGTGGGGTCTCTAAAGAACCTGAGCAGTAATAACTTTATACCTTTATTCCCTATACAAGTTTTGACAAGTTTCTTTGCCCCCCTTTTTTTGCCTTATCTCCCACCCACTAGAATCATTTTTAGACATTTGTCATCAGTCATTTTGAAATTGTATTGAATGTGTCCTTATTGGCTACATTAATAACTGTCGCTTTCATGCCTTTTCCTCATTTTAAGAGGAAAATATACCTCCTGTAGAATTCTAAATTGAGTAAATAGGTGTGTGACCGATGCAGGGCTTGTGACAGTCAGATGAGCTCATCTTTTGATAGAAGTGAGTATAATGTTGTCTTTCAGGAGCCCAAAGGTGAAAGGAGAACAGAGCCATGTGAGAGGAGCAGAAGGAGGGGAGTAGATAATTCTGGGGTGCCTGGACATGGGGTGGGTGTGTGCAGGGTTAGAGCTAAGAAGCAGCAGGGAGGAGGAGGTTGTGAGAGACGAGGAGGAACACAAGAAGCTTCCAAGGTGCCAGGAGGTGGTGCTGGCTGAGAGTAATGGGAAGAAGCGGAGGGTGTGGGGAAGGGCACCCAGGAAGTGGGCTGGGTGGGTCAGTGGGAGAGAGGAGAGGGTTGGGGATCCAGAGCTGTGGGGATCCCAGACCTTTAACCCCGAATCCCTACCCAAGCCTTGTTGTTTTGGAGCAGGGTTGGCAACCTTTCAGAAGTGCTGCGAGTCTTCATTTATTCACTCTAATTGAAGGTTTTGTGTGCGGTCACACATTTAAACATTTTAGAAGGTCTCTTTCTATAAGTCTATATTATATAACTAAACTATTGTATGTAAAGTAAACAAGGCTTTCAAAATGTTTAAGGCGTCTTTTAAAATAAAATTAAAATGCTGCTCTTACGCGCCAGCCTGCTCAGCTCGCTGCCAGCCGGGGTTCTGTTCACCTAGGCCGGCTGTGGGTTGAGCAGAGCCTGCGGCTGGGACCCAGCACCCCAGACCTGGGAAGGTTCAGGGGTCAGGGCAGAGGAGCTGGGGAAGGGGTTCAGGGTTGAAGGCTGGGGTGGGGGCGGTTCAAGGGTCAGGGCAGAGGGCTGGGGGGTGTTGGGGGGTTCAGGGCAGAGGGCTGGGTATGTGTTGGGGTGTGGGGGTTCAGGGCAGAAGGCTGGATGTGGGGATTCAAGGGTCAGGGCAGAGGGCTGGGGGTATAGGAGGTGAAAGGCACAATGCTGAGTGGGGTCAGGGCAGAGGGCTGGGGCGTGGGGGTGCAGGGCACAATGCTGTGGGGTCAGGGCAGAGGGCTGGGGGTATGAGGGTGCAGAGCAGAATGCTGAGTGGGGTCAGGGCAGAGGGCTGGGGGTGTGGGGGTGCAGGGCAGAATGCTGAGTGTGGGGATCAGGGTGAGGGCTGGTGGTATGGGGTGCAGGGCAGAATGCTGAGTGTGGGGATCAGGGCAGAGGGCTGGGGTATGGGGTGCAGGGCAGAATGCTGAGTGTGGGGTCAGGGCAGAGGGCTGGGGATATGGGGGTGCAGGGCAGAATGCTGAGTGTGGGGATCAGGGCAGAGGGCTGGTGGTATGGGGGTGCAGGGCAGAATGCTGAGTGTGGGGATCAGGGCAGAGGGCTGGGGTGTGGGGGTGCAGAGCAGAATGCTGAGTGTGGGGTCAGGGCAGAGGGCTGGGGTATGGGGGTGCAGGGCAGAATGCTGAGTGGGGTCAGGGCAGAGGGCTGGGGGTATGGGGTGCAGGGCAGAATGCTGAGTGTGGGGTCAGGGCAGAGGGCTGGGAGTATGGGGGTGCAGGGCAGAATGCTGAGTGTGGGGATCAGGGCAGAGGCTGGGGGTATGGGGTGCAGGGCAGAATGCTGAGTGTGGGGATCAGGGCAGAGGGCTGGGGTATGGGGTGCAGGGCAGAATGCTGAGTGGGAGGAGGGTCAGGGCAGAGGGCTGGGGTATGGGGTGCAGGGCAGAATGCTGAGTGGGAGGAGGGTCAGGGCAGAGGCTGGGGTATGGGGTGCAGGGCAGAATGCTGAGTGTGGGGTCAGGGCAGAGGGCTGGGGTATAGGAGGTGAAGGGCAGAATGCTGAGTGTGGGGTCAGGGCAGAGGTATGGAGGGCGTGGGGTCAGGGCAGAGGGCTGGGGGTATGGGAGGTGAAGGGCAGAATGCTGAGTGTGGGGTCAGGGCAGAGGGCTGGGGGTATGGGGGGTGCAGGGCAGAATGCTGAGTGGGAGGAGGGTCAGGGCAGAGGGCTGGGGATATGGGGGGTGCAGGGCAGAATGCTGAGTGTGGGGGGGTCAGGGCAGAGGGCTGGGGGGTATGGGGGGTGCAGGGCAGAATGCTGAGTGTGGGGTCAGGGCAGAGGCTGGGGGTATAGGAGGTGAAGGGCAGAATGCTGAGTGTGGGGGTCAGGGCAGAGGTATGGAGGGCGTGGGGTCAGGGCAGAGGGCTGGGGTATGGGAGGTGAAGGGCAGAATGCTGAGTGTGGGGTCAGGGCAGAGGCTGGGGGTGTGGGGGTGCAGGGCAGAATGCTGAGTGGGGGTCAGGGCAGAGGGCTGGGGTATGGGGTGCAGGGCAGAATGCTGAGTGTGGGGTCAGGGCAGAGGCTGGGGTTCTCGGCTCATGGGGTGTTCCCAGACTGAGTGGCTCACGGCAGGGCTGGAAGGAGGTGCCCTGTTCCACCCCCTTCCCCAGGCTCCGTCCCCACCTCTCGGCGTCCTGCACGGGCTGTGTGGGCGCTGCCGCTCTTCCCCTCGCAAAGGCCGTCAGCTGATTGGCTCAGGGGCGGAGAAGGGGCGGGGCAGGAAAGCATCCTGCTGGGGAAGAAGCGGGGAGGAAGCTTGGCTGCCGCAGGACCAAGCTTCTGCCTCCTGCCCCCGCAGGGGAGAGCGGGGGGTGGGGGGCTGAGTGGGGCTGGGGGCCGGGACCGCGGCAGGCAGCTGCGTGCCACTCAAAATCGGCTCGCGTGCCATGTTTGCCACACGTGCCATAGGCTGCCGACCCGTTTTAGAGCCTTCACTCCGGTTCTTTCTGTTCTGTTTCACTTATATACATGTTTTCCCCCAAATATTATTATTTTAACTCTTGGCCTCCCTCTCCCACTCGTTACCCCCCTCCTCACATAACCTCCCCATCTCTGTGCACAGAGACCCCGGCCACCGACCCTGAGCCTTGCTGCATCCTCCCTCCCAGAGCAGGGCCCCTACCCAGGCACAAATGGGCACTTCATTGATGATGTCACAGGCTGGTGGTGTAGCCTGGACAGTTTTTACACCTATAAGATTACGTATTGGGGCACAGCTCGCCCTTGTACATGGCTACTCACAGTTAATGGAGAAGATGAAATTTGGTGAAACACACAGAAACTTGATTGAATGGAGACAGTTATAACTGAAATCATAGACAAGGATCAATCTACATAATGTACCAATTGCCGGTGCCGCCGAATCCACGGGACCGGCGCACCTCCATGAGCAAGCCGCCGAAGGCTGCCTGACTGCCGCCCTCACAGGGACCACCAAGGCAGCCCCCGCGGCTTGCCATCCCGGGCACGCGCTTTGATAGGGACTCACATGCCTCTGCTTTTTAACAATGGTTTGAGGATTGCAGATTGTCCTCCACTGTGTTCACTGGACTAATGTCCAGTTCTGTGCGTGCTTTATCTCCAGGGCTGTGAGCAGTGTGGGTGTGAGAGAGGTGGGACTTTTGGTGATACTTGTATGATGCCAATACACACCTCAGTTTCCCTCAGTGGTTGGTATTGCTATGATTATAAAAAGCAGGAGACATGGGGTGTTTTGTCAGTTATCTGTCATGGAGTGATATGAATGGGTCATTAAGGACAGGCTGGGACCAACCTACATCAATGGAATACCCAACAGAGACAAGGGAATGATTGTCACCTGTCCATGGGAGGATCTCCACTTGGCTGAGTGAAGCATACATGGACTCGTTGCATTTTTGGGAACAGGAAGAACTGGGCTCATAGACGCAGGGAGCTCTACTGGAGCAAAGACAAATGGACAGGTGCAGTTAAAGGAAACCAAAGCATTTTCTACAGCAGCCTGGCTCAAGGGCATTGGCCAATATGGAATATATTGTCTTCTTTGCTTCCCTGTGCTAATCTAAGGAATTTCCAGTGCTGTGTTTCGGTTCACTAATGAACCCTGCTGTGTTTTAACAGTCTGCCCAGTGTCACAGCAAAAACTTGCTCTGTGCATTGACTGAGGAACAGTCTCTGAACAGGAGTGTCGTTCAGCTGGACCTGCTGGCAGAGCTCACAGGTTGAAGTAGGAGTGTTGAAGCCGGAGGCTTCCCAAGCACTGTTTAAAAGCCCAGGCATTGCACAGATCCCATGGATCCATGACAGTGTGCCTAATGGGGAAAGGATATAAAACAAGACAAGGATCTAAATGCATATTTTGCATGGTCCCCTCATCAGTGCTCATGGGAATCCCTGATCATTTCCAATGTGTATTAAAATCTTCGTTAAAGCTCACCTCTTAGTTATCAGGTCATGTCAGCTATGTTAGAGGCCTCGCTTCCCTGGTTTTGTCACGCAGACAGCAAGCAGCAAAAGACCAGAAGTCGAAGCGCAGACAATGCCATGTTTATTGGGGTTAGTTTCTAAGCAAGCCTATTCCGAAGCCCTTCACACCAGTCGGGCTTATCTCTATACTCCCATAGAGTCTGTTCCCCAGTGTTTCCTTCCCAGCTCTGATGCCGCAGAGCCTTGCCTGTGTTCCTGTTCCACGTTTCCCCCATTAACAAAGATGATTCCAATTTCCCTTCCCCCTCCTGTTTATAGAGTAATATTCTCAGCTATACGTTAACCAATCATTGTACTGAAATTTAATGAACCAATTCGAACAGATTGTAACATAATTCTATAACCAATTATATCCCACTACCCTAATTAACTTACGCCTAGCAAAACTCATTATACAGCAGAGAGAAACAATTAGAGAACCAGACAGATTAACAATAGAAAATTGTGAGACATAAATATAAAGCAATACAGAAATGAGAGTTTCACAACCATTGAGAAGTGATTTCTTGCCAGACCAGCTGCTGTCAAACTAAGTTTTCTTTAACCATCTTAAGATCTGTTTCTTTATCTGGTGGTGATGGGCACTATCAGGACAGGATTGTCTTCCTAACAGCCCAATAGCACCTTATTTCAGTGTGACTGGTTTGGGATGTGAGGATGTGACCCTTCGCTTCCCAGCGTATGGCTGCCCCTGCTGCTTAGCCAAAGGCCTTAGCCTAAGAACAAGGCCTCCGACTGTCACAGTAAGAAGGCCCTTACAAATACAGACAGTGATTTTGATTCTTTGTTTTATACCCCTGTAAGTAGCTAAGTGATAAAAATACCCCTAAGTTCTTAAACTATAGGCTTTACAGGCAGGCCTGAATATCTCTCTTCTAACAGTGGGTTCTACCCCTTCCCCCGTTCTGTGTCTGGCTTGTCTATTTAGATTGTAAATTCTTCAGGGCATGGCCCAGCTACTATTCTCTGTTGTACTTTGTGTAGCATAATGGGGACCCACTGTTAGTTCGTTCTTAGGCACTAAGGTAATGCATATGATTAACAACTCTCCTGCCACTTTGAGCCAAGGAAGTTGGCCTTGGGATGTTACTGCTTAAAAATGAGCTGGGGGTAAAACCATGGAATATTCTTTGTGACAAGTATCCCACAAATTCCACTGACCTCCCTTGTTTTCTTTGCCTGCAGTAGGGTTTCCAGATTCCAAACCTGATGTGATCTCGCAGCTGGAACGAGGGGAAGAGCCGTGGGTCCCAGACCTCCAGGGCTCTGAGAAAGAAGTGCTTCCAAGAGCTGCCTTCACAGGTAGGGAATTGGTTAAACCAACTCAAAAACTGTCAGTGAATGCAGGAAACATTTGGGATGCCCTACAAAAAACTCTGAGATTTTCTTTCTTTCCGGTGCAGGTAGTGATCTGTGTCTGGATTTTCTCTGTATCCCATCAGGTGATGGGATGGTGAGTGAGAATGAGGAGCAGAAACCCCATAAGGAAGATGCTGAGCAAGTAGAACCACATGGAACGTTGTCAGGAAGACCCAAAGGGAACGTTTCCGGGAGTTGTGCACTCCCAGAAAAAGAAACAGCCTGTGAGACTCAGCAGAGGTCAGAAGAAAACTTAAATAGCCTCTCAGACCTTATTCCACACGAGAGAATCAACTTTGAAGAGACACGCTACACATGCCATGAGTGTGGGAAAAGCTTCAATGGGAGCTCAGACCTTCTCACTCATCAGAGAATGCACAGAGGAGAGAGACCCTACATGTGCTCCGAGAGCAGGAAAAGCTTCAGTCAGAGCTCTACCCTTATCACACACTGGAGAATCCACACAGGAGAGAAACCCTACACGTGCTCTTAGTGCGGGAGAAGCTTCAGTTGGAGCTCACACCTTATCAGGCATCAGAAAATCCACGTAAGAGAGAACTGTAATAAATGCCTTGACTAGGGCTGAGCAAAGATTTTTTTTTTTAAATCACATTTGCTAATTCCCACATAGTGATCTTTGCACCATCTTCACCGTAGTAGATCAGCTCCCCCAGATGAGTTGCCTGCTTCTGCCTTTTCCAGCTCACCCTTCTTTGGGGTCAGTCCTATGATCTTTTCTGTTGAGTCGTAGGAGTGTATGTCATAGACCCATAGAATATCAGGGTTGGAAGGGACCTCAGGAGGTATCTAGTCCATTCCCCTGCTTAAAGCAGGTCCAACCCCAACTAAATCAACCCAGCCAGGCTTTGTCAAGCCAGGCCTTAAAAATCTCTCAGGATGGAGATTCCACCATGTCCCTAGGTAACCCATTCCAGTGCTTCACCACCACCTTAGCAAAATTAGTTTCCTAATATCCAACCTTGATGGCTCCCACTGCAACTTGAGACCATTGCTCCTTGTTCTGTCATCTGCTACCACTGAGAACAGCCGAGCTCCATCAGCTCCAGGTGGGGGGAGAGAGGTTTGATTCCCAACAAGCTACACTGAGGCAAAAACTACCTGTGCCTGACAGCCACTAGGGCTGTACATGGCTTTGGCTGCTCAAGTTAGTGATCTTGGTGTAAAAAGACAATTATAGTTGTAGAGCAGATGCAGCCCAGGTGCAGTGGTTGGCATTAGCTTTCCCCTTGTCCTGACCTAAACTCCATCACTTTCCCTAGTCTAAACAGACCCTGAGCATCACGGTTATACTGTTCCCCCTTTTCACAGCAATTGTTAGTCATCGAGTTCCCCCTTTGGGAACAAATTGTTTCATTCCCCGTTGCTCTGATGTTGGTTCAGGTTGTGCTGCAGAGCAGATATTTTTACTGCCATTTTCCTCACTTAAAATATATTGAACTATAACAAAAAGCAGGAACAGGGCAGGGATAGGGGAAAATGTCATTTCACCCTCTGTAACAATAGAAGGAGATAGAGTAAGTCAGAGGGATTTCCCCATCACCATCCCAATCCCCCTGTTGTGCAGTTGGTTAGGTCAATCTTTTTTCTAAAGGGCTGGGAAGATGATACCCTAGTAAATGACTTGGAACTAAGCAAAATACCCATGCATTGGGCTCCCAAAGCCATTGTGGCCCAGGCCCTGTCGCTCCTGAAGATATCTCCTTCCTAATCAGGTGCATGTTGCCTATTATTTGGGAAATGCAATCCCTTTCTAGGTAGAGATGGGGAAAAATGGAGGTGACATTTCTGTTCAGCTCATCCCTGGGAGATGCTGCAAATGTGTAGAAATTGAAACCCATGTTGAATGTGATATTTCTGCAGAAAGATACCTATTTTTAATAGAGACCTGACATTTGGCATCTTACAGGGATTCTAAATCACACCTGAATTTAGTCCTAATTTAAATCTGTGCCACCAGATTAAAGAAATAAAAGGGCACAGTAGGGGGAGTTGTACTTCACTGTCGCTATTGATCTGTTGTGTGGTTGGTGAAGAATTCTACACCAGAGACGTGTAAAATTACTCCAAGTAAGGTCAAAGATTTGACAAGAGCTCAGGTAGAAATTGCAGGTAGTGATGGTTGATTTTCACCCCAGATATGGAAGCTATGGTGTTTTTAGAATCCTGCTCCCTAGTTAAGTGGCATTGATCACATTCCTAAAGGACGCCATGATTAAACTGGGCACAACTGTCTTTTACCATCTGGCTCCAAAGTTAGATGAAGCACAGAGAGAAACAGCTGATTCCTTCAGAGCCATTCCATGCCTATGGGTCCCAATCTGGCTGCCTTGTTGGACAAGGAGCACTTCCTTGCTAGCCAAACAATGGTAGCCAATGAGGGAAGTAGCCAACTTCAGATGTGAAGTTCAGACTGCAGGATACTTGAATGCTGAGTCCAGAGTCTGTGGTTTGGTCTCTTAGGGCAGGTCTATGCTACCCACCGGATCAGCGGGTAGCGATTGATCTATTGGGGTGTTGATTTATCGCATCTAGTCTAGACATGATAAATCAATCCCTGAGCGCTCTCCTGTCGATTCTGGTACTCCAGCACCGCGAGAGGCGCAAGCGAGTCGGCGGGGCAGCGGCAGTCGACTCAGCGCTGTGAAGATGCCGAGGTAAGTCGACCTACATCGTCGACTTCAGCTCTGCTATTCCCGTAGCTGAAGTTTGTGTATCTTAGATCGAGCCCCCCTCCTAGTGTAGACCTGTCGTTAGTTTTGCTCTTGAGTCTAATGCATTTGTATCACCTCTCTGCCTCCTGCTTCTTTGAAAAATTAGAAAGTGTGAAAATAGAGCACAGGTGGTTCTACTTCCTCAGCATCTTCCTGCTGGGGTTTCCCCTCCTCATTCTCACTCATGGTCCCATCACCCGATGGGAGACAGAAGAATGAGACATAGGTCACGCCCTGCACTTTAGAGAAAGGAAATCTATGCCAGTACCTGGTTCCTAAACTGCAGCTACAGTTCCTACTCCGGGCGAATCCAAAGCCCAAGAGGTGCAGAGATCCAACCCCTTATTATCTTAGAAACGCTTTGTTCCCTTTTCTATTTTTTGTCTGTTTCTTTTTATGAAGTTGGAGAACTCCCAGCCTTTCTATTCGATTGGGGTGTAACAGTGCGGCTCGGTGAGGGTGTGAACACCTCTGAAATCTACAACGAGAAGATGCTAGGAAGAATAGTTCCCCAAATCTTAATAGCCTTAAAACCCTGCCCTATGGAATGACTGAACGCATGCTCCTCACCTGTGCAAGCATCGCAAGGAATTGAGTGGTCAGATGTGTATTGTTCAGCGAGCTGTCTGAAATTTTTACTAATGTCTCTCTTAAGGTCTGTATGTGTTTTGGGGCGAGAGGGCAAGGAGAAGTATTAGCTACATAATAGTGAAATCTAAGGAGAAAACTGTAATTAGCTTTGAGGTTGTGGGTTAAATGTCAGCAATGATTAGGTTTCGGCATTGAAATATTCAGCTGGCTAAATGTGGGTTGCAAGGCCTGGGTGAAAAATCTCTGGGGTTTCGGCATCACTAAATGTGCACCTGCCTCCTTGGGTTGCTCTTTCAGGATTTATAGGGGTTGGTTTTTCTGCTGTATTAATCTGATGGTTGGACTAAATTGACAACTTGATTCCAGCACAATATCCTTGTTAACTCATTGATTTCCTGATTTGACCTGAACTTTATCACTGTGTTGTTTAACCCTTAGCTGAGTGGTGTCTATAGTCATTTAGCCTCAGTGACGTGTGCTCCTGGGATTATTTGTTCATGTTAATAAAACCTGTAACTGGGAAATTGAGTCATTTCTTTCAATAAGCAACCGGGGCTGGAACTTTTCTTTGTATATTTCCCTTTAATTCAATCTCCATTTTCTTCATTTCACACTGTTCTAAGTTAAGGAATGTGGAGCAACAAAAACTGACACAGACCTGTTGCTGCCCCATTCTGTGCCCCTCCAGCAGGAGCAGAGAACAAACCCCTCCTGGAGCCGGGATTGTCACACTGGACTGGAAATACAGACGCGTGTTCCCAAGCTTTGCTGTCTTTCTCCAATCATGGCATAAGGGTGACACCTACACCTACTTGTAATCACGCCTGGCAGGAAGGAGATCCCTATGTTTATTGCCTTGGGAGCAGGGGGATCTGGGAGACACTGGGGGCTATTTACCCAGAGCTCAGGAGCAATCTGCTCTGGGGTGATGCAGCAGAAAAGAGCTGGGTGCTGCTTTCCCCACTTATTTCTCCTTATCCCCTTTCAATCTCTCCTCTTTCCTTTTCTTCCTCCTCCCCCACCCTCTGGCAGGGAGACTTGGTCACTTCCCTGCTCCCAGGGGCGCTCACTCTCCCGTAGCTGGATTGGCCCCTGTGAGCGCTAATAGGAGCGAGCCTGGGTGCAGGTCGGTCCCTGCAGCGGCTCTGGGACACCCAGGGGCAGGAGGAGGAGCAGAGATGGGGCTAGTTCCCACCTCAGACAGTCCCTGGCCCGGTGAGTGCGGCAGCTGCAGCCTGGATTGGGCTTGAAGGAGCCAGGAAGGGGCTGGAGCAGTGGGGGGCTGGTAGGAAGGAAGCAGGAAAAACAAGGAAAAGAGCCGTGGGGCAGCTCCTGGTGGCCGGGCTTTGTAAGGTACCAGACACTGCTGGTGCTGCTGCCTCCAGTGGGAGCTGGGGCTGAGCTGAGGTGGGGACTTTCTCCAGCTGGACCCAGTCCCAGGCTCTGCTGCCCCTGGCCAGGGCTGCAGGCACCAGGGCCAGAGGACCCCAGGGGCTGCCCTGGGTGGGCAGACGAGAGACTCCACACCCAGGTCCCAGACGCTGAGGGTTTCGCAGCCCCTGGGGATCTGCTCTTGGGTGGGGTCTGGACAGCGATGGAGCCCCTGCCTCATGCTGCCTCAGGTGCAGTGTGAGAAACTGCTGTGTGTAGGAATTTGCTACTTATGGTGCACTGAGCATGCTCAGTAAATCTGCTGAAGCCACTTCCCTTCACCCTGCCCTTTCTCAGAATCAGATTCTGCAGATTGCTATTTACAGGGTGTCATAAACATGTAGCTACAGGTAGCATAAAATACCCTGTAAAGGGTTAAAAAGCTCAGATAACCTGGTTGGCACATGACCAAAAGGACCAATTAGGGAAGAAAATACTTTCAAATCTGTGGGGGAAGGTTTTTGTTTTCGTGTTCCTTTGTTCTCTCTGGGTCAGCGAGGAACCAGGGCATGGAAAATACATCTCCCTAAACACATGGCATAGAAAAACCTTAGAGTTCTGTCCATAGGCAGGTCCTTGCATAGCTTGCTGAGTCACAAGGTGTATCTGCCTTTTCTCAGTGGGTCGATTGTAGAGCTGATGGTTCGTAATGGGCCATCAAGCAGGCTAGGCAGAACTGACACCAACTTGTCTGGCTGGGGTGTTCCCTGGAAGCATAGAGCCAATATTCATAACATCAACTACAAAAACGATACACAGTTAGAGATAGCATAATTATAATCATAAGAGCATAAGAACATAAGAAAGGCCGTACCGGGTCAGACCAAAGGTCCATCTAGCCCAGTATCTGTCTACCGACAGTGGCCAATGCCAGGTGCCCCTGAGAGTGAACCTAACAGGCAATGATCAAGTGATCTCTCTCCTGCCATCCATCTCCATCCTCTGACAAACAGAGGCTAGGGACACCATTCTTACCCATCCTGGCTAATAGCCATTTATGGACTTAGCCACCATGAATTTATCAGTCCCTTTTAAACATTGTTATAGTCCTAGCCTTCACAACCTCCTCAGGTAAGGAGTTCCACAAGTTGACTGTGCGCTGCGTGAAGAAGAACTTCCTTTTATTTGTTTTAAACCTGCTGCCTATTAATTTCATTTGGTGACCCCTAGTTCTTGTATTATGGGAATAAGTAAATAACTTTTCCTTATCCACTTTCTCAACATCACTCATGATTTTATATACCTCTATCATGTCCCCCCTTAGTCTCCTCTTTTCCAAACTGAAGAGTCCTAGCCTCTTTAATCTTTCCTCATATAGGACCCTCTCTAAACCCCTAATCATTTTAGTTGCTCTTTTCTGAACCTTTTCTAGTGCTAGAATATCTTTTTTTGAGGTGAGAGACCACATCTGTACACAGTATTCGAGATGTGGGCGCACCATGGATTATATAAGGGCAATAATATATTCTCAGTCTTATTCTTTATCCCCTTTTTAATGATTCCTAACATCCTGTTTGCTTTTTGACCGCCTCTGCACACTGCGTGGACATCTTCAGAGAACTATCCATGGTAACTCCAAGATCTTTTCCCTGACTCGTTGTAGCTAAATTAGCCCCCATCATGTTGTATGTATAGTTGGGGTTATTTTTCCAATGTGCATTACTTTACATTTATCCACATTAAATTTCATTTGCCATTTGTTGCCCAATCACTTAGTTTTGTGAGATCTTTTTGAAGTTCTTCACAATCTGCTTTAGTCTTAACTATCTTGAGTAGTTTAGTATCATCTGCAAACTTTGCCACCTCACTGTTTACCCCTTTCTCCAGATCATTTATGAATAAATTGAATAGGATTGGTCCTAGGACGGACCCTTGGGAACACCACTAGTTACCCCTCTCCATTCTGAAAATTTACCATTAATTCCTACCCTTTGTTCCCTGTCCTTTAACCAGTTCTCAATCCATGAAAGGACCTTTCCTTTTATCCCATGACAGCTTAATTTACGTAAGAGCCTTTGGTGAGGGACCTTGTCAAAGGCTTTCTGGAAATCTAAGTACACTATGTCCACGGATCCCCCTTGTCCACATGTTTTTTGACCCCTTCAAAGAACTCCAATAGATTAGTAAGACACAATTTCCCTTTACAGAAACCATGTTGACTATTGCTCAAGAGTTTGTTTTCTATGTGTCTGACAATTTTATTCTTTACTATTGTTTCAACTAATTTGCCCGGTACCGGCGTTAGACTTACCGGTCTGTAGTGCGGATCACCCCTAGAGCCCTTTTTAAATATTGGCGTTACATTAGCTAACTTCCAGTCATTGGGTACGAAGCGATTTAAAGGACAGGTTACAAACCTTAGTTAATAGTTCCATAACTTCACATTTGAGTTCTTTCAGAACTCTTGGGTGAATACCATCTGGTCAGTGACTTGTTAATGTTGAGTTTATCAATTAATTCCAAAACCTCCTCTAGTGATACTTCAATCTGTGACAGTTCCTCAGATTTGTCACCTACAAAAGCCAGCTCAGGTTTGGGAATCTCCCTAACATCCTCAGCCGTGAAGACTGAAGCAAAGAATCCATTTAGTTTCTCCATAATGACTTTATCATCTTTAGCGCTCCTTTTGTATTTTCATCGTCAAGGGGCCCCACTGGTTGTTTAGCAGGCTTCCTGCTTCTGATGTATAAAAACATTTTGTTATTACCTTCGGAGTTTTTGGCTAGCCGTTCTTCAAACTCTTCTTTGGCTTTCTTATTACACTCTTGCACTTAAGTTGGCAGTGTTTGTGCTCCTTTCTATTTGCCTCACTAGGATTTGACTTCCACTTTTTAAAGGAAGTCTTTTTATCTCTCACTGCTTCTTTTACATGGTTGTTAAGCCACAGTGGCTCTTTTTTATTTCTTTTACTGTTTTCTTAATTTGGGGTATACATTGAAGTTGGGCCTCTATTATGGTGTCTTTAAAAGGGCCCACGCAACTTGCAGGGATTTCACTTTAGACACTGTACCTTTTAACTTTTGTCTAACTAACCCCCTCATTTTTGTATAGTTCCCCCTTTTGAAATTAAAGGCCACAGTGTTGGGCAGTTGAGATGTTCTTCCCACCACAGGGATGTTGAATGCTATTGTATTATGGTCACTATTTCCAAGCGGTCCTGCTATAGTTCCCTCTTGGACCAGCTCCTGCGCTCCACTCAGGATTAAATCTAGAGTCGCCTCTCCTTGTGGGTTCCCGTACCAGCTGCTCCATGAAGCAGTCATTTAAAGTATCGAGAAATTTTATCTCTGCATTTCGTCCTGAAGTGAAATGTTCCCAGTCAATATGGGGATAATTGAAATCCCCACTATTATTGGGTTCTTAATTTTGATAGCCTCTCTAATTTCCCTTAGCATTTCATCATCACTATTACTGTCCTGGTCAGGTGGTCGATAATAGATCCCTACTGTTATTTTTACTAGAGCATGAAATTTCTATCCATAGAGACTCTATGGAACCTGTGGATTCGCTTAAGATTTTTACTTCATTTGAATCTACACTTTCTTTAACATATAGTGCCACTCCTCCCCCTGCACGGCCTGTTCTGTCCTTCCAATATATTTTGTACCCCGGAATGATTGTGTCCCATTGATTGCTCTCAGTCCACCAGGTTTCTGTGATGCCTATTATATCTATATCCTCCTTTATCACAAGGCACTCTAGTTCACCCATCTTATTATTTAGACTTCTGGCATTTGTGTACAAGCACTTTAAAAACTTGTCCCTGTTTATTAGCCTGCCTTTTTCTGATGTGCCAGATTCTTTTTTATGTGACTGTTTATCATCTGATCTGGCCCTTACATTATACTTCTCATTCCTCTGCTCCTGACTATAACCTGGAGATTCTCTATCATCAGACTCTCCCCTAAGAGAAGTCTGTGTCCGATCCACACGCTCCTCTGCAGCAGTCGGCTTTCCCCCATCTCCTAGTTTAAAAACTGCTCTACAGACTGACACAGTGTCTGTGTGTGTGTTCCCAGAAGATATGTGGGTATTTCAGTCCCTCATAAGCACAGTGTTCGGCATCTTCAAGGACCTGGGGAACTGGTCCTGGGAATTCACTGGTTTACCAAGTGTGACACTGTATGGAATTGTGAGACACTTTGGTATTAATAATAAAATAATAATATAATCTGATAAAATTGCAATGAATCGTGCTAGATATGCCATGCAAGGTGTCAGTGAAAATGTTATGATTTGCCAAGTATGATAATTTTGTTTCTATGTTTGTATCACCTTTGTATTGTGAGTTATAGATATGTAGGGTATATCTGTATTTCCAGACTTGTGCAGTGTTTCTGGGTGACACCCCCAGACATATTGGCATCAACACTGCCTAGCCTGTTTCATGGCCCATTCAGGGTCATCATCTGTACAATGAGCCCATGGAAAGGACCAAGGGGATACACCTATTGAGTCAGCAAGACATGCCGGGGTATGCCTGTGTAATGAGAACTCCAAGGCTTTTCCATGCCACGTGCTGTGAAGCTTGTGTTTGGGACACAGGAAGTACAGGCCACATGGCAAAAGGAATATAAAGGGCAGCTGCATCATCTCCATTTGTCTTCAATCCCCCTTCCTACCTCTGGAGCAACTTCTCTACAAACTGAACCCTGGAACAAAGGACTGAATGACCCATCCAAGCTATGGATGTGTTCCAGACGGACTTTCAAGCCAGCAACTCACCAATACTGCTAAGAACCTGATATATCCATTTTGGAATGTATCTGACTGCGTTCCCATTTAACTTCTTTCTGTCTTACTTTTGTTTAAACCTTTAGTTTAGATGCTAAAGGATTGTCTGGAAGGATGGAATTTTGGGTAATATCCAAACCTATACTGACCTGGTGATGTGGCTGTGACCCTTTGGAGTCAGAAGAACACTTTGTTTATGTGAGCAGAGTTTTTAAATAACCTCTCACTGTACTGGACCTAGTTGCTGATTAGGAGTCAGAGAACAGGGATGCAATAAAGGGGACCGTGTGATTTCTTTTTTCAGCTTCTCGATAACCCGTGTGGGGGATCAAAAGCACAGTTGGTGACTGGTCGGTGAGTTTAACTTCAGTGTTAACCAGCAGTTTTGGGAGCATCTACTCTCCCTTTTTCAGCCTGTCCTAACTTTGGCATTGTCAGTGAGAACTGCCCCTGGCCCACCAGGTCACATTAAGCACTGAAGTTAAATGAATAGAATGTTTTTTAGAAGCAGCAAAGAATCCTGTGGCACCTTATAGACTAACAGATGTTTTGTAGCATGAGCTTTCGTGGGTGAACACCCACTTCTTCGGATGCAAGCAGTGGAAATTTCCAGGGCAGGTGTGTATATATAAGCAAGCAAGAAGCAAGCTAGAGATAACGAGGTTAGATCAATCAGGGAGGATGGGGCCCTGTTCCAGCAGCTGAGGTGTGAAAACCAAGGGAGGAGAAACTGGTTCTGTAATTGGCAAGCCATTCACAGTCTTTGTTTAGTCCTAAACTGATGGTGTTAAATTTGCAGATGAACTGGAGCTCAGCAGCCTCTCTCCGGAGTCCGGTCCTAAAGTTCTCTTGCTGGAGGATGGCCACCTTAAAATCCGCCACCGTGTGGCCAGGGAGGCCGAAGTGTTCTCTCCACTCTTGTTTTTTTATGACCAAGTCTTATGAAATCAACTGAACTCCTTTGTTTTCTTTCATCTGAGCAGGGTTTCTAGTTTTCCAACTTGATATGATCTCCCAGCTGGAACAAGGGGAAGAGCCATGGGTCCCAGACCTCCAGGGTTCAGAGGAAAGAGAGATCCTGAGATCTTCCTGCACAGGTGAGGAAACATTAAACCACCTCAGAATCTGTAAGTGCCTGAATGAAACATCTGGAATGCCCAACAAAGCCCTTGGGGAGGTCTCTCAGTTCATTATTGTCCGTAGCAGGAGTCGTATCCTCAGGGTAAATATAGTTCATGGCTTCCTATAGATCCTAGCAGACACCAGGCAGTAGCTTCCTCCCTTCCCCCTGCGTATTTGGATGGGATGTGAAGGCTGAATTCATCCCCTCCTCTCTCCTATTTGGGGGAAGAGTTTGGGGGAGTTCAGCTCCTGATTTTTATTTGACCTGTCTTCAGCACTTGTTTTTGTTTGGTCTTCCCCTTTCCATCCCTGTTTGAGGTTTCTGTCTCTGTCACAGCAGGTGATGCAATGGCATGTGAGAAAGAGGAGCAGAATTCTCAGCCTGATAATGTTGAGCCAGTGGGTAAAAACAGAGCATTATCTCAAAGATCGAAAAGGAATGTGTCCAGGAGTCATGAGCAGGGAAAATCCTGGGAGATTCAGCACAGACCAAAAACAGATGAAGGAAACCAGCCAGGGAAGAAAGTGGATAAATTTATTTCCTGTTGGGGAACTCAGAAGGTCCTCATGAAATCACAACACAGCAGGATATCCTCAGGCGAAAGAGAAAAAATACATGCAGGGAGTGTGGAAAAACCTTCTCTCACAGCTCAGCCCTTTCTGTACATCAGAGAATCCACACAGGGGACAGGCCCTATGAATGCACTGAGTGTGGGAAAACCTTCAATCGCAGTTCGCACCTTATTAGTCATCAAACAATCCACAGAGGAGAGAGGCCCTATGAATGCCGTGAGTGTGGGAAATGCTTCACTAGCAGCTCAAACCTTTCTCAACATCAGAGAATCCACACAGGGGAGAGGCCCTTTGAATGCCGTGAGTGTGGGAAATGCTTCACTAGCAGCTCAGTCCTTTCTAAACATCAGAGAATCCACACAGGGGAGAGGCCCTTTGAATGCCGTGAGTGTGGGAAAAGCTTCACTAGCAGCTCAGCCCTTTCTGTTCATCAGAGAATCCACAAAGGGGAAAGGCCCTATGAATGCCGTGAGTGTGGGAAAAGCTTCACTAGCAGCTCAGACCTTTCTAGACATCAGAGAATCCACACAAGGGACAGGCCCTATGAATGCACTGAGTGCGGGAAAACCTTCAATCGCAGTTCGCACCTTATTAAGCATCAAACAATCCATGGAGGAGAGAGGCCCTATGAATGCCGTGAGTGTGGAAAATGCTTCACTAGCAGCTCAAACCTTAGATTTAATTTACCCTGGTTCCTCAACTGTTGCTACAGCTCTAGTACCCATCAATCCAAAGACTGAGAGAAATGGAGAGTTCCAACCATTGTCCTTTTAGTATCTTATTGTTCCTCTCTCTGTTTTTTGTGCTGGCCTTTCTATTCTATCACTTTCTGCCTTTGTTTAGTGATAACAGTTGGTTTCCATCACTCACGTTTATTTGTTTAAATCTCTATCCATTGTTAAATAAATTTTTTGCTTGTTCGATAACTGTACTCAGGTGCTGTGTGAGATACAGTAGCAATGGTCCACAGTAAAACTAGTAACCTGGGATACTTGGGGAAGAGAGGATCTGGGATTTCACCGAGTATCTGGTGATCTGGGCTGGACCCCAGAGGGGGACACATTGAAGAAACTCAAGGGTTAAGGTGGCTGCTGTAGCTCAGAGGAGGGTCCTTGAGTTCCAGCTGGCTGGTGAGTTTGGTCACTAACATCCAGCTGCCAAATGCAAAACTCCCTCTTCCTTGTGGCAGGTGGCAACAAGGAGACTCACAGCCCTTAGCACCCTGAGAAGGGTCACAATGTGTCTCTATGTTGATCCACCTGTCAAATTCACACAGGGAAAGCTCCCGATAGCACAAAACTCTGCCCTATGAAATCATGGAACATGTGCTCTTTGCTCTGTGAAAGCATGTAAAGAATCCAAGCACTGGAGGACAGGGTTTGGGTCCAGAGCGACCTAGACAAATTGGAGGGTTGGGCCAAAAGAAATCTGAGGAGGTTCAACAAGGAGAAGTGCAGAGTCCTGCACTTAGGACGGAAGAATCCCAGGCACTGCCACAGACTGGGGACTGACGGAGTGAGGGGGGTTTGATAGCAGCCTTTAACTACCTGAAAGAGCAGCAGTGTGGGCTTTCTCCTGGCCACTTTTGCTGGGCTGGGCAGGCAGCCTGGAGGCCTTTCTAGAAGAGAATTGGGAACTGAGTTAGAAAAACCAATGTGAAAACCAGAACCTCAGGTTTAGACTCATTTATTTATCATATTAAATCTTCCATTCTAGTGTCACAGTCAATACAATTGCTTCAGCCTGATAGTTGCCCAAAGGGAAACTTAACGTCTCTCAAGGGAGTGGAGAGAAAACACTTTTCAGAGTCCAAGAGAGACAAGGCGGGTGAGGGTAAGAGCTTGCAGAGGACCAACCTCTGTTGGTGAAAGAGACAAGCTGTGGAGCTAACCCCACACACTTCTTCAGTTCTGTGTAGCCTGGAAGGTCGTCTCTTCCATAACCAGCAGTTAGAACATAAGAACAGCCACACTGAGTCAGACCAGTTCATCTAGCCCACTCTCCCGAAAGTGGCTAATGCCCGGCGCCCCAGAGGACCCCTGGGACCAACATGGATACAACACCACCACAAACAAGGTTAAAAGTCAATGCACGGGGGAGAAGGATCTTGTGTTTCATTCCTTATGTCCTAGTCCCATCATGTGGCCATTTCCTTTTCTTCCTTTCTGTTAAAAGCTTTGGTGTTTTGCACAGAAACGTTATTTCCCCAGGAGTGGGGGCTGCATTCCTGTGCCAAACAGTCACTAGGAGGGGGCAGACAAAGGCCTTTAGGACGAGGCGTCCGTCACTGTCAAAAGATCATCTCCCTCCGGCAGGTCACTGGCAGCCTGAATTTGTTCCTTATCCTCCCAGAGTCTGGGGGCTGGAATCAGCACTACCCAGCCCCTCCGTATGTAGGAGGAACAAACACAAACCTGGTCTTTAAAACAGGCTGTCCCCTTCCTTCTCAGGGAAGATTTTTCAGTGATTGAAGTTGAGCTTCAGTTCCCCTCTCCTAGGGGCGGGGCAGGTGTGGGGCCAGCTCCCAGTGAGATCTGTTTTCACCTTTGTCCCCTTTCAGTCACTCTGGGATGGTAACTCTGCTCCCAGCTGTCAGGCAGCTTCCAGCCCAACCACCCTGCTCACTAACTCCATGGTCATGTGTCACTCCCTCTGCCAGCACACAGAGCCTGCAGGAAAGCTACTCTTGCCAGATGCATTGGTGGTATAGTGGTGTGCATAGGTGCTTTCCAAGAAGTTGATCTGGGTTTGATTCCCAGCCAGTGCGATAATGGCTTTTCTCTTCTGTTGTTTCCTCATCTGGAAGTGGTTTAATTTCAGTCACATTGTGTTACAATCACATTATCTATAGAATGAGACAGTAAATGGGTCAAAGTCCAGCAGGTCATACAGGATGGAGGCACACAAGGGGCTGGAATGTGTCATCTGAGAAAGACAGAACACTTGGAAACCTGCATCTCCCATCCCCTGTCCTTGCATGTTATGATTCCCGCTGTGTGAGCTGTTTGTAGGATGTTCCGGCATGATGGGGAAATGAAGTTTTGAGTCATTTTTTGCTCCTGCAGATTCCTTTGCTGTTACAATTATAATGACATGAACAAAAGGGAGGCAAAATAAAAATAAACCCCAAATTGCAATATGGGTGGGGAAAGGGAAGATCACAGTTAAGCCAAACACGTCAAAATAAAAATTAATACAGATGTAAGCAGAGTCAGGATGAGCTCTACCCTGACATCTGGTGGTTAATTATGGGGCATGTGGAAAGAATTTCAAGGAGTAGCAAAGCATTTGCATTGCATAAGCCCACGGCAGCATGGGATGGTTATTTTGACAGCTGGGATCCCCAATTTCTTTGTTATTGGGGCAGGAAGAAATAAAAGTGCTGTCACCTAATTATGTGAATGAGGAACTATGAGACTGCTGTATGGCAGAAATGACTCAACCTACATTAAATAGTACTTGCTAGACAAGTGACATGGGTTCCAACTCCCAGTAGATGGAGAAAGGTTGGGTATTGAGGGTGTGCTTTATGGTATGGTGCCTTTCTGAGGGCTTGGAACATCTGTTGCACATCTTCCTCTCTCCACTGTTGAAGAGCAGAGCTAATTTTGATTCCCTTAGAACTCTATCTAGAGGCTGCTAAGCTGAATTCATGTTGGCCCAGTAGCCAGCACTGGGGCTCCCCTACTAGGAGCTAAAATCACTAAAAGAGCTGAACTTACTGAGCTGACTTGTGTCCGAAGAAGTGGGTATTCACCCATGAAAGCTCATGCTGCAAAATGTCTGTTAGTCTATAAGGTGCCACAGGATTCTTTGTTGCTTTTACTGAGCTGAGATCACTGAGTGATGTGTTAACTAGTGGGGGAGCCTGAAGATCTCTTGCTAAGTGGCTGGCAGAGTTGAGCAGTTGGCAGCGTGTTGTAGCAGCCCATGGAACAGAGCGGAGTGGAGCAGTTTGCGGGGATGGCTGGAGAGGCTCACGGGTCGGCTGGAGGAGCGGCACAGCTGGTGGAGTGGAGCTGGTTGTGGCGAAGGCTGCAGCAGAACTCCACGGAGAGGTGGAGCAGTTGGCCCTGGCCCACGTAAGGTGCCCCTTAACACCATGTGTGTGTGTCTCCCCACCCCATCTCCACCCGTGCTGGGGGGTAAAACTGCAGATAAACTTTTGAACTCTGGGGTGGCACTGACCAGAGACTTTCGGGTTGTTGGACTTTGGGGTGATTCCCTAAGGGGGAAAGGACAGTGCCAAACATACTTGGAGGTGGGTTTTTGTTGCTTATGGTTTGTGTTATAATCCTGTTTGTGGTGTTTCTCCAATGTGATGCCGCATTGTTTCCCTCCTTTATTAAAAGGATTTTGCTACACTCAGATGCCGTGCTTGCGAGAGGAAATGTGCCTCCTAGAGGCACCCGGGAGTGGTATGTAATTGTCCCAGGTCACTGGGTGGGGGCTCGAGCCGGTTTTGCATTGTGTTATTGAAACGGAATCCCTGGATACTGAACCCAGCCCTTGATGCTGCCAACTCAGAGGGGCAGAAGGGTTACATTTATATTAAACACCTACTATACATAATAAAATAAATCTGACAGAAACAAAACCTAGGAAAAGTTTATTCTTTCTGCGTCTTATTTAAAGTTTTACAGTAATCTCTTGCTTCAGAATGCCTCAGGGGTCACCCATAGTGTTTGCAGTAGGATTCAGCATGTGGCTTGGCAGCTGACTCTTTACTGATTCCTGAACAGCTGGTAGCTCAATATTAATCTGAGATAGAGCCTATATGCAGAAGCACAACTCTGTATATATAGGGAGGGGGGGATTATTGACCTTTGTGTATATGTAATAGTTTTTGGTGTTTGTAAGACAAGGTATAATAATGAACTGTGGAAAAGTTCCTGTTTGGTGTGAGAGATGTTACCTATACCTAAATGCACTCCCCTTCCCCACTCCCAGCCCTATGCATGCTGGCTTGGGAATATCACTACTGTAGTGTCAGCTTTTAAGAGAGCTTCACATGCAGAGCCGTCACTAGGGATTTTTGCACACAAGGCAAGGAACAGAGGCAGCATGTCTGGCTCTTCCCTATTGGAGGGAAGGATCCACCAACAAATTTCTGCAAAAGAGCCGTATGTGCCGCCCCTCTCCATTGATCACAACCAGTGGCAATTCGGCAACGGGTCCCCCAGTCCCTCTCAGAGGGAAGGACTTGCTGCTGAATTGCCGCTGAAGGAGAGACTTTCTGAGCCCCTCACTTTCCGTGCCCGAGGCAAGTGCCTCACTCACCTTGCCCTCGTTACGGCAATGTTCACATGCACCACGTCTAGTATTATGGTAAGTTAAAACAAGCTACAGTACATTGGGACATTAATGCTCTATTACAGTGTTTGCATTAGCATATAACACTGAACAGACTAGTTAGGGCCAGCTTTAGGAAGTTTGGGGCCCACCCAATTCAAACATTTTCGGCGGGGCCCCAGCAGGGATGACTTAAAAAAAGAAAAAAAAAGGTTAAAGAAAAAGCCTTTCCTTTCTTAGCAACCGGTTCCCTATAAAAAGTTCTGATTTAAGGGATGTGCCAGAGTATGTATTTTTGGTACCAATAGGGTTACCATATGTCCATATTTAAAAATTCCTCCCGGACAGCAGTTTAAGAACCAAAAAGTCTGACATGTCTGGGAAAATGCGGCTGTATGTTAAACCTACCTACAGTTATTTTTTAAAAAGATGGGACTGAACTAGAAATGAGCTCCATTTCACATGTGTGGGTCCCCGCCACTCCCTGGGAGTGTGCTAGGGTGACCACATGTCCCGATTTTATAGAGACAGTCCCAATTTTGGGGTGATTTTCTTATATAGGATCCTAGTAACCTCCACTCCCTCCTTTATTAAAAGGATTTTGCTACATTTGGACTCTGTGCTTGTGAGTGGGGAAGTATTGCCTCCTAGAGGCGCCCAGGGGTGGTTTGTAATTGTCCCAGGTCACTGGGTCGGGGCTCGAGCCGGTTTAGCATTGTGTTATTGAAACGGAACCCCTGGATACTGAACCCGGCCCTTGATGCGGCCAACTCAGAGGGGCAGAAGGGTTACACCCCATCCGGATTTTTCACACTTGCTGTCTGGTCACCCTAGGGTGTGCACATGTGTGGGTACCAGCTGCTCTCTTCTCCCATCATTGAAGCAGGTGTGCAGGGTTAGTGCCCAGGGAATTGCAGGGCACCAGGGGACATGGGGCTGGCTGCAGGCAGGGCAAGGGGTGCAGCAATGGCTGGAGACAGGGGTGGGTGGGGTGGGCTGGCTGGCTTCAAGCAGGGCCATAGGGGGGTGCGGCAGGGGTTGGCTGGAGATAGGGCAGGGGGTGCGGGTACAGGGGGTACAGACCACCCGGTATGGTAAGTGCTCCCTCCTCCTCCTCCCTCCCCCACCAGGGGCTCCCCTGCTTCCACAGCCCTGGCCATGTACACAGCTGCCGGAGCCCTGGGGAGGTGTCAGGGCTCCAGTGGCTATTTAAAGGGCTGGGGCGATAGAAGCAACAGGAGCCACGGACTTTTAAAGTAGCCCACAGATCCCCACAGCCCCCAGGGCTCCAGCAGTGTGGCTGTGGTGGCAATTTAAAGGGCCCCCAGGCCCTTTAAATTGTCCCCTGGAGAAGCCGGGCCACCCTGGTACAGTGCACTGACTCTTGCCAATACACCGAACCGGGGCTTGGGCACGGGACCCTCTTAGGGGCAGGGCCCGATTCAGGGGAATTGGTTGAATTGCCCTAAAGCCGGCTCTGCCAGTATATCCAGGACATTACTAGCACACTTTTCCCCCACCAATACCTAGTAGTTGCACTGTCATCTCCCATAGCTACTTACGTTGCAGCTTTATTGTTAAAACTAAATTGGGAAGAAAGACGACTGATTCAGAACTTGTTTAATGGTTACTTTCTTGCTAAAGGGTGTAGTGGGGTGTAGACTTGGAGAGATGAAGGTTTCTATGATGTAGGCAAGATCAAGTATTTTATCCAAAACCAGAATACGAATGGTGCTGGTCTTCTTGGTGTCTGACCTTGAACTATTGTCAAAAGTTTGAGGGTGACTCTTCTCCTTCCTCATATTTTGGTTGAGGATTCCATTGATAAAGGGATTGGCCTCAAATACCTGGTTGTAGGACTCTTCCACGGTGTAGTTTTCATCTTGGGTTGCCCGGTCCTAATTATATTAAAGCATGTACTTTAGTCTTTGTAATTATCTGTTATAACTCGGTAGCTTTTTATGAAGGCAGGAGTAAAATAAAAGTAGCTGCAATAGTTTCATACTTAACTAACACTGAAAATGTACATAATTTAAATCAGACTCCTAATCTTAATTTTTGCTTAATAAATAAATCCATAAGAAAACTATGTTGGGAAACTGCTATAGGAAGTGCACTTCTCCTATATAGGTCATAAGGGATCCTATTTGTCTGAAACTGGCTGCTATTTCTTTCTTTGATCTGCAGAATGACTGATGCTTTTCAGACATCAGTTGTGGGTACAGAAGGGTTTCATTGCATCTTCTCTCTTGGCACCAGCTACTGTTCTCCCTTCTTGTTGTATTGATAGTGGGTGGGTGTGTCTCACCTTTCTTTAAAATCACATATGCTAGGGACAGTCTTGTCCTCTTCTCCTCTCCTGATGTCACTGTAGATGCAGGCAGTGCAAAGTGTACTACAGTCATATAGTATCTCAAATGCAAAGCTGCATTTCAATGATCTGAGGTTTGAAGAACAATGTGGAACTCGCTGTTTCTGGGATGGCTCCATTTCATTCCTGTAGTAACATAACTGGTGATAGGAAAGCAGGGAGAGAGAGAGGTGTGAGCTCTGCAAGGCTGCTGGCAGAGAAGTGAAAATTTACATACTTCTAAATTTAATCCAGAGGCTCTCAGGTTTTTCTGCAGTTTCATACCGAGCTCTGAGCAGTCATACTGCTCTCTTACATACAACGCAACTCCCCCACCTTTTCTGCCCTGCCTGTCCTTCCTGAACAGTTTATATCCATCCATGACAGAACTCCAATCATGTGAGTTATCCCACCAAGTCTCTGTTATTCCAATTACATCATAATTCCCTGACTGTGCCAGGACTTCTAGTTCTCCCTGCTTGTTCCCCAGGCTTCTTGCATTTGTGTATAGGCACTTAAGATAACTCGCTGATTGTCCCGCTTTCTCGGTCTGAGACAGGAGTCCTCCCCTCTTGCAGTCTCCTGCTTGTGCTTCCTCCCGGTATCCCACTTCCCCACTTACCTCGGGGCTTTGGTCTCCTTCCCCCAGTGAACCTAGTTTAAAGCCCTCCCCACTAGGTTAGCCAGCCTGCTTGCAAAGATGCTCTTCCCTCTCTTCGTGAGGTGGAGCCCGTCTCTGCCTAGCAATCCTTCTTCTTGGAAGACCATCCCATTGTCAAAGAATCCAAACCCTTCTCTCCAACACCATCTGCGTAGTCATTTGTTAAAGGTAATAAAGGTAATAATTGGAGATATACCAATCTCCTAGAACTGGAAGGGACCTTGAAAGGTCATCTAGTCCAGCCCCCTGCCTTCACTAGCAGGACCAATTTTTGCCCCAGATCCCAAAGTGGCCTCCTCAAGGATTGAACTCACAACCGTGGGTTTAGCAGGCTAATGCTCAAACCACTGAGCTATCCCTCTCCCCTGTTTAGAAAGCTCTTACCTTCTAAACAGGGACGTCTGTTTTCTAGTAAAATCACTACAAGGGAAGGAGAAAACTCAAAAGAGGTTCCTCCTGACGCTCACGTCCGTGAACCTGAATACTCTCTCAGTCCTCAAAGAGAGACCTGGAGAAGGAGACTTGCTGAAGCAAAGCCACAGGGGTCTCTGAGGTTTCCCTGGCCCCTCGCCCCTCTCCTGCCCTGGCTGATGTCAGCATCTCTCTGTGAGGTCACCACCTCCCCACCACTTTTCACCAATAGTCTGAGGTCCTGCAAAAGGCCTTTGTGATGTCACTGCCGCACCCCTCCCTTGCTGTGCTAATGTCCTGCCCCTGGCCAGGCACTTTGGAGGTTTGAGCTACTCCCTGTGGATCACCCCACTCAAGGAGCATTCGTTCTAGGCAGCAAGCTGACTAGACAGGAAAACATCAGACGCTGCTCCCAATGCTACACTCAGTTTTTCAGAAATTAGTCGACTTTATGGCCAGAAGAGACCATTAGAGCATCTAATCTGACCCCCTGCATATCACAGGCCTCCTGTATGACACAAGAGCTACTTTGAGGGCAAACACATTCCAGAAAGGCATCTAGTCTTCATGAAATGACATCAGGAGATGGCAGATCCACCACTTTCCTTGGTAGCTTGTTCCTGTGGTCAATTATCCTCGCTGTTGAATATTTGTGCCTTTGTTGTAATATGAATTTGTCTCTTTTCACCTTCCAGCCATTGGGTCTTGTTAGGCCTTTCTCTGCTAGATTCAAGAGCCCTTTAATACCCAATCTTTTATCTCCATTAATGCACTTCAACACTTCAGTGAAGTCACCTTTCAATCTTCTTTTGATAAGCTGGACAGGTTGAGCTCTTTCAATAGCTCACTAGAAGGTATTTTCTGCAGCCCTCAGGACATTTGGTGGCTCTTTGCTGCCCCAGCTCCAGTTTCACAACATCTTTTTCAAATGAGGACACCAAAACTGGAGGCAGTATTCCAGTATCAGTCTCACTGATGCCATGTCACCTCCTGTGACGTTACTGACATAATCTGTAACTGTACAGATCACCATTGCAACCGCTGTTCTATATTTGCAGACAATATTGTAGAAAGGTTGTCGTGTAAGGTCTATGGAGAGGTTCTGATTGGCTGATTATAATGATGCCATCTCTAGATGTGTATCATTTTTGTAGTTGATGTTATAAGTATTGGCTCTGTTCTGTCCATATTTCAAACTTGTGCTCTGCTTCTGGGGAACACCCCAGATAAGTTGGTGTCAGTTCTGCCTAGCCTGCTTGATGGCCCATTAAAGACCATCAGCTACACAATCGACCCACTGAGAGAAGGCAGATACGCCTTGTGACTCTGCATGGTCTGCAGGGACCTGCCTATGGACGAACTCTAAGGTTTTTCTATGCCACGTGCTGGATAGAGTGTCCTTGGGACAAAGAAAGCAAAGACCACATGGCAAGAGACTAGAAAAGGCTGATGCCTCGTCTCCATCTTGTCTTCAGTCCTGCTTCATACCTCTGGAGGACTTTGCTACAAACTGAAGCTCTAGACAAAGGACTGAATGACCCATCCCAGTGGGGGATGTACTCCAGAGACTTGATTTGAACCTGCAGTTTATTCCATCACTGCTACAAGCCTGAACCAAGAACTTTCCCATTACTGTATGTGAAGGGTTAAAATCCATGTGCATTTTATATAACAACCTGGTCTATGGATTGTGGCAGCTCTTTTCCAGACCCGAAGTCAGACTATGGTCTAGCCCACTATGACTCTTTTGATGGTTTAAATTACACTCACAGGCACTGAGGATAGAGTTACTGAAAGTTTGGGAGTGAGGAGCTGATAGGTCAGTGGTCAGTCCTCACAGATGACCCCGACCTTCTGGGGTCTCAGCTCTCACACCAAATGCTCATTGTGGCTGCCAGAATCTGTGGACAGCTCGTTTAGTTTACGCCGAGGGTTGAGTCCTGCTTCGTGCACCGTGTGTGAGAATGAAAATCCTAAACCGCCCTTTGAAATAACGAATGCAGCAGGACGTGTTATTGTCCCTGCCCCAGAGCAGACAGACTGATGGAGAAATGCCATTGAGACCAGGGTAATACTCCACTGCTGTTCTACCTTTTTTACTTGCTACACTCCCTTCCAGCCTTATGGGGTATCAGAGCCCGGTACTGAGCCTGAGCCGAGATATCTACACTGCAAATTTACCACCCCACAGCCCAAGCCCGGGAGCCTGAGCTGGTATGGGGCAGCCCTGGGTGTTTCATTGCAGTGTGGACATAAGCCTATTGTGTTTCATTTCTTAGATTCTGCTGCCATCGTGTGGCCATTTCCTTCCCCTCCTTTCTGTCCAAAGCGCAGAGCCCAGTTCCTCCAGGGGGAGAAGGACGTCTTTCTTCTTTCCTTCCTCAACAGCCCCCTTCCCTGGGGAGCCCTTTGCTGGGGTCTGGGTGGGAACAGCCATTTCTGAGGATTAATTTCACACCATATTGGGTGTTGATATATAGATTTTACAGCCAGACTAGATCAGTAGGTACCTCTGCTCTGACCTGATTCAGAACAGAGTCCAGAGAATTTTACCCAGTGACTCCTACATCCACCCCAAGATCTTCTGGCTGAACGAGGAGGGTTCATTCAGAAAGTCATCGTGTTTGGGTGTAAAGGTGTGAAATGATGGGGAAATTGGCCCCTCTTTCAAGTTTAAATGTTGTAACTTCTACATCTAGACCGGGGTGGCCAACCTGAGCCTGAGAAGGAGCCACAATTTCCCAGCGTAACTGCCAAACGTGCACCTTTGTATGCAACTACTGAGTCAATTGTAAGCCTTCCCATCATTGTCCTTTGCTCTTAACCCTGAGGCTATTGCCCCATCATTGGGGCCATTTCCCGCCTCTCTTTCATACAGAAGCACAATTTTCTTTGCACAGACACAGGAACAGCAAGATCTTTCTCTGTCCCTTGTGCAAAGCAGGAGGCCAAATTCCATGGAAACAATGGACAAGCAGGGGGCTCTGGGCACATCCAGCCCTGGCCGTGAGATGTTCCCTCCCCTCTTTCTTTATGCTGCTGCTGCTATTTCATGGATTGTCTGGGATGGGGAAAAAGCTGAGTTCACTCCAGGTGGAGGGGGAAAGAACCCTGAAAATCTCAGGACCCAACCCTGCTACCAGGATCACTGAGGTGCTGGGAATCTGCCTGGGAAAGGGACTGTGTGAATTGTCAAGTTGGGGAATGAATAACAATCTACAAGATCCACCTCATTAAGCACTGACACAGGCTAATCCTGCTTCCGATAGAAGGGAAACTGGGAGCCATTCTTTGCTGTTCAGCCATGGAAATAGTGACCCAATTGCACCGCAGTGAATGTGCTGGGGAAAGTTGGACTTCACAGGCAGGTGGAAATAGCAGATCCTAGAAATACCTGGCGCTTCCCACACCACTGCTGCCACCAGGGCCTCACAGCATCCCCCACTATGACCTTGCAGCAGGGGATTGCAGCACCCCCAACCCAATGCAGGGGAGATGGCTGAGTGTATCTCTGCACCCTGAGACCAGGGCAGCCACTCTCTCTGCCCCACACATAGAATCTGGCCCTGCTGAAAAGTGACCCCTATGAACAAGTCACCTCTAGGAGAGCAGGATTGGTCCTCAGAGAGGGGAATGGGCTTCTCGTGAAGCTTATAGGTCACTGGATGCTCTGGAAACAGGAGGGCTCTGAGTGTAACCCATAGCAAATACAACCTGCTAAGGGATATAGCTCAGTGGTTGAGCATATGCTTTGCATGTACGAGGTCCTGGGTTCAATCCCCAGAATCTCCATGAGCCTTTTTTCACCCTGCTGCTTTGCTCATGCCCAGAGGGGATGTGGCCCACCAGTCTCCCTGCACCAGTTTCAGTCCTGCTCAGTGAGGGGCAAGTGACAATTGCATGGAAGGTCTAGGGGTGGGTTCTGCTCCTAAGTCACCTCGGTACATTTAAGATTCCCACCCGCTGTGCTGCTTGGAACAATGGTAGATGAGAAGGGCGAATCGTCCAGCACTGGAGGGAAAGGTCCCATCTGCACAGACTGAGAGGCAAGGAAACAGAGGGGCAGTCAGTGCTCAGGGAGGAGAGAGGTCAGTGATTTACTCCCAGCAGGGGACATTGTCTTTTTGAGTATCAGAGGTGTGGCCGTGTTAGTCTGGATCTGTAAAAGGCGACAGAGTCCTGTGGCGCCTTCTAGACTAACAGGCGTATTGGCGCATGAGCTTTCATGGGTGAATCCCCACTTCGTCAGATGAATGGAGTGGGAATTCTGTGCCTGACTAGCCAACTACAAAAGCAGTTTCTCCTCCCTTGGTGATCACACCTCAACTGCTAGAAGAGGGTCTCATCCTCCCTGATTGAAGTACCTTGTTATCTCTAGACTGGTTCTTGCCTGCATATTTATACCTGCCCCTGCAAATTTCCACTACATTCACCTGACGAAGTGGGATTCACCCACGGAAGCTTATGCTCCAATACGTCTGTTAGTCTGTAAGGTGCCACAGGACTCTGTCTTTTTGAGGCGAGTGCTGCTGGCTTGAGATGGTGCTGACAATGGATAGAAAAAAGGCTGGAGTCAATGGCAGATGGGACCACAGAAGGGGAAGGGGAATGGCAGCCCCACAGAAGGTCCTCGGTGCTCAGATGCCCCAGTTATTGCACCCTGGCCTATCCTAGAGAGAGAAAAGACACCGAGGGACCCAGCCCCCCTACAGTGATCCCATGGACAAGAACCAGGTTAGGAGTGGGGTGAAGGTTCCCTCTGGGCAAAGGGGAGCTGAAATCCCTCCACGTCCTGGAATTTAAGCAATGAAAGCTTCAAACCCTGCATGGGTGTGGGCTGAGGTGCATCAGCAGAAGGTTGGGCTGGACAGGGGTGGCAGGTTTGTATAATTTTTGGTGGTGCCCAGAATGGGACCAAGTCCTGCCCACCTGCCACACACACCCGTGTAAGGCTCTGGGAAGGAGTTTGGTTGTGGGAGGGAGAGGGGTTGGGCTCTGGGAGAGTTTGGGTGCAGGGTCAGGGGGTTGTGGTGAAGGAGGCAGTGTGGGGGGCAGGCTCTTGGAGGGAGTTTGGGTGCAGGTGTGGGGTCTGGGCTGGGGCAGGAGGTTGCAGGAGAGGGTGAGGGTGCAGCATTTACCTCAGGCATCTCCCGAAAGCCCCTAAGCTGGAGGGCCGGGGGCATCTCTGCGCACCGCTGCCCGCAGACTCCACCCCTGCAGCTCCCATTGCCACAGTTGGCAGTTGGGGCGGGGGCAGCATGTGGAGACCCCCCCCACCACCACAGTTGTTCTTCTCACAGCTGGCTGATGGGGGGCAGCAGGGGATCTCCCCAATCTGGAGGAATCTCTCTGTGCCCCACTGTTAGTTCTCCATCCTGTCTCCCCCTAACAACATGCACCACTCCCCTCCTCATTATCAATGTTTTAGAGAGACCCCTCCCTCCCTTTATGGGATACAGACTCTCTGTGACAGAGACTGACTGGGGCTCCTCTCTGCATGGCCCCAGTGAGGAAGAAAAGAGACTGGGGGAGGGGGAGAAGATGGGCAGAAGGAGTCTAATGGGGCAAAGCCAGAATAGAGATTTTCTTCCTGTTAAAATGTACTGGAGTCTCATCGCTGAAAAGCCACATCTTGAGTTAAGTTTGAACCAGCAGCCTTTCAATTACCAGGCAAAGGTGTGAACCACAGAGACTGATAACTGCCTGCTTCCCAAATGTGTTTAAAAAACAGCTTCAGGGTGCAACTGGTTAGTGCAGAGGGCTATCTGTTGGGGTTATGAGTTCAAGCTTTCTCTCAAGCCCTTGTTTCTCTTACCTGTGTGGTTTGTTTTGCCTAATTCATACACAAAGTGCTATACTAGAAAAAGGAGAGTAAGTTCTAAAATGTAGAGGTGGGTGCATACTTTAGAAACATCGCCCCTGTGCTGCCATTAGTTCCAGCAGATTGTTCACTGGAAGGGCAAATTGATTTCTTTGCTGCTGAGAAAGATGCCAGGACAGGTCTGTGGGCACCAGATCTCTCTGCTTCTTCCAGCTCCTTCCCTGCCCCAGTCACTGCTGTAGGAGGATCCTATATGCACTGAGCCTAAACATTTTCCTGGGCCTTCTTAGCATAGTTGGCAGCATGTCAGTCTCATACTCAGTAGGTCCTGAGCTCACACCTCAGAAAAGACAATGGTTTTCTGCTCCCTGCTTCAGATTTTCTAAAGGAAATCAGAGAAAAGAAGCTATAGAAGAGTGGTTCCTAGACACTCTAACACACACAGATTTTTCTAAGGCATTAACTTTTCCTTCTCTGTGGAGTTTGTATTCTCCATAGAGCAAAATAAAACAAAAACATGCAAGTCTAAGACTAATACAGTATGAAACTCAATACAGATAAAATCTCACCCTCAGAGATCTTCCAACAAGCTTTTTTTGCAGACTAGATTTATTTCTTGTCTGGGCCCAATCTTTGCACCTGGTATAGTCCTTGTTCCAGCTCAGGTGGTAGCTAGGGGATTTCTCATGACTGCAGCCACCTTTCTTCTGTTCCACCCCCTTATACAGCTTTGGTACAAGGCAGGAATCTTTTGTCTCTCTCCTGGTGTAGGAATGTTACACTTCTTAAGCTGAAGTGGTTCCCACGCCCCCACACTCAATCAGGAGATTCATAGATAAAGCGCTGACCAGGTGCATACCATTGGGATACACAAGGGATGAAGCACCAATTAGGGGAGGGGGCGAAGTAGTTGGATTATGTTAGCACATGCGCATAATAGAATGATTTATGTAACCATTATAATAAAAGGCGTGGAAAACCCGGCAGGCGCTCCACTGGGATAGACTGACGGACTTGGCTTGATTCATTACTACATCTGGTGACCCCGACGTGATACCCCCCTGCTCACCGGCTGGAATAGCCCCCGATGCATCAACCCTCGCTGAATAGCCCCATTTCGTGAGTATGGGGGGGCAATTGTCAGCTCAGCAGAAGTTTCATGCAAAAAAGCTGCAAAATATTACACGACAGACTGGCAGGCCAGTTTCCCTGGGTCAGTTAGAAAAGCTATTAATTGAAATCAATCGCCAATGTCCTTGGTACCCGGATCACGGGTCACTGTCAGTAGAAGATTGGATAAAGATAGGGGCGACACTGCACGCAGAGCCTAGAGCTGCGGTGCAATGGCTCCTGCTTTGGCAGCGATGTACAGAGGCTCTGGATTCAATCAGAGTTGGAGCATTATCCAGGGCTATCCTTCTCACCCCTGCGCCTTCGGCCCTCCCTCCTTACCCTCGGATCTTGCCTCCCATGCCGCTTGAGGCGGTACCCGAATGCCATGATGCATGTCTGGGTACAGATGGCTCTTCATGGCCAAATCTTTGGCCGTCCCCTTTTCAGGCAATGATACACAGGGAGGAGATGGGAGAATTGAGCAGCGAGGGAGAATTGAGCAGCAAGGAGAAAGAACAGAGCTCCACAGAGAAGGGAGAATTGAGCAGCGAGGGAGAATTGAGTAGCAAGGAGACAGAACAGAGCTCCACAGAGATAACGGAGCTACTGGCTGCCTTCCCAGTAACACATCGCCCAGGCAACGCAGAGGGGGAGGTGGAAGTGGAAATCACAGCCCTCCCCTATCCTGTTCTCCGAGAGGCAAGACAAGTAGTTACTGAGTCTGAATTGGAATCCACCTTTACCCGAGGCATGTTAGAAGAAATTAATCATCACAAGAAAGAACTACCGCGGCTGCAGGAAGAAATCGAACGCCATAAGAAGGCATTGGGGGGCCCATACTCCCGAGCAATTGTATGGAGCAGGACAGTTCGCCGCTATCGAGAGCAGGCAGATAATCCTGATGCCCTGTAGGAATTAATAAGGAAACTCGCTTATCGGTATCCCCCTTGAGGGACTGGCGGATACTGGAGCTGACGTTACAGTCATCTCCGCTTGGCAGTGGCCATTCACCTGGGACAGGTTTAAAGTGCCAGCCATTTGGGGAGTGGGCAGATTGCAGGCTGCTCAACAAAGCACCCGATGGATTGCTATGACTTTGAGAGAAGGGGGAAAGGAGATTTTCCTTAAACCCTATATCATGGATATTGCTGTATCCCTATGGGGAAGAGACTTGTTATTACATTTTACTGTTTATGATTGAGGCCAGGCTGTTAGTGCCTGGCCAAGTTTTGTCGCTTGTGTTTGGGTGTAGTTAAGCCCCCCTTTTTTTTTTTTAGATGTCCGCCAAGTTTTAGCAGCTAATGGTGTTTTGATTGATTTAGCTTTTTTAGTTAACTCATTGTGTTCACATTTTACCATTCATGATTGAGTTTACTGCCCTTTCCCTTGTATGGTTAACCAGTACCCCTGTGTGGGTGGAATAGTGGCCACTGCCCCAAGAGAAGCTTTTGCATTGTATCACTTATGTGAGGAACAATACCAGGTGGGCAATGTGGAAAAATCCACTAGCCCCTGGAATTCGCCTGTTTTGGTTATCAAGTAAAGATCTGGTAAATGGCGAATGCTCCATGATTTTAGAGTGATTAATGTTTGTATTTAACCCATGAGACCCCTGCAGTGTGGAACCCCAAATCCCAGTTTTATTCCATATGATTATTAGCTTATGATAATAGGTTTTAAAGATTTTTTTAATGATTTTTCCTTGTTTTAAAGATAGGGAGCTTATTTTTCCCAGGGAGGTGGTGGTGGTTTTTATTTGATTTTTTGGACCCCTGCCCCCGGGCATGATGGGGTTAATCCTCCCTCGTTCCCATGCCGGAAAATATGGTATTTAGATAGTCCCCAGGGTAATAGATAGTGATTATGTGGGAAAAAAATTATGTTTAGATTTGGGCTTATATGCCAAAATAGCTGTATTAAGGGGACTCATGGGCCCAGATGGTGATTTTTCCCTTTTCTTTTGGCTAATATATTTTGCTATTGCCTGGCCGAGTCCTGCCGTTTTCATTGCAGCTTTTTTTGGCTGTTCGCTAAACCCCCCCCCCTTTCTCTTGGCTGTCCGCCAAGTTTCAGTTTTTGTAAGCGGTGTCCTTGACTAAGTCAGTGTTTTGGTTTTTTTTTCTTTTGGCTTTTCAGTTAACCCATTTTGGTTTTTTTGAATGCCATCGATAGTCATGCATTTTTTTATTAAAATGCTAAATTTTTAGTGAAGTATTTTAATGATCCCTTTAATTTAAGCCCAATGTATTGTTTTAATTTGTAATTATTGTCCAAGTTTTTTTTCATTGCCCCGAATTGGGTGTTGATCCCCGTGGCCTTTTATTTAATTAAATTTGGCAAATGGATGTCACGCTTTATCCCCCTTTTTTTTTTTCTGGAAATATCTACATTTTTTACAGATTTTCAGATTTTTTCAAGCAGTGGAAAATTAACCACATTTTGGTATTTTGTATAACTCCACAGGTCAAGCCATTGTGGAATGGATCTATTATACACTTAAAGAGTACCTACAAAAAGCAAAATAAAACAGTGGGGGATGATGGGCCAATCATGGGAGCCAAGCAAAATTAATTAGCGATAGTATTGTTTACCCTAAATATTTTAAATATCTTTCAGAATCTTACAGCCACTGAATGACATTTAAGATGGAAACCCCGCTCCCATGCCCATCTGTCAAAAATAGGCAGAGCCCAGACCCTAATTGGTATGGCCCCGTTCCATTGAGAATTTGGGGACAGGGGCATGCCGCTGTGCTTACTCCCACAGGTCGGTTGTGGGTCCCTGCCAAGAATGTGAGACCGTGGCACAATGACGTGGCATTAAAGCCTCAAGAACCCGATACCCAACTTCAATCTGACCCTAACCGAGACCTTTCCAGTGTGCCAAGCCATAAAGACGGCACCAAAGGTTACCTGGGGGCAGGTGAAACGACTGGCGCAGCAGGCTCAGCTCATGCTGGAGAATAACAAGGCCAAGCCTATCCCCGAGAATTTTACTGCTGTTATCTTTGCTTGTTTGATTGCTAAATTTTTTACCATATTGTTGTGTTTTTGTGTGTTACAGGCTAGGGCCAAACCCAAATTGCATAGCCGTATGTGTTATAATATATGGGCTTGATTTGTGATCCTTGCCAATTGATTTTTCTTTTGTTTACAGCAGGCCCCTGAGATGCATGGCCTGTTGGGCACCTGCCTGGTCCCAGTATATAAGGCACCAGGTGATGCTGCACATGTAACAGGGATGTTTAATTTTTATAAATGCCACCGAGGTTCAATATTATTTAATGAGCCAATGGGGCCAAGCCATATGTGAAATTTGCAAGTGCCTTGTTTTTACCCCATGGGTAGCCAATTACGCCAAATTGACCTGTGCGGATGGTTAATTGCACACGTCACAAGCCCCTAAAGGATGCTTGCGGTGGGTACCCCAGGATGGAATTATGCGCTTTCAAAATGTGTCCAGCAATTACGGGCACATCAGCGTTACGGAGGGTTAGTTTTTACATGTGGTCAGAGGACCTTTAATTATATTTTGGCCAATATTTTAGAAGCTTAATGGTGCTTAAGTAGATTTATATTAATACTCCCCATGAGGCCAATGTTGATTGGCTCCCAAATTAATGAGACCCGTACCCAATGCCAGCAAAGCTTAACCCCCATGAGATTAGGATGTAATGCCAATGTCAGCCTTTTTAGTTGGGCTGAGTACATCTTTTGGCTGCCATCCATGGGATGGGTTTGAATTGTTTTGTAATATGCTTTGATTGTTATCGCCTGCTTGATTGGTTTTGTTGCTTTGCCCAGTGTATTCCTAATAATATTAGGATGTGTTTTACACCCTGTCGGCGCAAACCCCTGCCTACATTCCAAGCCGTCATGTATGCCCATAGAATCATGAAACATGCGGACCAGGCACGGTCGACAAAACAGAAAAGGAGGATGTAGGAATGTTACACTTCTTAAGCTGAAGTGGTTCCCACGCCCCACACTCAATCAGGAGACTCATAGATAAAGCGCTGACCAGGTGCATACCATTGGGATACGCAAGGGATGAAGCACCAATCAGGAGGGCGAAGTAGTTGGATTATGTTAGCACATGCGCATAATAGAATGATTTATGTAACCCCGGCAGGCGCTCCACTGGGATAGACTGACGGACTTGGCTTGATTCATTACTACATCCTGGGGAAAAGCCCCAGGTTTAAGATGGATTCCTGTACCAGGTGACATGACCTGTGAGACCCCAAGCCTTCATTGTTCCTGGCCTGACTCACAGATGGTGCAGGACAGAGCCATCTCAGTCAATTGTCCTGGTTAATGGGAGCCATCAGGAGTCCAAACCACTGTTAATGGCCCACACTTTGCATCATTACAACAGGACCTCAGAGTTATAGCTCATATTTCTAGCTTCAGATACAGGAATGATCGGTTCATACAAATAGGCTGAACACACACAGTAGATAATAAGCTTTGTAATGATACTGCACAAGAGACCTTTTGCATGAAGCATGTTCCAGTTACATTATATTCACACTCATTAGCATATTTTCATAAAATCATCAACATCAAAGCAGGGAAAGGGTTTTACTGCGGCACCTGGGAGCAGTTGAGTTTCATGTGCAGGCTCTGCTATGAGTTCCTCCAGGTTTCCCATAAGCACACAGGGCCCTTAGCGGGTACTCTCGACACAGGAATGGCCCAGATACAATGAAGTGATGGGAATTGCATTTTCCTTTTTAATTTTTGAATTTCCAATGACATTTCTGTTTGTGATTTTGTTTTGCTTCGTATAACTGTGTTTTCTCAGGGACTTGATATTTACCAGGCTAACTATCAGCTAATAACGGGAGACTTCCAAGCAGGGCGTGGGCGAGCGGAAAAGAACAGTAAGAGATGCTGGTTTTCAACCTTGTGTTAGATAAGAATAGAATGCAGATTGTAGCAGAAATTGCTGAGAGAAGTAAGCTATCAGAAAGGAATATGTACAAACAAAATGCAGTTGTTGCGCCTCAGTGTATGTCGCAAAAGGTATAAATGCTTGCCTTATTTGTTTATCTAACCGAGACCTACCTCGGGAGGGGAAACTCTGCCTGTCTGTACTCTCCCGAATAACTGCAGTTGCTCGAAATAAACGGCATAATATAATAATATTTAACATCCCTGTGGTGGGAAGAACATCTCAACAGCCCAACGCTGTGGCATTTAATTTAAAAAGGGAACTATACAAAATGAGGGTTAGTTAAACAGAAATTAAAAGGTACAGTGACCAAAGTGAAATTCCTGCAAGCTGCATGGACACTTTTTAACGACACCATAATAGAGGCCCAACTTAAATGTATACCCCAATTTAAGAAAGACAGTAAAAGAACTAAAAAAGAGCCACCGGGGCTTAACAACCATGTAAAAGAAGCAGTAAGAGACAAAAAGACTTCCTTTAAAAAGTGGAAGTCAAATCCTAGAAAGGAGCATAAACATTGCCAAATTGTAGGTGACAAATCTGAGGAACTGTCACAGACTGAAGTGTCACTAGAGGTAGTTTTGGAATTAATTGATAAACTCAACATTAACAAGGCACCAGGACCAGATGGCATTCACCCAAGAGTTCTGAAAGAACTCAAATGTGAAGTTGCGGAACTATTAACTATGGTTTGTAACCTGTCCTTTGAATCGGCTTCGGTACCCAATGACTGGAAGTTAGCTAATGTAACGCCAATATTTAAAAAGGGCTCTAGAGGTGATCCCGGCAATTACAGACCAGTAAGTCTAATGTCGGTACCAGGCAAATTAGTTGAAACAATAGTAAAGAATAAAATTGTCAGACACATAGAACAACATAAATTGTTGGGCAAAAGTCAACACGGTTTCCGTAAAGGAAATCATGTCTTACTAATCTATTAGAGTTATTTGAGGGTCAACAAACATGTGGACTAGTGGGATCCAGTGGACATAGTGTACTTAGATTTCCAGAAAGCCTTTGACAAGGTCCCTCACCAAAGACTCTTACATAAATTAAGTTGCCATGGGATAAAAGGGAAGGTCCTTCCAAGGATTGAGAACTGGTTAAAGGACAGGGAACAAAGGGTAGGAATTAATGGTAAATTCTCAGAATGGAGAGGGGTAACTAGTGGTGTTCCCCAAGGGTCAGTCCTAGGACCAATCCTATTCACCTTATTCATAAACGATCTGGAGAAAGGGGTAAAAAGTGAGGTGGCAAAGTTTGCAGATGATACTAAACTGCTCAAGATAGTTAAGACCAAAGCAGACTGTGAAGAACTTAAAAAAGAGCTCACAAAACTAAGTGATTGGGCAACAAAATGGCAAATGAAATTTAATGTGGATAAATGTAAAGTAATGCATATTGGAAAAAATAATTCCAATTATACATAAAATATGATGGGGAATAATTTAGTTACAACAAATCAGGAAAAAGATCTTGGAGTCATCGTGGATAGTTCTCTGAAGACGTCCACGCAGTGTGCAGAGGCGGTCAAAAAAGCAAACAGGATGTTAGGAATCATTAAAAAGGGGATAGAGAATAAGACGGAGGATATATTATTACCCTTATATAACTCCATGGTACACCCACATCTTGAATACTATGTACAGATGTGGTCTCCTCATCTCAGAAAAGATATACTGGCATTAGAAAAGGTTCAGAGAAGGGCAATTAAAATGATTAGGGGTTTGGAACAGGTCCCATATGAGGAGAGACTAAAGAGGGTAGGGCTTTTCAGCTTGGAAAAGAGGAGACTAAGAGGGAATATGATAGAGGTATATAAAATCATGAGTGATGTTGAGAAAGTAGATAAGGAAAAGTTATTTACTTACTCCCATAATACAAGAACTAGGGGCCACCAAATGAAATTAATAGGCAGCAGGTTTAAAACAAATAAAAGGAAGTTCTTCTTCACACAGCGCACAGTCAACTTGTGGAACTCCTTGCCTGAAGAGGTTGTGAAGGCTAGGACTATAACAGGGTTTAAAGAAAACTGGATAAATTCATGGAGGTTAAGTCCATTAATGGCTATTAGCCAGATGGGTAAGGAATGGTATCCCTAGCCTCTGTTTGTCAGAGGATGGAGATGGATGGCAGGAGAGAGATCACTTGATCATTGTCTGTTAGGTTCACTTCCTGGGCTGCTTCTGCTCTAGAACTATAATTGTCTTTTTACACCAAAATCACTAACTTGGCACCCAATTCCATGTACAGTCCTAGTGGATGTAAGGCACAGGTAACTTTTGCCTCAGGGTAGCTTGTTGGCATCAACCCTCTCTCCCGCACCTGGAGCTGATGAAATTCCTGGCTGGAGGGACACACGCTCCTACAAGTCAAAAGGAAAGGAGCTGATAGTAAAGATCACAGGACTGACCCCAAAGAAGGGTGAACTGCAAAAGTCTGAAGCAGGCAACTCATCCGGCAGAGGTGAGACCACAGTGAAGATGGTGCAAAGATCACTATACTGGAATTAGCAAATGTGATTTTTTTTAAAACAAATCTTTGGGAAGCCCTAATAAAGGCATTTCTTACAGTTCTCTCCCATTTGGATTTTCTGATATCTAATAGGGAATGACATCTGACTGAAGCATTTCCCAAATGCAGAGCATGTGTAGGGTCTCTCTCCACTGTGGATTCTACGATGTCTGACAAAGTCTGAGTGCTCAATGAAACTTTACCCGCACTCAGAGCATGTGGAAGGGCTCTCCCCTGTGTGGATTCTCTGATGTCTGATAAGGTGTGAGCGCCGACTGAAGCTTTTCCCGCACTCAGAGCACGTGTAGGGCGTCTCCCCGGTGTGGATTCTCTGATGTGTGATAAGGTTTGAGCGCCGATTGAAGCTTTTCCCGCACTCAGCGCATGTGTAGGGTGTCTCCCCTGTGTGGATTCTATGATGTGTGATAAGGAAGAGCGATCACTGAAGCTTTTCCGCACTCAGAGCATGTGTAGGGCATCTCCCAGTGTGGATTCTCTGATGTGTGATAAGGTGTGAGCGCTGATTGAAGCGTTTCCCGCACTCAGAGCACGTGTAGGGCGACTTCCCTGTGTGGATTCTCTGATGTGTGATAAGGCTTGAGCGCTGACTGAAGCGTTTCCCGCACTCAGAGCACGTGTAGGGCGTCTCCCCTGTGTGGATTCTCTGATGTGTGATAAGGTTTGAGCGCTGACTGAAGCTTTTCCCACACTCAGAGCACGTGTAGGGCTTCTCTCCTGTGTGGCTTCTCTGATGTGTGATAAGGCGTGAGGGCCAATTGAAGCTTTTCCCGCACTCAGCGCATGTGCAGGGCATCTCTCCTGTGTGGATTCTCTGATGTGTGATAAGGTGTGAGCGCTGATTGAAGCTTTTCCCGCACTCAGGGCACGTGTCGGGCATCTCCCCTGTGTGGATTCTCTGATGTGTGATAAGGTGTGAGCGCTGACTGAAGCTTTCCCCGCACTTGTGGCATGTGTAGTGTGTCTCTTCCAAGTTGATTCTCTCATGTGTAATAAGGTCTGAGAGGCTACTGAAGTTCTCCTCTGGCCTCTGCTGAGTCTCAGAGGCTTTTACTGTTTCTCGGAGTGCACAACTCCCGGAAACATTCCCTTTGGGTCTTCCTGATAACGTTCCATGTGGTTCTCCTTGTTCAGCATCTTCCTGCTGGGGTTTCTGCTCCTCATTCTCACGCACCATCCTATCACCTGATGGGAGACAGAGAGAATCCAGACATAGGTCACTCCCTGCGCCTGAGAGAAAGGAAATCTCAGAGACAGGAATTTTAAAAGGGATGAACAAACCAAAATATGTGCAGGAGAGATCAATCCTATCAGGAGCTGATTTTCCCCAGAGGAGAGAGGAAGGGATCAGTTTTGGTCTGCATTTCACCAGAACATGCAGGGGAAAGTGGGATAAGGTAGGGATCTGCTGACAGTTGTTAGTCAGGATAGGTGGGAAGCCATGAGTGACATCTGCCTAATTATTCCACATCTGCAGGGAACAATCCTGAACAGGGTCTTTGTAGGGCATCCCAAATGTTTCCTGTATTCACGGACAGTTTTTGACTTGCTTTAACCAAGTCCTCACCTGTGAAGGCAGCTCTCAGGAGCACTTCTTTCTCAGAACCCTGGAGGTCCGGGACCCACGGCTCTTCCCCTCGTTCCAGCTGTGAGACCACATCAGGTTTGGAATTTAGAAACCCTACGCCAGGCAAAGGAAACCAGGAATTTCAGTGGAATTTGTGGGATACTTGTCACAAAGAATAGTCCATGGTTTTAAACTCTGATCTTTTTTAAGCAGTAACATCCCAAGACCAGCTTCCTTGGCTCCAAGTGGCAGGAGAATTGTTATTATTATTATTAATCATACGCATTACCTGAGTGCCTAAGGACCAACTAACAGTGTGTCTCTGTTGTGCTAGGCACAGTACAAATGCAGAATAGTAGATGGCCCATGCTCTGAAGAATTTACAGTCTAAATACACAAGACAGACACAGCATGGGGAAGGGTAGACCCTGTTAGAATGGTGATATTCAGGCCTGCTTGCAAAGCCTATATTTTAAGAACTTAGGTGTATTTTTATCACTTAGCTACTTAAAGGAATATGAAAACAAAGAATCAAAATCACAGTGTGCCTGTGTCTGGGCCTTCTCTCACTAGGATAGTCTGAGGCCTTGTTCTTAGGCTAAGGCCTTTGGCTAAGCAGCAGGGGCAGCCATAAGCTGGGAAGTGAAGGGTCACATCCTCACATCCCAAACCAGTCACACTGAAATAAGGTGCTATTGGGCTGTTAGGAAGACAGTCCTGTCTGGATCTTAAGATGGTTAAAGAAACCTTAACTTGATAGCATTCTGTCTGGCAAGAAATCACTTATCAATGGTTGTGGTTGTGAAACCCTCATTTCTGTATTGCTTTATCTTTATGGCCACCACTTTTACATTGTTAATCAGTCTGGTTCTCTAATTGTTTCTCTCTCCTGTATAATTAATGTTGCCAGGTGTAAGTTAATTAGGGTACTGGTTTATAATTGGTTAGAGCAGGAGTAGGCAACCTATGGCGGCACACGAGTTGATTTTCAGTGGCACTCACACTGCCCAGGTCCTGGCCACCGGTCCAGAAGGCTCTGGATTTTAATTTAATTTTAAATGAAGCTTCTTTAACATTTTAAAAACCTTACTGACTTTACATACAGTAGTTTAATTATGTATTATAGACTTATAGAAAGAGACTTTCTAAAAACGTTAAAATGTATTATTGGCACATGAAATCTTAAATTAGAGTGAATAAATGAAGACTCAGCACATCACTTCTGAAAAGTGGCCGACGCCTGGGTTAGAGAATTAGTCACAATATGTTAGAATTGGTTAGTTAAATTTCAGCACAATGATTGGTTAAGGTATAGCTGAAAATATTACTCTATAAATGGGGTCAAACAGGAGGGGGGAAGAAAATTGGAATTATAGAATATCAGGGTTGGAAGGGACCTCAGGAGGTCATCTAGTCTCACCCTGCTCAAAGCAGGACCAATCCCCAACTAAATCATCCCAGCCAGGGCTTTGTCAAGCCTGACCTTAAAAACCTCTAAGGAAGGAGATTCCACCACCTCCTAGGAACCCATCCCAGGGCTTCACCACTCTCCTAGTGAAATAGTGTTTCCTAATATCAACCTAAAACTCCCTCATTGCAACTTGAAATCATTACTCTTTGTTCTGTCATCTGCTACCACTGAGAATAGTCTAGATGCATCCTCTTTGAAATCCCCTTCAGGTAGTTGAAAGCAGCTATCAAATCCCCCTCATTCTTCTCTTCTGCAGACTAAACAATCCCAGTTCCCTCAGCCTCTCCTCAGAAGTCATGTGTTCCAGTCCCTAACCATTTTTGTTGCCCCCGCTGGATGCTTTCCAATTTTCCACATCCTTCTTAGAGTGTTGGGCCCAAAACTGGACACAGTGCTCCAGATGAGGCCTCATGAATGTCAAATGTTGGTTAGGGGAGAAGGGGAACAGGGACACAGGCCAGGTTCTGCGGCATCAGAGCTGGGAAGGGAACACTGGGAACAGACTGTATCGGTGCATAGAGATAAGCCCGACTGGTGTGAAGGGCTTGAATATGTAATCTTATAGGTGTAAAAATTGTACAGACTATACCACCCTGTGACATCATAAACGAAGTGCCCATTTGTGCCTGGGTAGGGGCCCTGCTCTGGGAGGGAGGATGCAGCAAGGACTCAGGATCGGTGGCCGGGGTCACTGTGCATAGGAGATGGGGAGGTTATGTGAGGAGGGGTAATGAGTGGGAGAGGAGGTCAAGAGTTAAAATAATAATATTTGGGAAAAAATGTATAATAAAGTGAAACTGAACAGAAATAAAACTGGAGTGGAGGCTCTAAAGCAACAAGGCTTGGTAGGGATTCGGGGTTAAGGTCTGGGATCCCCCACAGCTCCAGATCCCCACACCTCTCCTCCCTCCCACAGACCCACCCAGCCCACTTCCTGGGTGCCCTTCCCCACACTCCCCTCCCCTTCTTCCCATTACTCTCAGCCAGCACCACCTCCCGGCACCTTGAGAACTTCTTGTATTTTCTCCTCGTCTCTCACAGCCTCCTACCTCCCAGCTGCTTCTTAGCTCTAACCCTGCACACACCCGCCCCATGTCCTGGCATATCTACTACCCCCGTTCTCTGTCCCTCCCACGGCTCGCTTATCCCTTCACCCATGGGATCCTGAGCAGCAACATTACACACTCTCCTAAAAGAGCTCATCTGACTGTCACACAAGCCAGGCATGAGTCACACACCTATTTACTCAATTTAGAATTCTACAGGCAGCATATTTTCCTCTTAAAATCAGGAAAAGGCATGAAAGCGACAGTGATTAATGTAGTTATGAATGTAGCCAATAAGGATACATTCAATGCAATTTTAAAATGACTGACAGCACCAAAAAGGCACATGTCCAAAAATGGTACCAGTGGGTGGGAGATAAGGCAAAAAAAGGGGGGGCAAGGAAACTTGTCAAAACTTGTATGACGAATAAAGGTATGAAGTTATTACTGCTCAGGTTCTTCAGAGACCCCACAGCTTCTAATAACCCAGGGGACAGGACTCCTTACCCAGCGAGGTCACCGTCTCATAGTTCTCCTGCATGACATCCCAGTAGAGGGCTCTCTGAACAGGGTCCAGTAGTGCCCATTCCCCCTTGGTGAAATACACAGCCACCTCCTCGAAGGTCACCGGCCCCTGAAAGAGCAAGAGTCCAACACTCAGTACCTGCTGCCCCACTCACAACCCCACTATTCACGGAACAGCAGCACCAGGGAAATGGAAACCCCAGGAGACACATGTTAACAGAGTCCCACCCCACCTTGTCTAGAACAGACAGGCGGCATCAGAGGGTAGAAAGAGAGAAACTTTGTGTCTCCCAGCTGACAGACGGAGGCAGGGTCTTCACGTTTATCACATACCTACTAGCCAGAGCTTGATATAGGAGATGGGGCTGGCTCTGGACCCTACTAATGGCTCCCTGGTAGGAAACACTCTCCAAATAAAATATAAGAGAGAAAAGGGAAGTCAGTAGTAAAGAATATTAGTCAGAACAGGGGTAGACAACCTATGGCACGAGTGCTGAAGGCAGCACAGCTGATTTTCCGTGGCACTCACAATGCCGGGTCCTGGCCACCAGTCAGGGGCTCTGCATTTTAATTTAATTTTAAATGAAGTTTCTTAAACATTTTAAAAGCCTTATTTACTTTACATACAACAATAGTTTAGTTATATATTATAGACAGAGAAACATCTTCTAAAAATGTTAAAATGTATTACTGGCACTTAAAACCTTAAATTACAGTGAATAAATGAAGACTTCTGAAAGGTTGCTCACCCCTGAGTTAGAAGGTCAGAATTATAGAAAATTGGTAAGGGAAGTGTGACGTTATTGATATAAATTGGGACCATATAGAACATGGGTTGCAACCAAGGTCCTGTAGTGGCACCAAATCTAATGTAAAGGGGTCATATGAGGTGTCTAAGACCAGGTTATGGGTTGCTGGTTATGATTATGCTGTCTATATGTATGTATCATTTGTAGTTGAAGTTATGAATATTGGCTCTATACTGTCTGTATTTCAAGCTGGTGGGAGACATTTTGTAGTTGAAGTTATGAATATTGGCTCTATACTGTCTGTATTTCAAGCTGGTGGGAGACATCGCAGACAAGTTGGTGTTAGCTCTGCCTAGCCTGCTTGATGGCCCATTAAGGACCATCAGCTACACAACTGACCCATGGAGAGAAGGCAGACACGCCTTGTGACTCAGCAAAGTATGCAGGGACTGGCCCATGTGACCCCAGACTCCATTTTGCTGTAATTTTCCACAGTAAGGACAAAGAGGTTCTTACACCTGGAAAAGCCTATATAAGGCTGATGCCTCATCTCCATCTTGTCTTCAATCCTGCTTCTACCTCTGGAGGGACTTTGCTACATGCTGAAGCTCTACACAAGGGACAGATGACCCATCCCAGCGGGGGATGTTCTCCAGAGACTTGATTTGAACCTGCAGTTTATGCCATCACTGCTACAAGCCTGAACTAAGAACTTTGCCATTACTGTATGTAATTGATTCCATTTAACCAATTCTACCTCTCATCTCTACCTTTTTCCTTTTATGAATAAACCTTTAGATTTTAAAGGATTGGCAACAGCGTGATTTGTGGGTAAGATCTGATGTGTATATTGACCTGGGTCTGGGGCTTGATTCTTTGGAATCGAAAGAACCTTTTTCTTTTATTGGGGTGTTGGTTTTCATAACCATTCCTCCCCGGGACGGGTGGCACTGGTGGTGATACTGGGAGACTGGAGTGTCTAAGGAAATTGCTCGTGTGACTTGTGGTTAGCCAGTGGGGTGAAACCGAAGTCCTTTTTGTCTGGCTGGTTTGGTTTGCCTTAGAGGTGGAAAAACCCCAGCCTAGGGCTGTGACTGCCCTGTTTGAGCAAGTGATCCTGAATTGGCACTCTCAGTTGGGTCCTGCCAGAACCGCATCGTCACAGGAAGCTATCAGAAATCAATGATCAATCAATGAAAATAAGAAGGAAGTTTTGAAAAGTATATTAATCCTAACAATGGTAGTGATAAATTACTAGACGGAAATGGCAGAATTATCAAAAATAATGCAGAAGAGGTAAGAGTGTTCAATAAGTGTTCTCTCCTGGATTTGGAGAAAAACAGATGCTGTACTTGTATCATAAGATTTTGACGACACTCCTTCCATTCCAAGAACTCACAAGGACATTAAACAGCAGCTATTACAGTTAGACATGTTTAAATAAGCAGGTCCAGATAACTTGTATCCAAGAGTTTTTAAAGACCTGGTGGAGGAGCGTGGTGGACTATTATTGTTGATTGTAATTAGGACTTGGAACACTGGGAAAATTCCAGAAGACTGGAATTAAGCTAATGCTGTGCCAATACTAAAAAGTGTAAAAGAGATGACCCAGCTAATTACAAGAGTGTCAGTCTGATATCAATACTGAGCAAAATAATGGAGCAGTCGATACTGGATTTCGTTAATAAAGAATTAAAGGAAAGTAATATAATTAGTACCTATTAACAAAGGTTTAGAAAATAGATCCTATCAAACTAACTGGATATCCTTATTAGATGAGATCAAAAGTTTGGTTGCAGCTAATATTATTGATGTAATATATCTAGACTTCTGTAAGGCATATGACTTGATTCAGCACAATATTTTGACTAAAAAACTAGAATGATACAAAATAAATACGGCTTACATTAAATAGATTAAAAACTGGGATTGTAAATGGGGAACCATGGTCAAGTGGATTTATTTCTAGCGGGTTCCCACAAGGATTGCTTTTTGCCCGTGTGCTATTTAACATTCTTATCAATGACCTAGAACAGAATATAAAATCATCACAGATGAAGTTTGCAGTACCACAAAGATTGCGGGTGGTGGTAACTAATGAAGTGGCAGTAGATTCAGGCTCCAGCACTGGGAGTCTGAGAAATTTTCCCAGCCCTGGCTGGAGGGTTATTTCCTGTTCCACAAAGAGGAGAAGTTCCATTCCCAAATCCCTTGAAATTAGGCCCTATCTGACACTACACCCCCATATTCATCATAGTGGTATGGTTATAATATGATTAGGACATAATTATGATGCATTTTGTGCAAGATGCGTCATGTGCTGAATATGATTATCCTATTTGTGTGCATGGATCATGTTTGTATTTGAAGTTATGGATATTGACTCTGTAGCTGTATTTCAAATGTGCTTACTCTGGGTAACACCCACAATGAGCCTTTCAGGTACAACAACGAAGAAGCCAGACAGAGCTGATGGCTTATCAACAAAGACAATGGACCGTGGAAGAGCTTAGCCTTCCTCTGAATGTTTCAGCCAGCCTATGAGTCATGGCTACTATGACTCAGCAGGACATGCTAGGACATGTGACTAGACCACATGACAACGAACTCCATTTTGGTACCTGTATTTTTCCACAAACTGGACTGGGAACTGAGTTTGGAACAAATGGTTCCCGCCATATGGAAAAGCTACATAAGGTGGGGTGTGACATCATCTCTTGGCCTCATTCCCCACACAAGAGAACTCCTGGAAACATTTGAGAACAAAGACTGAACTGGGGGAACTGCTGGTCCCAGGGTAAAGGGATTTCTAGCTTGTGTATGGAAACTTGGGGGACTGCTTGTACCATCAGTCAGGGTGAGAAATTGCTAATTCAAATTCTATCCATCTAGTATGTTAGGCTTAGTTTGAGTTTTTGGTTATCTGCTAAGTAATCTGCTTTGATCTGTTTGCTATCACTTAGAATTGTTGGGATACGTTAGGGTTCAGTAAAACAGCTGGGAAGCTGCTAATGTGCTGACATGCATTGGGGACAAAGGCATAAGCAGGCAGTAATTCTTTGCTTAACAAATAAGTTGCCATATTTTTCCTTTCTCTGTTGCTTGTAAGAATTGACATTGATGCAGCTGCATGAGAAGTGTAGTTGCTGGAATGAATGTCCTTTGTGTGAAAGAAAGTAAAAGAAATGTTATCTCCCCCTCCCTTCCTTTCCCAGCTACATAAACAAGCCCTGGCTTATGGCCCCTTCCTCCCTCCCCGAGAACTGCTCATTGACCCTTCCTCCATACCCCAAGAACTGCTGTTTAGGGAAATTTGTGGCAACACGTTATTGCAAAGAACGGTATTTTCAAAGTAAAAACGCCTCTATGATACTGTGACAGTGGATAGAGGTGGGTATACTAATTGTATGAGCGTTTCTACTACTTAATAAGGGGTTTTGGGGTGTTGTAACGGATGTAGGTCTTTACATACAAACTTAGATAAAAGGCATGTGATGTAACTAATCCAGTGCTTACTCGATAGTTGGGTCAAGGGAACAAAGTAGCAATAAAGAAGCCTGTATTCATATCCGCCTCTGGATCAACCGGCTCCTTTTTTGTTCTAACAATCATTACTTCAAATCTACCTTTCTGCCATTAATAAACTTGTTTTATGCTTTATCTTAATCAGTGCATTTTGAGTGAAGAGTTTGGGGAAAAGCTGAGCTTGGTTAGCACAGGCTTGTTGTGCACATCTTTCCCATATCGAGGGGAAGGCGAACTATATTAATGAGCTGACATTACAGAGATCCCTGTGCACTATAAGATGGGATAATTCTGAATTTATACTACAGCAAGTGTGCAAGGTTGGGGAGCTGGGAAATTGGCTGTTGTCGTCTATCTGTCCTTGAGCCGCTTAGGTAAAGCACTCAGGTAGCTTAGTTGGGTTTATGGCGCCACCTGCTGTCGTGTTGGGTGATAACAGGCCCTGGAGAGGCTGGCTGAATCTCCAGCAAAGCCGTGTGAGAAGGGCCAGCCCAGCTTGAGGGTTAGAGGGCACAGCGGTTCCCAGAAGCCCTCCCAGACTGCACCCCAGGGTGACAACCCATCACACCCTAAATTACACAAGTCTCAGCAGGTTTGTCACATCCTGTCCCCTCCCTTTCTCCACCCGAGATATTTCCTGCCTCCCACCACCTCCAGCAGCTCCTACCCTCCTATGCACGTACTGCTCCTCTCCCTCCAAGCAGAACCCACCACCAGCTCCCTGAGAATCCCTTACCTGAGCCAGCTCCATTGCAGCCATTTCCTTCCCTCTGGGAGGATGAAATGATCTGGAGCAAAACATGGACGTTAATCTGTAGCCTGCCATGACGAGAAGGGCAATGTGAGAGAATGCAGAGGGGGCTTTTGTCCATTCCACATGCTGATTCCCCCCCTGATTTTTCCCTGTTAATGGACACTCTAGGTTCTGCCACACTGTGAAGCACAGAGTGACCTTATTCCAGTACAGGCCTAGCCCCCTCCCACCAGGGTGTAACCCTCTGAGACATGGTGAAACCCTCCCAGTAACATCCTCTGTTATACTTACCAAGTTTGCAGACAATACCAAGGTGGGAGGGGTTTGAGCATCGGCCTGCTAAACCCAAGGCTGTGAGTTCAATCCTTGAGGGGGCCATTTAGGGATTTGGGGCAAAAATCTGTCTGGGGATTTGTCCTGCTTTGAGCAGGGGATTGGACTAGATACCTCTTGTGGTCCCTTCCAACCCTGATATTCTATGATTAAAATTCAAAATGATCTGGAGAAAAGGCTTGAAGTAAATAAGATGAAATTCAATTAGGACAAATGCAAAGTGCTTCATTTAGGAAAGAACAATCAGGTGCAGACGTATAAAATGGGAAATTCCTGCCCAGGAAGGAGCACTGCGGAAAGGGTGCTGGGGGCCATAGTGGATCACAAGCTAAGTATAAGTCAACAGTGCAAAAGGGCAAACATCATTCTGGGATGTATTTGAGGAGTACTGTAAGCAAGGCACAAGTAGTAATTCTTCCACTCCGCTCTGTGCGGATTAGGCCACAACTAGAGTACTATGTCCATTTGTGGGTGCCACATATGAGGAAAGATGTGAACAAATTGGAGAAAGTCCAGAGAAGAGGAACAAAAATTATTAAAGATCTAGAAAACATGACCTATGAGGAAGATTGGAAAAATTGGGTTTGTTTAGTCTGGAGTAGAGGACATGATAATAGTTTTCAAGTACATAAAAGGTTGTTACAGGGATGTGGAAGAAAAATTGTTCTTAACCTCTGAGACTAGGACAAGAAGTAATGGCCTTAAATTGCAGCAAGGGGAATTTAGAATGGAGATTAGGAAGTTTTTTCCTAACTGTCAGAGTGGTTAAACTCCAAAACAAATAGTGTAGGGAAGTTGTGGAATCTCCATCATGGGGGATGTTTAAGAGGAGGCTGGACAAACACCTGTCAGGGATGGTCTAGATAATACTTCGTCCTGCCTTGAGTGCAGAGGACTGGACTAGCAACCTCCCAAAGTCCCTTCCAGTTCTACGATTCTATGAACCAAAGGCCAGAGACGAGCAGAATCAAAGGAGTCACTCTGGGGGATTCTCCCTGTCACTGTCCCCAAGGCAGCTCTCTCAGGTTTACAAAGCCGTTTGATGCTCCAGCCTTTATCCAGTCTCTCCTGGCAGTGCCACCTTCATGGGCTGGGCCTAGTTTTAGCTTTTGGGAAGCGTGACCCCGGGGCTCTGAGACGGGGCCTCCTTGCCTCAGCACATCTTGTTTCTTTCTATGGCTCCCCAGCGAGTCCCAATGAGTAGATACCCCTCATACAGACTGTGAACATAAGAATGTGTTTAGACTTCATTGAATGCTTGTGAGTTGCTGCCTGGGTTAACATCTGACTAGCTCCATTGTGAGCCTCTGTGGCTCTGTAAATCACCAGACAGGAGAGACACTTTACCTAGGTGAAGTGCTGATTGACAACAGAATGCATTACACCCTGCCTGGCAGGAAAGGTCCATCCACACCAGAGAGACTATTATGGGACTTTAAAGAAGACACAAGACTGTTGTTGTGCTCTTGACTTCCCATTAGTTGAGTTTCCAGCTCAGAGCACATGGCAGGAAGGCGATGAAAAACCCCACACAGAAGGAACTGATTATCTGTATGCTGCTTGGACTCTGAGGGGCAAAGTTTCTAGGCATAAGCAAGAGATCCCCAGCTGCTTAGCCGGGGTTAGTCCTAAAGAATATGTAGAGCTTGCTTATTATAGAAGCTTCTATTACTTTTGAAATCTAAGATTGCAACTCGTCTGCATCTATAGGATTACCTGCTTTAACTTGGTAAACAACTCTCCTTTCCTTTTAAATAAATCTTAATACAGGTTGTGACAGGACTGGCTACAAGTGTTGTCTTTGTTGGAAGATCTAAGATTCAATTGACCTAAGGAAGTGACTGGTCCTTTGGGCCTGGCAGTAACCTGAACATTGCTGTGATTCGTGGGGTAAGGCAGGGGTTCTCAACCAGGGGTCTAGGGAGCCGTGAGCAGCTTTCAGGGGGCTGCCAAGCAAGGCCGGCATTAGACTCGCTGAGGCCCAGGGCAGAAAGCTGAAGTCCCAGCGCATGGGGATGAAGTCTGGGTCCCTGAGCCCCACCACTCAGGGCTGAAGCCAAAGCCTGAGCAATGTAGTTTTGTGGGGGCCCCTGTGGCATGGGGCCCCAGGCAGTTGCCCTGTTTGCTACCCCTAATACCAGCCCTGGATTTTATATGCAGAAAACCAGTTATTGTGGCCCACATGGGCAGTGGAGTTTTTATAGCGGGGGGGTGGGGTGGAGCTCAGAAAGATATATGGGATCACCCAAGGGGACTGTCTGTGGTTCCATGTTAATGCTGTTACAGAGCCTGAAGCGTTTACACTGGATTCTAAGTTGGTGAAATCTCCATACAGACCTCACACCCAATTTGGGGTTTGTTCCCTGCTTCTCACCAGTCTGCCCGAGGCTGGTGCTCGTGCTCTCGAGACACTGAAGACATCGTTACAGAGAGGGGCTGTGACTTCCCCATGGTCACTAAACGGGTCTGTGACAGAGCCAGGAACAGACCCTGTTAGCTCCAGAGCCCCGTCACCCGCACTTGGAAAGGTCCCCCGAGCACACTGTCTTAGGCTGCAGGAAGAGGTGTGCAGGGACTGCAGCTGAGCTGCCCTGCCAAGACAGCCTGTGCATCCCTGGACAAACCACCTAGCAGGGGGGTGTCCCCTGGGTCAGGAGAAGTCAGTGTCCAGCCCTGTGGGGCTGCGCTCCTGGCTCATACCTCCAGCACTCACTGCTGCCCCTCCCTTACCAGCTGCACTGTTCAGCCAGCCCCAGGCCTCAGCGAGGTCACTTCCCCCCGCCCCCACCTCAAATCTTCAAACATGGACATGGTGCACCAGTGCCAATCAGAGTGCACTAGTGTAAATTCTGTCTGTACTAAGGGTTTGCACCAGTGCCTAAAACACCAGGGTGGCAGAGACCTTCAGAAACAGCAGTACGGTGGCACTAGAACCTATTTCTAGCTCGGTCACGGACAGCCTGGGTGACCTTGGCCACATCAATGTTTCTCCTCCCAACTTCAGTCCCTTTACCCAGCTGCCACTCACTGGGGTCTCCTCTCTCTGCAGAGCTGCTCACCACTACAATCTGTGTGCGTGTCCCCAGAGCTAAGGGAGGTCAGCTCGGGACTAGTCTTACAAGGGGGCTGGGAGTCTCTGTCCCTGGAAGTTTTTAAGAACAAGTAGGACAAAGCTCTGTCAGAGATAATCTACAGATACTTGGGTCCTGCCTCAGCAGAGACAGCTGGACTTGATGACATCTTGAGGTCCTATCTAGCCCTACATGTCTAGGATACGATGCAATATATACATATAAAACAACATACAGAGAAAAACCGCACAACAACATGATGTCAGGCCATTCAAAAAACAACAATAAAACAAAAACCTACATTGCACAGCATAAAATGACACAATACTAATGAGAAGAAAGCAACACAATGCAAACTAACACACCTTAGGACAAAAGTACACAATGCAAAATAGGTCAACTCAAATCAACACAACACAGACCCCAAACAAGTTGAGGCAAAACAATGCACCATAAAACTATGCAACACAACATGGGGCAATCCCAGTTCCAAATGGCACCATGCAAAACAGCTCAGCATAGAACAGGACACAGCACAAAAGAGAATTATTTCAATTTATGTCTGGAAGGGATCTTGAGAGGTCATCTACTCCAGCCCCCTGTGCTGAGGCAGAACCAAGTGTTAGGATATAGCTATTCAGGCCTGTCTGCAAAGGCCTGTACTTTAAGAATGTAGGTGTATTCTTATCACTTAGCTAGTTACAGAGGTATAAAAGAAGGAATCAAAGATCACTGTCTGTGGAATGGCCTTCTCGTACTGTGACAGGCTAAGGCCAGTACAGGGGTGCGATGTGATCTGGGTCGGGGTCAGTGCAGTGCCAGACCCAACGGGGACACAGATCTCAGTCGAGGTCTCTGAAGTGCCCAGCACAGTGGAGGCAGCGCTTTGGGTGCAGTCGTGCGCTGCCTGCGACAAGGGGGGGCCGTGATCTCGGTCCAGGTCTCAGTTTTACCTGGCACAACAGTGGGGTCTGATCTCACCTGGGGTCTCTTCAGTGCCTGGCACAACAGGGCCCAGATCTCAGTTGGGGTCTCTGCAGCAGCTGTCAGAACAGGGCCACGCTCAGTACGATAAGAGCCCTGATCTCAGTCACACACCTGGGGAGAAAAGCGGGAAGATTTTTGAGCGTTCAATATCAGTATTTCAGAACTGACGAGAAAATGGGGCACAAACTAAATATTTGCCAATATAAGAGAGAAGCACCAACATCTGGGAGATTTTGTGTCACCATTTAAAGGTTCAAGAGAAAAGATGGGAACTTGGAGGGGATTATACAAGGATACTGAATCAACAACAGAATGGGATGGATTCTTCTTGTCTCACACTCACATGGCCGGCAGGGAGCCCTGGGTGATGTCTTTTCACAGGGGAAAGGAGTGGGGCTGGAGTGAGAAAGTCACTAACACTGGGGAGGGCCTGGCAGTGGGGTCTGGGAATGTGACTAGCAAGTGGTGGGGGGTGCAGTGTATATTGGAAAAGGGGTAAAAGAAATACAAACAAAACATGGTACTTATTTAAAATCCTGTTAGGGCTCCAAAAGGAGTCATAGTAGATTGTGCTTCTTTTCAGATCTTTTGAGCAGTGTTTTGGAGCAGAAGATGAAAGTGAAGGGTAATAAGAACCCTGGTGGAAGTGAAATGTGTCCCTTTTGAAACAGTCTGAGCTGCTGATAGCTTTGAATCCAGAGACAAGCCAAGAAAGACTTTGTGGGGATGCAATACCCAGCTGATGGGGGAAGGAGGAAACTGCCATTTGCAGCACAAAGAACCTGAGAATAATGAATGCATCTGGTCAGCAAACAAGCTACTAGAAGACTCAGATTATGGCCCCCCAGAAAAGGGAGGTGAAAAAACAAGTCAAGCCTGAACATAAGGGGGACAGGTTAACGCTAAGGAGAGAGAGAGAGAAAGAGAGAGTGTGTGTGTACAGAGCAGAAATTTGAAGCTGTGGGAAACTGAGGCACGCCACCTCATAAATTAGATAAATGATCAGTGAGTGGGGTAATTCACTAGCCTGACTATAGAACAAAATAAGGACAGCTTGAAGGTAATTCTTCTGTTCTTCCTGCAATTAGCAAGGACATTTGTAAAAGGAATTGGTATTATTATTAAGAAATAATCTGACCCCACCGAGGGTGGGGAGTGTTTCTTTTGTTTTCAGACACTCTACAACCATGCTGGCGCCAGCGAAGAATAACCCAGAATAAAATGGATCTATGTTTTGTGATGTTTGTCTGTGGTGTTGGTCTTGCTGCTAGCATGAGGTGGGTGGGGGATGGCTTCAAAAGGCTGACCTGGGGGGAGAGGAAGAGGTGTGTGGGAATGCAAAATGCTCAACTGGGAGGCCAGCACCTGGGTAATAGCTACTATGGTGCCTGGAAATAGAACGGCAACCAAGGTGGGCCCCACAAGCCCTATGGGAATAATGAGAAGGGGAGGAGCTCACTGGGAATCAATGGAGGGGTGTGAAAAATGGTGCACATCAAAGGAAATGTTTGGCCGTGCCCCTCTCCTATGACTATGCAGGAGCAGGATCAATGGCCTATGGCAAGGGGTGGACAATTGGGTGTACTGTGTAGGAGGGGTTTTGCTGGAAATATACATATTTCTGGGGGCACAATTACACCAGCCCCAACCAAACTACACACATACACATGCTGCTATCTGGACTTTGGTGCACAAATGGATCTGTAAATCTTATTGCTGTGAATAATTGCCTATTTAGCCTTTGAGCTTTTTGTGGCAAGGTCTCTCTGTCCCTGGGGGCATGTCCACACTGCAGTCAGACACCGGCGTCTGGCCCGTGCCCGCTGACTTGGGCTCACACGGCTCAGGCTGTGGTGCTGTTTAATGGTGGTGTCCATGTTCCGGCTGGGGCTGCAGCCCAAAGTCTGGCACCCTCCCACCTCGCAGGGTCCTACAGCCTGGCCCCAGCCCAAACCCAGACACCTACACTGCAATTAAACAGCCCCTTCGCCTGAGCCCTGTGAGCCTGAGTCACTTGGCATGGGCCAGCTGGGGGGTTTTTATGGCAGGGTAGAGATACCCTTGGTGTCTGTGCAGCACCTGTCACAATGGGGACCCTGATCTTGGTCAGTGTCTGTGCAGATCCCTGCGCAACAGAGGCCTGACCTCAGTCGGGGACTCTGCAACTCCCAGCATTACAGGATCCCGGATTTTGTTTAGGGCCCCTGCAGCATCTGGCAAAATGTGGGGGCAGGAGCTCTGTCAGGGTCTGTGCAGTGCCCAGTACAGTGGTGGGGCGTGATCTGGGTCGGGGTCAGTGCAGTGCCAGGCCCAACGGGGACACAGATCTCAGTCGAGGTCTCTGAAGTGCCCAGCACAATGGAGGCAGCGGTTTGGGTCGCAGTCATGCGCTGCCTGGCACAAGGGGGGCCGTGATCTCGGTCCAGGTCTCAGCTTTACCTGGCACAACAGTGGGGTCTGATCTCACCTCAGGTCTCTTCAGTGCCTGGCAGAACAGGGCCCAGATCTCAGTTGGGGTCTCTGCAGCAGCTGTCAGAACAGGGCCACGCTCAGTACGATAAGAGCCCTGATCTCAGTCACACACCTGGAGAGAAAAGCGGGAAGATTTTTGAGAATTCGATATCAGTATTTCAGAACTGAGGAGAAAATGGGGCACAAACTAAATATTTGCTAATGTGAGACAGAAGCACCAACATCTGGGAGATTTTACATCAGCATTTAACAGTTCAAGAGAAAGGAGGGGAAATTGGAGGGGATTATACAGGGATAGTCAATCAACAACAGAATGAGATGGATTCTTCTTGACTCACACTCACAGGGCCAGCAGGTGCTGGTGAGTAGCTGGACTGGGAAACCTGGGGCTGGGCCGGCTCCATGGGGGACACTTGCTCCTCCCTCCCCTTCCTGGCCCTTCCCAGGCCCCGCTGCCAGCAGAGAGTGGCCACCCCAGCCCAGCCCAGAGGTGTCCCTGTCTCAGGCCCCCCCAGCCTCTGCCCATTCACCCTCTGCCCAGCTCAGGAATCCCTCGGGGGAACCATTTCCCACCCGCACAAGGACAAATCCCTGCAGGTGGAAATGGGGGAAACCCCCAAACCTGAGACCTGAACTGGCCACTGGCGAAGGGGAGAGAAAATGGGGCACAATCGGGGGGGGACGGGACAGGGAACTTCTCAGGGGTTGGGGGCGGGGGGTCCCCCTGGGAGCTGCTCGTGGCTCTCGAGGGAGAAAGGGGGCAGGACGGGGGAGGAGGGGTCCCCACGGGAGGGCAGCGGTAAATCCGAGGATCTCAGCCCCCTTTCTCTGCCCACTCCTCGGGGTCACCTGCCCCCAGCCATGTCCGGGCTGCACCGACATTGCCCGCCCCCACCCACCCCCTCGCCGGGACCCAGGGGTAATGAGGGGCTCTCCCACCGCGATCTGCGCATGCCCAGAGCTCCCACGGCACCCACCCTTCTCCGGCCCGGGAGAGGCTCCAACGGCCCCGCGCGAGGCCAGGCAGAGCCCCAGCGCCCAACGCTCCTTTGCAGCCCGGATCCGTCTCCTCTGCCGACGTCACTTCCGCTTGCGGGAGAGTCAGGAACTACATCTCCCAGCCTGCCCCGGGGCCGTTTCCGCAGCCCAGGGAAGGGAGGGTTTCAGTAGCTGTTACTGCGCATGCTCCTTGGGAGCCCAGCTGGGGGCGGGAGAACAAAGCTGCTGCCGCCTCCGCGTGAGCCGGGCCCGGGCTGAGCCGCTGCTGCTCCCCGGGGGGTGTCTGTGCGGGGGGGTTCTCCAGCTGGGCCCCGCCCCCCGGGCTCTGCTCGCCCCAGCCCTGCCCGGAGCCCCCGGGGAGTGAGAGACCCCAGGGGTGGGCGCTGGGGGGGCGGGATTTTATGAGACTGTCCAATACAGAAACACAAAGTGATGGTTCCCCCCCACTGCCACCATTCACATGGGCAGCAGGGAGCCCTGTGAGGAGCTGATTTAAGGGGCGGGGGGGGGGGGGAGCTGGAAGGCTCCCTGGATAAAGGAAGCGGGCGGAAGTGGGGGACGGGCGGGTGACTGGCAACTGAGGGCTGGGGGAAACTGTGTCGGGAGTTTGGGGTCAGTGGGTGGGATTGGGAAACTCGAGTCTGGGCAGTCTCCATGGGGGACACGTGCTCTTCCCGTCCCCGCCTTGGCAGAGAACGGGCATCTCCTCCCATCCCCACTCCAGGGCAGCCATGTGCTGGGGAATGACTCAGGGCAACAATTTCCCACCTAAATGAGGACAAATCGCGGCAGATAAAGTGGGGGGGGAAGCTGCCACATCGGAGAGATTTTAAATGGACACTTGAGAAGTAGAGAGAGACCAGGGGGAAATCGGGGGAGATTAGAGAGCTCATCATTGGGGAGGAAAAGCCACGTGTGATAATGGGAGAAAAGGGGAAAAGCTGGAGAGACTTTGTAGGTGGGAGGACGGGGCACAAACAGGGCAGGATTCAGTGACCTCACCTCCCCCCCCCCGCGGGAATTTCCTGGCTGCACAAAACAGTTCAAATGTCCCGCCCCAATGATCTTCCCTTTAGCCCCCTCAGCCCCGCCCCACCTGCCTGACACCCCATCAATTCCCTGCTCAGCCCCCGCCCCCTGTTGCTCCCTCGCCCCCTCCCAGCGGAACGTTCCGGCTGATACGGGCGGGGGGAAGGGCAGCGGCTTCAGCAGCTGCTACTGAGCATGCGCATTGCCCGGGAGCAGCACAGGGCTATTGGAGCGATTTAATGCACCGCCCCCCGCCGCCCCCCCTCCCCATCCCAGCGGGGGGCGGATCCTGCTGCGGCTCCGCTGGGGCCGAGGCGGCTCCGAGGCTTCTCCCGGGTTCCCCGGGGCAAAGTTCCACCCTTTCTCTTTCATTTCTGAACGTTGCTCTCAAAGCTCAGGATTTCCCTCTTTCTATATCATTATCAAATGTTAGTTAAAAATCCTCTCGGGTTTGGGGCTGTTCCCCGTGTTTCTAAATCCCAGCAACTTCTTCCTTCGAGGGAACCTGTTGCCCTGAGTTCTTCTCCATCCTGGATGTTGTAGGGGGTTAAATTGCCCAGAGATCATCTTTCCCGACTCCTTTGAGAATCATTTGTTCCCTCCTTTACCTCTGTTAAAATGTTTGCTGAAGAAAGAGACCAGCCAGATATTTAATACCCATCAAAGCCAGAGGTCTCTCCCTGTTTGGGGATCAGTGGTTCCCAGCTGGTAACAGGATAGTTGGCTGGACCCTTTTCTTTTCTGCAGCTGGCATGGGATGAGGAGGTCACTCTGAGTGCAGTGTGGGTCCAGAAGTATCCTAAACCCCATGACAAATGGTCTCTGTGATGTAGCCACCTCTGGGGTGGCTCCATGGTGACCATTATTTGCTAGTGACAGGGCATGGACATGTCTTACCTCTGTGCTGAAGGGCAGGCGGGGGTCCTAGGAGGGCAGTGGGGGAATCCCAGGAAGGCAGTGAGTTCCTAATTGGGGTCCCTCGCTGGTGGGGGCTCTTGGTGGGATTCCCAGCCTGGCAGTGAAGATCTGGTGGGGTTCTCTGTCCGGTGGGGCTCTGAGGGTATCTGGGATCTCTCTGGCCAGGGATTCTGGGAGTTGGGTCCCAGGAAATATCTGGTGGGACCCTGGCTGGGGATCTGGGTACTGGGTACTGGGGTGTTGGGGCCCCTGGATGGAGGCTCTGGGGCTGCTACTAACCATGTTCCTTCTCTCTGATCAGCTTGTGCCAGAATCCTGGCTCCAAGCACTGCCCGACATTCCCTGGCCAGGCCCAGTCACTGTGATAACTTTCTAGCCACTTATCAAACACTGTGAGGTGAAATCACAGATTTTGCATTTCTCCTCTTGAAAACTGCAGGAACTTCCAGTTCCATTGGGAAAACTCCTGCCCGATTCCTTGTCCTAGATCTGGAGGGTGAGGGAAGTGGGAAGGAGTGCTACACTATGGCACTATCTTCCACCGCATTCTGGACTCGTGATCTCTCTCCTGCCGTCCATCACCCCCCTCTGACAAACAGAGGCTAAGGACACCATTCCTTACCCAGCCTGGCTAATAGCTATTAATGGAGTTAACCTCCGTGGATTTATCCAGTTCTCTTTTAAACCCTGTTATATTCCTAGCCCTCACAACCTCCTCAGGCAAGGAGTCCCACAGGCTGAGTGTGCGTTGTGTGAAGAAATACTTCCTTTTGTTTGTTCTAAACCTGCTTCCTGTTAATTTTCATTTGGTGATTCCTAGTCCTTGTGTTATGAGCAGTAAATAACACTTCCTTATTTACTTTCTCCACGCCAGTGATAATTTTATAGACCTCTCTCATATCCCCCCTTGTCTCTTTTCCAAGCTGAAAAGTCCCTGTCTTTTTAATCTCACCTCATACAGAAGTTGTTCCATACCCCTAATCATTTTTTTTTGTTCTTTTCTGAACCTTTTCCAATTCCAATATATCTTCTTTGAGATGGGGAGACCACATCTGCACGCAGTATTCAAGATGTGGGTGTACTATGGATTTATAGAGAGGCAATATGACATTTTCTGTCTTATTATCTATCCCTTTCTTAATGACTCCCAACTTCTTGTTTGCTTTTGACAGCCACTGCACGTTGAGTGGATGTTTTCAGAGAACTATCCACAGTGACTCCAAAATCTCTCAGTGGAAACATAATTTAGACCCCATAATTTTATGTATAGTTGAGATTGTTTTCCAATGAGCTGCACTATGTGTTATCCTGACATCTAGTACTGCTGAGATCCTGCAATCAGTGATATCCCTGCCCTTCCTGTTCCCTTTCTCCCCTGAACCCCACCAGCCCATAGTTACTGTTCCCAGCTTCTCCAGGACTCTCTCATTGTCTCTGGACCTGTCTGTCAGCAAGAAGCAGTGCCAGGGAGACTTGCCCTCTCTCTAGAGACTTCGATTTCTGGGACATGGATTTACTTTCTATGTGTTCTAGGAGACTCTTTGAAATTGAGTGTCTGTGACATTAACCATAGTGCAATCTGGACTGTTGAACAGCTGTGAGACTCAGTTCCCAAGCTGGGGTGCCTTTTACACTGCTTTACTGTGAGAACAGCCACTCCTGGGCAGGTAACACACAGTCTCCAGCATGTAACTCGCTCCCAGCTACACAGTACTGAGTGCTGCTAGTCAGCGACTCTCGAATTACAGTACCCCACAGGAGAACCCCAGAAAATTCTCTGCTCCCAGACTTCTCCCAGAAATGTGCATCTTGCACTGTCCAGCACACTACTGAACAATGGGAGCTCATATGAAATCTGTCATTTCATCAGTGGAAAATGACCTGTGCCAACCTTGTCATTCCAAATGGAGTTTCCAACACACTTGAATCCAAACACACTGGTTAGGTAAAACAATAAAACAAAATTGTTAACTGCCGGAAAAAAATCTTTTCAGTGGCTAAGGGTAATGAGGCATAAAAGTCAGAATTGTTTACAAAAGAAATGCAAAGATAAAACACAAATTAACGTCTAAGTTAACAAGCTAAAATGGATTCAAAGCAAATGCTTCTCTCTCCATGTGCTGAGACAGGCTGGTTTTCCTTTCAGCCAGGACTCCCCCGTAACCTGCCCCTGCCTCCCAAGTTCAGTTCTTCAGGATTTGTCATGGGCAGAGGAGAGGAGAGAGAGAGTCCCAAGCATTTTCCTCACCTCTTTTTATAATTCAGTCCTTTCTATTAGAAACAACTTCAGTTCTCAGCTGAGTCATGGTGACAGGCTGTCTGTTGGAGATATGAGTTTCAGGTCTCCCTCTGATAGAATGTAAATGTCTTCTTCACACCTTCCCCCTGCCAGCGAATTGCTGTTTGCCTTGCTGTCTCTGAGGAACTGGTCTGTGGGTGTTCCCCAGAATTGTAACTTTTTGTAATATCCTACAGTAAAATCTCATAACTTTACATACAGTGTTGCTACACATTTTAACAGGAGGATAATATTCAGTAGATTATGTGATTTCAAGTGATACTTCACAAACCATACTGTGTACAAAATTGATCATAATTTTCCAGAAGAGTGAACATAGGATTACAGACTGACACAGGGCCTGTGTGTGTGTTCCCAGCAGATATGTGGATTTTTCAATCCCTCCTAAGCAAAGTGTTCTGCATCTTCAAGGACCTGGTTTACTAAGTGTGACACTGCATGGAATTGTGAGACGCTTCCTATTATTATTACTTTGCAATTTTATCATATTGGTATTAATAATGAATTGTGCTAGATATGCCATATTAGGTGTCAGGGAAAATGTTATAATTTTCCAAGTATGATCATTTTTTTTGTTTGTATCACCTTTGTATTGTGAGATCTAGATACGTAGGGTATATCTGTATTCCAGACTGTGGACTGTGTTTCTGGGTGACACCCTCAGATCTATTGGCATCAGCACTGCCTAGCCTGTTTGATGGCCCGTCCAGGGTCATCAGCTGTACAATGAATCCATGGAAAGGATCAAGGGGATACACCGATTGAGTCAGCAAGACATGCTGGAGAATGCCTGTGTAACGAGAATGCCAAGGCTTTTCCAGGCCTGTAACACTCGCATCCACCCCTCTGCAGAAAGAGCAGCCCGGATCCAGCATGGGAGCTGAGACCCCACGGGGCCCTGGGAGCTGTAGTTCCTTGGCCAGCTCCCTGCCTTGGAGCAGGGAAGGAACTACATTTCCCAGCATTCCCTTGGCTGCTATCAACAGGAAAGGGAGGGGGGAAGCTGCGAGACTCCATGCGCTGCAGCTTGCTGTGGCTGGGGAGCTGGCTGCTAGAAGGGGGTGGCAGTGTGAATGGGGAACAAGTGTGCCCAAGGAGTAGAAGGCTTTGGCCCAGGTAGCACCCTCAAAAGACTTCCCCAGACTGGTTTAGGGATGCTGGTGTGACCTCGCCTGGCAGCCCCCAAGGAAGGAACTGGGTGGACTAAATGGACAGTGTCCCCCTTCTATCTGAAGCCTGGCAAGGGAGGTATGTGGATCCCACCAGAAGTTAAAATGGTAAGTAAGGGAGGGGAGGCTTTACTAGAGGACCTGGGCAGCTTCAGCAACAGCACAGGAGGATTTCCACTTCTGAGCCATGAAAATAGAAATTGACTTTTTCCTTTCCAGATTTAGCTAATGTTCAGAAAGGGAATCTAGCGCCTGCCTTCCAGATTTGAACACCCTCAAAATTCAAGAGTGCTCAAGCTCAATTTGGGCAGCTGTTACTTCATTTCTCCTAAATCAAATATGCTGATCCACTATCATTTGCTTCCCAGTGCTCACTAGGGCTGGAATTGCTATTTTCAACAGCCATTACCATTTTTTTTTGTTTTAGTTTTGCTTGTTTAAAAGGAAGAGAGTGATATTGCACTGGCAAATCCCCCATAGAAACAAAGAGTGGAACAAAAGAATAATAAAGGCACTTCAAGTTTTCCTCATTTATGTAGGACAGTCTTATAAGATGGATCCAGACATCTTCCAATCACACAAGCTGAAAATTATTCCACTTTACTGCAGTAACCATGCGGGAACCAGTCCTGTATGTGTTCTGTGCACATCCAAAATCCCTGCTGAACTCAGAAGTGCCTTGCTTTTGTGACCATCTCACCTGATATGTTCAGCCCTTGTAAGGGAAGCAGGTTCACATTTAGTAATTGGGTGGGAAGCGTCTCAGAAAAAGTTAGGTGCTGTAGGAGGTGTTGCTTATTCACTAGGTAATGTGAGACCTTCCTGTTACACTAGTAAACCAGTGCCGCACAGCAGGCACTTTGCTCCTGGAGTCTAGAATGGGGCCTTTGCATCTATACACAGCCCATTAAAGACAATGAAAAGCCTCCCACTCACTTCAACAGGCTTTGGCCAGAACTGGTTATACACGGGGTAACCCCACTGTCTTCACAGGGTCCTGGTCTCACAGCGGAGGGGGGGCATGTGAGCTTGTTGCAGAGCTGCTGCTCCGGGACGGGAATCTCCTGGCATCCCAGCCTCCAAAATCATTCAGGCTTCACTTTCTGCACGACTAGGTGCTGGCTGAGGGGGGCGTGGGAATTCGTGGCCTCTGCTGCAGGTGATGGGAATCACAGGTATTTAAAGCCATGGCCTAGAGGAGGGAAGTGCCTAACTGCAGAGTCTGCAGCTGCCTAGGGCCAGGGCTGAGGATTTAGAGTCTCTAGTGCTGCAGTTGCAAGGTTCAAGCAATGCCGTGACTGGTGACATGGGGGGGTGGGTACTGGAGACATGGCTAGAGAAGGTCTGAATGAGGAAGGAGATAAATCTGTGGGGAGTTTCCTTGATCACTATGAAAGTTCTGCTCACTGTGGACACTGGTAAACTCACATGGGTGTACAGCTCAATAAGAAAACCCGGGGGCTGAGGGAGCTGTGTATGGCAATGCGTACAGTCATGGAGAGGTGTGAGATCAAAATAAAAAATGTCTCTGAGGTTCAGTAGCGGGTATCCTATGGCACCAATGGCACTGCCCCACCAGGCCCACACTTGGAGCCCACAGTGACTACATAGGGGCCTACAAATATGTTTGGTACCAGGACCCACAGAAGGTTAATCTGGTTCTGACTGCCTGAGCACTATTTCAGCCCCACATTTTTGGGTGGACCTCCCACAGTGGGAGCTGCAGAGCCCTCCCCCGCAAAACACACACCCACCCCATCCTACCTACTGGTGTTGGGAGGGGAACAGGAGAAAGGACAAAAGAAGCAAGAGAAGAAGCGAAAGGAGGGGAGGGAGGGATGGAGGAAAAGGTGAAACAAAAAGGACAAACCCTAATGTCCCCAATGATTCTAAGGGACAAAATCCCAGGTGTGCAATAAAATTCTGCCTCCTTAAGCTCGTGTTTTCCATGCCTAGAATTCAACTCCCACCAGATGGATCAGACTGAACAGGTTTCAAACCTCCAGGAGGCTCTTACCTTCTAAAGAGGGACGGCTGTTTTCTAGTAAAATCACTGAAAGGGAAGGAGAAAACTCGAAAGAGGTTCCTCCTGGCGCTCACGTCCGTCCGTGAACCCGAATACTCTCTCAGTCCTCAAAGAGAGACCTGGAGAAGGAGACTTGCTGAAGCAAAGCCACAGGGGTCTCTGAGGTTTCCCTGGCCCCTCGCCCCTCTCCTACCTGGCTGATGTCAGCATCTCTCTGTGAGGTCACCACCTCCCCACCACCTTGGACCAATAGGCTGAGGTCCTGCAAAAGGCCTTTGTGATGTCACTGCCACACCCCTCCCTTGCTGGGCCAATGTCCTGCCCCTGGCCAGGCACTTTGGAGGTTTGAGCTACTCCCTGTGGATCACCCCACTCAAGGAGCTTTTCTGCAGAGCATCCTCAGATGTCTGAGTACACGAGTGCCATGGCAACGAACTGACACACGTGACACCAAAATGAGATCATTAATATACTAACCTAGAGGAGAAGGACACTGCAGCATTAGTAGGGGAGAACCCCCTACTGAACATGCATTACACCTAGAAGCGTCAGCAGAACATATCGGCTACACAACTAAAGAATGGGATCTGCACGTGGCTGTAGACCAGTGGCTCCCAACAGGGTGCCCACGAGCGCCATGGCGCCTGCCGGGGCATTTATGTGCGCCCACCTACTGCCCAGCAGGGGAGAGAAGCTGTGGCCCTGCGCCTGACGGGGACAGAGAACTCAGGCTGCAGGCACCGGTGCTCTCTGTCCCTGGAAGGCGCGGGGCTGCAGCTTTTCTCCAGCTTCTCCAGGGCTGCAGGCTGCGGGCGCCGGTGCTCTCTGTCCCTGGCAGGCGCGGGGCTGCAGCTTTTCTCCAGCTTCTCCGGGGCTGCAGCCTGCGGGCGCCGGTGCTCTCTGTCCCTGGCAGGTGCGGGGCTGCAGCTTCTCCAGGGCTGCAGGCTGCGGGCGCCGGTGCTCTCTGTCCCTGGCAGGTGCGGGGCTGCAGCTTCTCTCCAGCTTCTCCAGGGCTGCAGCCTGCGGGCGCCGGTGCTCTCTGTCCCTGGCAGGTGCAGGGCTGCAGCTTTTCTCCAGCTTCTCCAGGGCTGCAGGCGCTGGTGCTCTCTGTCCCTGGCAGGCACGGGGCTGCAGCTTCTTTCCAGCTTCTCCGGGGCTGCAGGCTGCGGGCGCCGGTGCTTTCTGTCCCTGGCAGGTGCGGGGCTGCAGCTTATCTCCGGCTTCTCCGGGGCTGCAGGCTGCGGGCGCCAGTGCTCTCTGTCCCTGGCAGGCGCGGAGCTGCAGCTTTTCTCCAGCTTCTCCGAGGCTACAGGCGCCGGTGCTCTCTGTCCCTGGCAGGTGCGGGGCTGCAGCTTTTCTCCAGCTTCTCCAGGGCTGCAGGCTGCGGGCGCCAGTGTTCTCTGTCCCTGGCAGGTGCGGGGCTGCAGCTTCTCTCCAGCTTCTCCGGGGCTGCAGGCTGCGGGCGCCGGTGCTCTCTGTCCCTGGCAGGCGCAGGGCTGCAGCTTCTCTCCAGCTTCTCCGGGGCTGCAGGTGCCGGTGCTCTCTGTCCTTGGCGGACACGGGGCTGCAGCTTCTCTCCAGCTTCTCCGGGGCTGCAGGCGCTGGCGTTCTCTGTCCTTGGCAGGCGCGGGGCTGCAGCTTCGAAGTTGGAGAGAAGCTGCAGCCCAGCCCCGGCCGGGAACAGAGAACTCTGGGGCTGCAGGCTTCAGTCTATGTTAAAGAAAGGATAATAAATATATTTGGACCAGCAGTTCAGCAATGTTTTACTTTTTTAAAAATAAAGAAGATGAAAACTGCTTATGATATTTATTTTGTAAAATATTTTGTAGATAAAAAAGAGCAAATTGACATGGGAAGGTGAAAGAGTAATTGCTGAATAATTTAGTTAATACCTTTTACATGTAAAATTACCGTTTTTATCTTATGGATTCATATATTATATAATATTAAATGACTTTTTTGTATATTTAATGTACAAACAGAAAATAAGCCTTGAAAAATGATTGGCGCCCGCCACAGTCTTCTGAAAACATGAATGTGCTACTGGCCACAAAAAGGTTGGGAAGCACTGCTGTAGACAGATCAATGCAAAGCTCCACTCACTGCACAGCTGCCAGCAGAAAAGCGAACGTGTTCAGATCCACAAGGAATGGGATGGAAAATAACACGGAACATTTGTATATAAATCACGGGGGCAGCCTCGAATATCCTGGGCTCACCATAGCTGCTACTAGAGCACCGCACCTGGGATATTTTAAATCTATCCTTGAGAACTGGGGAAGAAATAGGTCTAAAAAGAAATATTTGATAATGAGAGAAAAGCACCCAGTTCTGAAGAGATTTTATACCAAGTAAGTGACAGTAGTTGGACAGTGTGACGGGATTGTATATGGAAGTTCCATAAACAGACAGTAATAATTCCCCCCCCCCACCCTTCACATGGGTAGCAGGGAGCCCTGTGGGGAGGTGCTTTAAGAGGGTACGTGAGGGGAGTATGGAGCAGGAAAACTCCCTGGCAGTGGGGAGGAGGCAGCAGCAGGGGGGCGGGTGACTGGCAGCTGGGGGGGCGCTGGGCAGGGGCAGCAGCAGGGCGGGCGGGTGACTGGAAGCTGGGGTGCTGGGCGGGGCAGCAGCAGGGCGGGCAGGTGACTGGCAGCAGGGGCGCTGGGCGGGGGCAGCAGCAGGGGAGGGGCGCTGGGAGGGCAGCAGCAGGGCGGGGTGACTGGCAGCTGGGGCGCTGGGCGGTGGGGGCAGCAGCAGGGCGGGCGGGCGACTGGCAGCTGGGGCGCTGGGGCAGCAGCAGGGCGGGCGGGTGACTGGCAGCTGGGGTGCTGGGCAGGGGGCAGCAGCAGGGCGGGCGGGTGACTGGCAGCTGGGGGCGCTGGGCAGGGGCAGCAGCAGCAGGGAGGGTGACTGGCAGCTGGGGCGCTGGGCGGGGGCAGCAGCAGGGCGGGCGGGTGACTGGCAGCTGGGGTGCTGGGCAGGGGCAGAAGCAGGGCGGGCGGGTGACTGGCAGCTGGGGGCGCTGGGCAGGGGGCAGCAGCGGGGTGGGGGCGCTGGGCGGGGCAGCAGCAGGGCGGGCGGGCGGGTGACTGGCAGCTGGGGGCGCTGGGCGGGGGCAGCAGCAGCAGCAGGGGGCAGGTGACTGGCAGGTGGGGGCGCTGGGCGGGGCAGCAGCAGCAGGGGGCGCTGGGCGGGGCAGCAGCAGCAGGAGGGGTGACTGGCAGCTGGGGGCGCTGGGCCGGGGGCAGCAGCGGGGTGGGGTGACTGGCAGCGGGGGCGCTGGGCGGGGTGACTGGCAGCTCGGGGGCGCTGGGCGGGGGCAGCAGCAGCAGCAGGGGGCGCTGGGCGGGGGCAGCAGCAGCAGGAAGAGGCCGGTGGAACCTGGGGCCGGACAGTCTCCGGGGACTTTCCTCCGGTCCCTTCCCAGCCTCGCTGCGGGCAGAGCCCGGCCCCGCCTCCCCCCCACAGGCCGGTGCGTCTCGGGCCCCGCGAGCTGCTCCCGCGGTCTCGGGCTCTGGCGCGAGGGGGACGCGCCCCGGCCGCGGGCAGGGACCGGCACATGGGGAGGGGGCGGGGGGGCTCCGGGCGGGGCCGCTGCTCCTGGGGCGGTGACGGGGGCGGGGTCTCTGCGAGGGGCGGGCATGGGATGGGGCCTCCCTTACCTGGGCGGCGGAGGGCGGAAGCGCCCCCGGGGCAGGCTGGGAGATGTAGTTCTTGGCTCTCCTGGAAGCGGAAGTGACGTCGACAAAGGAGCCGATCCGGAGTCGGAGCCGGGCTGCGCTAGAGTGTTGGGCGCTGGGGCTCTGCCTGGCGCGCGCGGGGCCGTTGGAGCCTCTCCCGGGCCGGAGAAGGGTTGGTGCCGGTGGGGCTCTGGGCATGCGCAGATCGCGGCGGGAGAGCCCTTCATTAACCCCCCCCGTGCCCGGCCCGGGCTCCGCCCGCCCCGCTGCGGAGCTGCAGCCTCCAGGCCCCGGAGCGAGCCCCGGGGGCGGGCGGTGACTCTGCCCCAGTGTCCGGGGGGACCCGGCATCTCGCAGCGCCGGGATCTGCTCCCGGGGGGGGGCAGCGCCCGCGGGGGGCTCGGAGCTGCTGCCCCGCAGGAGCCCAGCGCCCCCGGGCCCGGCCAGGTCTGCCCTGGGGCCCCGCGGGGGGTGCCGGGGGGAGGGGCCCGGCCCCACTGGGGTCCCTGCGTGGGGCTGGGGGGGGTGAGACCGGGCTGGGCGGGGGCGGGCGGGAAATGTCGGTGCAGCCCGGACATGGCCGGGGGCAAGTGACCCCTGGGAGGCGGGAGAGAAGGGGGCTGAGATCCCCTCGGATTTACCGCTGCCCCCCCCCCCCGTGGGGACCCCCCGTCCTGCCCCCTTTCTCCCTAGAGAGCCACGAGCAGCGCCCAGGGTGACCCCCTCCCCCAACCCCTGAGAAGTTCCCTGTCCCCCCCCCCGATTGTGCCCCATTTTCTCTCCCCTTCGCCAGTGGCCAGTTCAGGTCTCGGGTTTGGGGGTTTCCCCCATTTCCCCTGCAGGGATTTGTCCTTGTGCGGGTGGGAAATGGTTCCCCCGAGGGATTCCTGAGCTGGGCAGAGGTGAATGGGCAGAGGCTGGGGGCCCTGAGACAGGGACACCTCTGGGCTGGGCTGGGGCCACTCTCTGCTGGCAACGGGGCCTGGGAAGGGCCAGGAAGGGGAGGGAGGAGCAAGTGTCCCCCATGGAGACGGCCCAGCCCCAGGTTTCCCCTCCCAGCTACTTCCCCTCCCCCACCCTGCCCAACCCAGCAGCCTCCCCCACCCCATCACCTGCTAGTCACGTTCCCACTCCTGTCCCCTGTGAAAGCCACATCCCCGAGGGCTCTGTTGGTCATGTGACTATGTGACAAGAAGAATCTGTCCCAGTCTGTTGTTGATTGAATAACCCTGTAAAATAATCTCCAGTTTCCCATCTTTTCTCTTGAACTGTTAAATGGTGACATAAAATCTCCCCAGATGTTGGTTCCTCTCTCTTACATTAGCAAATATTTAGTTTGTGCCCCATTTTCTCCTTAGTTCTGAAATACTGATATCGAATTCTCGAAAATCTTCCACTTTTCTCTCCAGGTGTGTGACTGAGATCAGGGCTCTTATCGTACTGAGCGTGTTCCTGTTCTGACAGCTGCTGCAGAGACCCCCACTGAGATCTGGGCCCTGTTCTGCCAGGCACTGCAGAGACCGCAGGTGAGATCAGACCCCACTGTTGTGCCAGGTAAAACAGACCTGGACAGAGATCATGGGCCCCTCCCTTGTCACGCGCTGCCTGGCACTGTGACCCAAACCGCTGCCTCCATTGTGTTGGGCACTTCAGAGACCTCGACTGAGACCTGTGTCTCCGTTGGGTCTGGCACTGCACTGACCCGACCCAGATCACATCCCCCACTGTACTGGGCACTGCACAGACCCTGACAGAGATCCTGCCCCCACATTTTGTCAGATGCTGCAGGGGCCCTAAACAAAATCCGGGATCCTGTAATGCTGGGAGTTGCAGAGTCCCTGATTGAGGTCAGGCCCCTGTTGTGCAGGGCTCTGCACCGACACCGAGATCGGGGTCCCCATTGTGACAGGTGCTGAACAGACACCCAGGGTATCTCTACCCTGCCGTTAAAACCCCCAGCTGGCCCATGCCAATTGACTCAGGCTCACAGGCTCAGGCGAAGGGGCTGTTTAATTGCAGTGTAGATGTCTGGGCTCGGGCTGGGGCCAGGCTGTAGGACCCTGCGAGGTGGGAGGGTGCCAGACCTTGAGCTGCAGCCCCAGCCGGAGCATGGACACCACAATTAAACAGCCCCACAGCCTGAGCCGTGTGAGCCCAAGTCAGCGGACACGGGCCAGCCGCCGGTGTCTGACTGCAGTGTGGACATGCCCACAGGGACAGAGAGGCCTTGCCACAAAAAGCTCAAAGGCTAAATAGGCCAATGGTGGGAGGCGACTCTCCATTTTACAGATGGGGAAACTGAAGCTCAAAGAGCTGAAGTAATTTGCTCAAGTTTGCATGGAGAATTTGGGGCAGAACCCAGATTGTTTGAATTCTTGCCTCTCCCCTTAACCCCAAGCCCAGCGTGTGTGTGTGCAGCGTTGTTTTGGTCAGTGTTTGCCTTTCATTGGCTTCCAAGGGAGGCTGTGGAATTTCCTTCATTGGAGGTTTTTAAGACCAGGTTAGAGAGACACCAGTCTGGGAATGTCTAGGGATACTTGGTCCTGACTCGTCACAGGAGGCTTGAGGAGACGACCTCTCAAGATCCCTTCCAGGCCTCCATTGAAATAATTCTCTTTTGTGCTGTGTCCTGTTCTACGCTGAGGTGTTTTGCATGGTGCCATTTGGAACTGTGATCGTACCATGTTGTGTAGCAGTTTTATGCTGCACTGTTTTGCCTCAGCATGTTTGGTGCCTGTGTTGTGCTGGTTTGAGATGAGCTCTTTTTTTTTTTTTTTTTTTCATTGTGTAATATTGTCCTAGGGTGTGTTAGTTTGCATCGTGTTTTCTTTTCCTCTATATTGTCATTATATGCTGTGGCTTTTGTTGTTTCTTTTTTTCTTTTTTTTCCCTGAGTTTCCTGACATTATGTTGTGGTGGGTTTTACTCCGGATGTTGTGTTTTATACGTATATATTTCATGGCATCCTAGAAATGTAGTGCTGGGCAGGACCTCAAGATGTCATCAAGTCCAGCTCTCTCTGCTGAGGCAGGAGCAAGTATATGCCGGCAGAGCTTTGTCCTGCTTGTTCTTAAAAACTTCCAGGGACAGAGACTCCCCAGCCCCCCTTGTAAGACTATTCCAGAGCTGACCTGCCTTAGCTCTGGGGACACCCACACAGACTGTAGTGGTGAGCAGCTATGGAGAGAGAGGAGACCCCAGTGAGTGGCAGCTGGGTAAAGAGACTGAAGTTGGGAGGAGAAACATTGACGCGTCCAAGGTCACCCAGGCTGTCCGTGACTGAGCTACAAATAGGTTCTAGTGCCACCGTACTGCTGTCTCTGAAGGTCTCTGCCACCCTGGTGTTTTAGGCACTGGTGCAAACCCTTAGTGTAGACAGAAGTTACACTAGTGCACTCTGATTGGCACTGGTGCGCCATGTCCCAGTTTGAAGGTTGGAGGTGGGGGCGGGGGGCAGTGACCTCACAGAGGCCTGGGGCTGGCTGAACAGTGCAGCTGGTAAGGGAGGGGCAGCAGTGAGTGCTGGAGGTATGAGCCAGGAGCACAGCCCACAGGGCTGGACACTGACTTCTCATGACCCAGGGGACACACCCGGGCGTTGCCAGCAAAATGCCGCTGAATTTCGGTTCACCGGCCAGTATGCGGGTGCACTTAGACGCCCTGGTGGGCGCTGTGGCATCCGCAGGCACCACGTTGGGGACCCCTGTTCTAAGCTGTCAACCCTGCCTGAGGCCGCGGGGCCCTTTCTTCCTCTCTCGGGGCACCAGGTGAAACAGCACAAGAGTCGACTGTCAGCAAACAAGGGTAAATAAAGGAATGAAAGAAAAGAAGTGGGGGGGACTTTGGACAGATCCCAACAGGATATGGGGCCCTGGGAGACTCTCAGTCCCCTTCAGAGTTTACTGGGTCTCCAGTATTGCCTTTGAGGGTGCTGCTCCCACGCCCTCCCCTCCCCCTTTACTGCCACCACAGGGCCTGTCACCGTCACTTCCTGAGGGGTGACCCCAGAGGGTGTTTTGTTATCCCTCCCCGAACCGGACCCCTTGTGCACCCTCCGTCACTCACCTCTGAGGAGACAAGGCGGATCGTGGGGCGCGGGCGCTGCTGTGCTGGAGATGGGTGGCAGCCTGGACCCTCCTAGAAGGTTGCCGGGATGCTGACGTGCCCTGGAGGAGAACGGGGGCTTGGTGGAGACCACAGACCATTTGGCCCACACTGTGTCCCTGTGAAGCCTGCTCTGCATTGCAGCCAATTGCTGCTGGTGGCGTTGTGCCCGTTAGTCTCTGTAGCGCTGTCCCCAGTGACTGGAGAGCACGAGCACCGGCCTCAGACAGACTGGTGAGAAGCAGGGAACAAACCCCAAATTGGGTGTGAGGTCTGTATGGAGATTTCACCAACCAAGTATCCAGTGTAAACGCTTCAGGCTCTGTAACAGCATCAACGTGGAACCACAGCCAGTCCCCTTGGGTGATCCCATATATCTCACCACGCAGGTGAGCTCACCTTTGTGACAGATGGTCCCTGGCACTGGGCGTTCTCAACCTTTTTCTTTCTGAGGTCCCCCCTCCCCCCAACATGCTATAAAAACTCCACGGCCCACGTGGGCCACAGTAACCAGAGGTGGCGTTAGGGGGGATGCCACAGGGGCCCCCACAAAGCTCCATCGCTCAGGCCAGGGGTCTCAAACACCCGGGCTGCATGCGGCCTGCGGGGCTCTTGGGTGTGGCCGCCAAGCTCCCCTCTGCCTACCCGCGGGATGGCCCCCGTGGCGCTGCGAGCCCCGTGCCGCTGTCTGGAGCAGCTGGCAGCTCGCCCCTCCTGGCCGGGGGAGGGGGAAAGAGGCAGAGGGCTCCTGCATTGCCTCCTTCCAGGCACCGCCCCCCACAGCTCCCATTGGCCGGGAACAGGGAACCGCGGCCAATGGGAGCATCGCGGGAGGTAGCTAGAGGAGCGGCAAGAGAGCGCACGCCCGGAGCCCTGACACCCCCCCCCCAAGGCTGCAGGGACATGGAGCAGCGCGGGGCCAGAGCAGGCAGGCAGGAGCCTCCCTTGGCCCGGTGCCCACTGCTGCCACCCGGGCCGCTCTAGGTAACCGGCGCCGGGCTGGAGCCTGCACCCCAACCCCCTGCCCTGAGCCCCCTGCCACATCCCACACCTCTCCTGCACCCCAGCTCCCTGCCCTGAGCCCCCTGACGCATCCCACACCCCTCCTGCACCCCAGCTCCCTGCCCTGAGCCCCCTGCCGCATCCCACACCCCTCCTGCACCCCAGCTCCCTGTCCTGAGCCCCCTGACGCATCCCACACCCCTCCTGCACCCCAACCCCTGCCCTGAGCCCCTGACGCATCCCACACCCCTCCTGCACCCCAACCCCTGCCCTGAGCCCCCTGACCCATCCCACACCCCTCCTGCACCCCACCACCCTGCCCTGAGCCCCCTGACGCATCCCACACCCCTCCTGCACCCCAGCCCCCTGCCCTGAGCTCCCTGCCACATCCCACACCCTCCTGCACCCCAACCCCTGCCCTGAGCCCCTGCCGCCTCCCCCACCCCTCCTGCACCCCAGCTCCCTTCCTGAGCTCCCTGCCACATCCCACACCCATCCTGCACCCCAACCCCTGCCCTGAGCCCCTGCCACATCCCACACCTCTCCTGCACCCCAGCTCCTGCCCTGAGCCCCTGACGCATCCCACACCCTCCTGCACCCCAGCTCCTGCCCTGAGCCCCTGCCGCATCCCACACCCCTCCTGCACCCCAGCTCCCTGTCCTGAGCCCCCTGCCGCATCCCACACCCCTCCGGCACCCCACCCCCCTGCCCTGAGCCCCCTGACGCATCCCACACCCCTCCTGCACCCCAACCCCCTGCCCTGAGCCCCTGACGCATCCCACACCCCTCCTGCACCCCAACCCCCTGCCCTGAGCCCCCTGACGCATCCCACACACCTCCTGCACCCCACCACCCTGCCCTGAGCCCCTGCCGCATCCCACACCCCCTGCACCCCAGCTCCTGCCCTGAGCCCCTGCCGCATCCCACATCCCTCCTGCACCCCACCGCCCTGCCCTGAGCCCCCTGCCTCATCCCACACACCTACTGCACCCCAGCTCCCTGCCCTGAGCCCCCAGCCTAATCCCACAACCCTCCTGCACCCCAGCTCCCTTCCCTGAGCCCCCTGCCTCATCCCACACCCCTCCTGCACCCCAGCTCCCTGCCCTGAGCCCCCTGCCGCATCCCACACCCCAACCCCCTTCCCTCAGCCCCGTCACATCCCACACCCCTCCTGCACCCCAGCTCCCTTCCTGAGCTTCCTGCCGCATCCCACACCCCTCCTGCACCCCAGCTCCTGCCCTGAGCCCCCGCCGCATCCCACACCCTCCTGCACCCCCGCTCCCTGCCCCGAGCCCCCGCGGAATCCCACACCCCTCCTGCACCCCAGCTCCCTGCCCTGAGCCTCCTGCCACATCCCACACCCCTCCTGCACCCCAACCCCCTGCCCTGAGCCCCCTGCCGCATCCCACACCCCAACCCCCTGACCCGAGCTCCCTACCACATCCCACACCCTCCTGCACCCCCGCGCCCTGCCCTGAGCCCCCTGCCTCATCCCACAACCCTCCTGCACCCCAGCTCCCTGCCCTGAGCCCCCTGCCGCATCCCACACCCCAACCCCCTTCCCTCAGCCCCCTGTCACATCCCACACCCCTCCTGCACCCCAGCTCCTGCCCTGAGCCCCGGCCACATCCCACACCCCTCCGGCCCCCCAACCCCTGCCCTGAGCCCCTGCCACATCCCACACCCCAACCCCCAGCCATATACCACACCCCCACCCCTGACCTGAGCTCCCTACCACATCCCACACCCTCCTGCACCCCAGCTCCCTGCCCTGAGCCCCCTGCCACATCCCACACCCCTTCTGCACCCCAACCCCCTGCCCTGAGCTCCCTGACACATCCCACACCCCTCCTGCACCCCAGCTCCCTTCCCTGAGCCCCCTGCCACACCCCTCATCCTCTTGCATCCCACCCACCAATGCCCTGCCCTGAACTCCCTGCCTCACCCTGCACAGCACCTGTTGCGTCGCAGTGCCTCTCAGGCGGGCATGGACAGAGCCCAACAATCAATGTGATTGGTAGCAAAGTCATTTATTTCTCTCCAGCATGCTCTTATATACAATTATGGCAGGCAATCAAGCAATTGCTAATTGGTTAATAAGATACACACAGGCACAGCTACAACTTCATAGGGTAATTATCATCCTGTACAACTTTCTGATTTATTATCCTATTTACTGCCTACTTGGCAGATGAGAACCAGCCCAAGGCCAGCATCTCACTACACAGTTTACAGCCTAATTAGCTCGTCCTTGAAGTCTAAACATTTCAGCTTCTCACATACCCATCTGCCAAGTTAGCAATAGATACCACAAGCACCTACACCTCAACTCCCTGCTCTGAGCCCCTGCCGCACCCTGCACCATTTCTGCACCCCCTCGGGGCACCGTTGGGGTGGGGACTTCGGGGTACGGGTTGGATTGGGGCAGGGAAGGGGTGGAGTGGGGGCGGGGCCAGAGGCAGCAAAGCGGGGGTGTCAGTGATGCGGCCCTTGGTTCAATGCACTAGTCCTCATGTGGCCCTCGTGCTCGTTTGAGTTTGAGACCCCTGGCTTAGGCTTTGGCTTCAGCCCTGGGTGGTGGGGCTCAGGGCCCTGACTTCAGTCCCATGCGCTGGGAGTTCAGCTTTCTGCCCTGGGCCTCAGCGAGTCTAATGCCGGCCTTGCTAGGCAGCCCCCTGAAAGCTGCTCACGGCCCCCCAGGGGGCCCCAGTCCCCTGGTTGAGAACCCCTGCCTTACCCCACTGCCTTACCCCCTGGTTCGCAGCTGAGTGCTTTTTTATAACAGTCAGGCCCAGCTGGAACAAAGCACTCCCAAATCACACTGTTCAAACAAGCAATCAAACAATCAAGCAAGCACATGGTCAAAGTGCCAAACTGTCCCCTCAATAGACACTCAGATACTCACCAGCGCAGTCCCCCTAATGCAGCACTTAGCGTATCTCTCTGCTCAGTCAGCTCCCAGGCAAACTCCTTCTGCTATTTGCTGCTCAGCTGGTTCGCAGCTGACTGCCTTTTTTCTCTGTGGAGAAAGAAGTAGTTCGGGACTATTTAGAAAAGCTGGACGAGCACAAGTCCATGGGGCTGGATGAGCTACATCCGAGGGTGCTAAAGGAGTTGGCCGATGAGATTGCAGAGCCATTGGCCATTATCTTTGAAAACTCATGACGATTGGGGGAGGCCCTGGATGACTGGAAAAAGGCTAATGTAGTGCCCATCTTTAAAAAAGGGAAGAAGGAAGATCCAGGGAACTATAGGCCAGTCAGTCTCACCTCAGTCCCTGGAAAAATCATGGAACAGGTCCTCAAGGAATCAATTCTGAACCACTTAAAGGAGGGGAAAGTGATCAGGAACAGTCAGCATGGATTCACCAAGGGCAAGTCATGCCTGACTAACCTAATTGCCTTCTATGATGAGATAAGCGGCTCTGTGGATGAGGGGAAAGCAGTGGATGTGCTATTTCTTGACTTTAGCAAAGCTTTTGATACAGTCTCCCACAGTATTCTTGCCAGCAAATTAAATAAGTATGGGCTGGATGAATGGACAGTAAGGTGGATAGAAAACTGGCTAGATGGTCGGGCTCAACGGGTAGTGATCAATGGTTCCATGTCTAGTTGGCAGCCAGTATCAAGTGGAGTGCCCCAAGGGTCGGTGCTGGGGCAGTTTTATTCAATATCTTCATTAACAATCTGGAGGATGGTGTGGACTGCACCCTTAGCAAGTTTGCAGATGACACTAAACTGGGAGGAGTGGTTGATATGCTGGAGGGTAGGGATAGGATACAGAGGGACCTAGACAAATTAGAGGATTGGGCCAAAAGAAATATGATGAGGTTCAACAAGGACAAGTGCAGAGTCCTGCACTTAGGACGGCAGAATCTCATGCACTGCTACAGACTAGGGACCGAATGGCTGGGTAGCAGTTCTGCAGAAAAGGACCTAGGGGTTACGGTGGACGAAAAGCTGAATATGAGTCAACAGTGTGCCCTTGTTGCCAAGAAGGCTAATGGCATTTTGGGTTGTATAAGTAGGGGCATTTCCAGCAGATCGAGGGATGTGATCATTCCTCTCTACTCAGCGCTGGTGAGGCCTCATTTGGAGTACTGTGTCCAGTTTTGGGCCCCACACTACAAGAAGGATGTGGATAAATTGGAGAGAGTCCAGCGGAGGGCAACAAAAATGATTAGGGGGCTGAAGCACATGACTTATGAGGAGAGGCTGAGGGAACTGGGATTGTTTAGCCTGCAGAAGAGAAGAATGAGGGGGGATTTGATAGCTGCTTTCAACTACCTGACAGGGGGTTCCAAAGGGGATGGATCTAGACCGTTCTCAGTGGTAGAAGATGACAGAACAAGGAGTAGTGGTCTCAAGTTGCAGAGGGGGAGGTTTGGGTTGGACATTAGGAAAAACTTTTTCACTAGTAGGGTGGTGAAGAACTGGAATGGGTTCCCTAGGGAGGTGGTGGAATCTCCTTCCTTAGAGGTTTTTAAGGTCAGGCTTGACTAAGCCCTGGCTGGGATGATTTAGTTGGGAATTGGTCCTGCTTTGAGCAGAGGGTTGGACTAGATGACCTCCTGAGGTCCCTTCCAACACTGAGATTTGATGATTCTATGAATCACAGCGATGTTCAGGTTACTGCCAGTCCCAAAGGACCAGTCACTTCCTTAGGTCAAATGACTCTTAGATCTTCCAACAAAGACAACACTTGTAGCCAGTCCTGTCATAACCTGTATTAATATTTATTTAAAAGGAAATGAGAGTTGTTTACAAAGTTAAAGCAGGTAATCCTATAGATGCAGATGAGTTACAGTCTGAAATTTCAAATGGTAATAGAAGCTTCTATAATAAGCAAGCTCTGCATATTCTTTAGGACTAACCCCGGCTAGGCAGCTGGGGGTCTCTTGCTGATGCGTAAAAACTTTGCCCCCCAGAGTCCAAGCAGCTACAGATCATCAGTTCCTTCTGTGTGGGGTTTTTCATCCCCTTCCTGCCATGTGCTCTGTCCTGGAAACTCAGCTAATGGAAAGTCAAGAGCACAACAACAGTCTTGTGTCTTCTTTAACGTCCCATAATAGTCTCTCTGGTGTGGATGGACCTTTCCTTCCAGGCAGGGTGTAATGCATTCGGTTGCCAATCAGCACTTCACCTAGGTAAAGTCTCCCTCCTGTGTGGTGATTTACAGAGCCACAGAGGCTCACAATGCAACTACTTAGATATTAACCCAGGCAGCAACTCACAAGCATTTAATGAAGTCTAAAAATGTTCTTATAATCCTCAATACTAACACAGGTGAGTCAGACTGATTCCACTGTGCGTTTGTCCATGTTCAGTTAAGACACAAAGGCTTGTGTAAGAGCTAACACCTCATCTGCCAGCGTCACAGGCAGGCTGGGCAGGGATGGTGTCTCTAGCCTCTGTTTGCCAGAAGCTGGGAATGGTTGACAGAGGATGGATCACTTGATGATTCCCTGTTCTGTTCTTTCCCTCTGATGCACCTGGCATTGGTCACTGAGCTAGATGGACCATTGCTCTGATGCAGTGGGCAGCTCTTATGTTCACAGTCTGTATGAGGAGTATTTACTCATTGGGACTCACTGGGGAGCCACAGAAAGGAACAAGATGTGCTGAGGCAAGAAGGCCCCGTCTCAGAGCCCCCGGGGTCACGCTTCCCAAAGGCTAAAACTAGGCCCAGCCCATGAAGGAGAGACTGTATAAAGGCTAAAGCATCAAACAACTTAATTAACCTGAGAGAGCTGCCTTGGGGACAGTGACAGGGAGAATCCCCAGAGTGACTCCTTTGATTCTGCTCTTCTCTGGCCTTTTTTCATAGAATCATAGAACTGGAAGGGACTTTGGTAGGTCATCTAGGCCAGTCCCCTGCACTCAAGGCAGGACTAAGTATTATCTAGACCATCCCTGAGGTGTTTGTCCAGCCTGCTCTTAAAAATCCCCCATGATGGAGATTCCACAACCTCCCCATGCTATTTGTTCTGGAGTTTAACCACTCTGACAGTTAGGAAGTTTTTTCCTAATCTCTATCCTAAATTGCCCTTGCTGCAATTTAAGGCCATTACTTCTTGTCCTATCCTCAGAGGTTAAGAACAATTTTTTCTTCCACATCCCTGTAACAACCTTTTATGTACTTGAAAACTATTATCATGTCCTCTCTACTCCAGACTAAACAAACCCAATTTTTTCAATCTTCCCTCATAGGTCATGTTTTCTAGACCTTTAATCATTTTTGTTGCTCTTCTCTGGACTTTCTCCAATTTGTCCACATCTTTCCTCATATGTGGCACCCACAAATGGACACAGTACTCCAGTTGTGGCCTAATCCGCACAGAGTGGAGTGGAAGAATTACTGCTTGTGTCTTGCTTACAGTACTCCCTCAAATACATCCCAGAATGATGTTTGCCTTTTGCAGTGTTGACTTATACTTAGCTTGTGATCCACTCTGGCCCCCAGCTCCCTTTCCGCAGTGCTCCTTCCTGGGCAGGAATTTCCCATTTTGTACGTGTGCACCTGATTGTTCCTTCCTAAATGAAGCACTTTGCATTTGTCCTAATTGAATTTCATCCTATTTACTTCAGGCCTTTTCTCCAGATCATTTTGAATTTTAATCATAGAATATCAGGGTTGGAAGGGACCATAGGAGGTATCTAGTCCAATCCCCTGTTCAAAGCAGGACAAATCCCCAGACAGATTTTTTCCCCAAATCCCTAAATGGCCCCCTCAAGGATTGAACTCACAGCCTTGGGTTTAGCAGGCCGATGCTCAAACCACTGAGCTCTCCCTCCCTGGTCTATCCTCTAAAGCACTTGCAACCCCTCCCAGCTTGGTATTGTCTGCAAACTTGATAAGTGTAACAGAGAGACTCTGCTGCTGGGAGGGTGTCACCCTGTCTCGGAGGGTCACACCCTGGTGGGAGGTGGCTAGGCCTGTACTGGAATACGGTCACTCTGTGCTTCACAGTGTGGCAGAACCTAGAGTGTCCATTAACAGGGAACAATGCTGGGGGGAATCAGCATATGGAATGGACAAAAGCCCCCTCTGCATTCTCTCACATTGCCCTTCTCGTCCTGGCAGGCTACAGAATAACGTCCACGTTTCGCTCCAGATCATTCCATCCTCCCAAAGGGAAGGAAATGGCTGCAATGGAGCTGGCTCAGGTAAGGGATTCTCAGGGAGCTGGTGGTGGGTTCTGCTTGGAGGGAGAGGAGCAGTACGTGCATAGGAGGGTAGGAGCTGCTGGAGGTGGTGGGAGGCAGGAAATATCTTGCGTGGAGAAAGGGAGGGGACAGGATGTGACAAACCTGCTGAGACTTGTGTACTCTAGGGTGTGATGGGTTGTCACCCCGGGGTGCACTGTGGGGGGCTTCTGGGAACCGCTGTGCCCTCTAACCCTCAAGCTGGGCTGGCCCTTCTCGCACTGCTTTGCTGGGGATTCAGCCAGCCTCTCCAGGCCCTGTTATCACCCAACACGAGAGCAGGTGGCGCCATACACCCAACTAAGCTACCTGAGTGCTTTACCTGGGCCACTCAAGGACAGATAGAGACAACAGCCAGTTTCCCAGCTCCCCAACCTTGCACACTTGCTGTAGTATAAATTCAGAATTATCCCATCTTATAGTGCACAGGGATCTCTGTAATGTCAGCTCATGAATATAGTTCCCCTTCCCCTCGATATGGGAAAGATGTGCACAACAAGCCTGTGCTAACCAAGCTCAGCTTTTCCCCAAACACTTCACTCAAAATGCACTGATTAAGATAAAGCATAAAACAAGTTTATTAATGGCAGAAAGGTAGATTTGAAGTAATTATTGTTAGAAAAAAAAGGATCCAGAGGCGGATATGAATACAGGCTTCTTTATTGTGCTACTTGTTCCCCTTGACCCAACTATCGAGTAAGTACTGGATAAGTTACATCACACGCCTTTTATCTAAGTTTGTATGTAAACACCTACATCCGTTACAACACCTCAAAACCCTTATTAAGTAGTAGAAACACTCATACAATTAGTATACCCACCCCTGTCCACTGTCACAGTATCATAGAGGTGTTTTTACCTTGAAAATACCGTTCTTTGCAATAATGTGTTGCCACAGATTTCCCTAAACAGCAGTTCTCAGGGTATGGAGGAAGGGTCAATGAGCAGTTCTCGGGGAGGGAGGAAGGGGCCATAAGCCAGGGCTTGTTTATGTAGCTGGGAAAGGAAGGGAGGGGGAGATAACATTTCTTTTACTTTCTTTCACACAAAGGACATTCATTCCAGCAACTACATTTCTCATGCAGCTGCATCAATGTCAGTTCTTACAAGCAACAGAGAGGAAAATTATGGCAACTTATTTGTTCAGCAAAGAATTCCTGCCTGCTTATGCCTTTGTCCCCAATGCATGTCAGCACATTAGCAGCTTCCCAGCTCTTTTACTGAACCCTAACGTATCCCAACAATTCTAAGTGATAGCAAACAGATCAAAGCAGATTATTTAGCAGATAACCAAAAGCTCAAACTAAGCCTAACATACTAGATGGATAGAATTTGAATTAGCAATTTCTCACCCTGACTGATGATACAAGCAGTCCCCCAAGTTTCCATACACAAGCTAGAAATCCCTTTACCCTGGGACCAGCAGTTCCCCCAGTTCAGTCTTTGTTCCTCAGGTGTTTCCAGGAGTTCGCTTGTGTGGGGAATGAGGCCAAGAGATGATGTCACACCCCACCTTATGTAGCTTTTCCATATGGCGGGAACCATTTGTTCCAAACTCAGCTATGGAAGTGAGGCTAGCTAGTCTGTAAGTCCCAGGGGTCTCTTTGTTCCCCTTTGAAAGATAGGTCCTGTCTTGTTCATAGATGGGAAGATGTTCTTTTTCAGGGATCTCAGACGAGAACTGGGGCACAACACCTGGTTTGTTAAGGCCACAAAAATGGAGGCAGGAACCTCTTCTCTCCTGCTGGCAAAGAACCCCAGGTACCGAAAAGACAGAGACTCACATCCCTGAATGGGCTTTAGAAAAGGCAGTGGTTAAAAAGTTTGGCCCCGACCATTTCTTGTTTCCACAGACTAGACATTTTAGCAAACTTTAGAATTCCTTGGTGCTAAACACCGTGAAACTCTCCTTTCTCCTTCACAGAGGGCTTTATCGCCCCTTATCTCACTCAGGCTCACGACTGCTCAGAGTTCGAGAACTGTCCCTGTTCCCATTGGGCAGATGGGGAGGAGCCTGAGGTATAGAGAAGGGAAGTGACCTGTCACCAGATGGATCAGACTGAACAGGTTTCAGACCTCGAGGAGGCTCTTACCTTCTAAACAGGGACGGCTGTTTTCTAGTAAAATCACTAAAAGGGAAGGAGAAAACTCGAAAGAGGTTCCTCCTGGCGCTCACGTCCGTGAACCCGAATACTCTCTCAGTCCTCAGAGAGAGACCTGGAGAAGGAGACTTGCTGGAGCAAAGCCACAGGGGTCTCTGAGGTTTCCCTGGCCCCTTGCCCCTGTCCTGCCTGGCTGATGTCAGCATCTCTCTGTGAGGTCACCACCTCCCCACCACATTGGACCAATAGGCTGAGGTCCTGCCAAAGGCCTTTGTGATGTCACTGCCGCACCCCTCCCTTGCTGGGCTAATGTCCTGCCCCTGGCCAGGCACTTTGCAGGTTTGAGCTACTCCCTGTGGATCACCCCACTCAAGGAGCGTTCGTTCTAGGCAGCAAGCCGGCTAGACAGGAAAACATCAGACGCTGCTCCCAATGCTACACTCGGTTTTTCAGAAATTAGTCGACTTTATGGCCAGAAGAGACCATTAGAGCATCTAATCTGACCCCCTGCATATCACAGGCCTCCTGTATGACACAATAGCTACTTTTGGGGCAAACACATTCCAGAAAGGCATCTTGTCTTCATGAAATGACATCAAGAGATGGAGAATCCATCACTTTCCTTGGTAGCTTGTTCCTGTGGTGAATCATCCTGACTGTTGAATATTTGTGCCTTAGTTGTAATATGAATTTGTCTCTTTTCATCTTCCAGCCATTGGGTCTTGTTATGCCTTTCTGTGCTCGATTAAAGAGCCCTTTAATACCCAATCTTTTCTCTCCATTAAGGCACTTCAACACTTCAGTGAAGTCACCTTTCAATCTTCTTTTGATAAGCTAAAAAGGTTGAGCTCTTTCAGTAGCTCACTAGAAGGCATTTTTCTCCAGCCCTCAGAACATTTGGTGGCTCTTTGCTGCCCCAGCTCCAATTTCACAACATCTTTTTCAAAGGAGGACACCAAAACTGGAGGCTATTCCAGTATCAGTCTCACTGATGCCGTGTCACCTCCTGTGACGTTATTGACATAATCTGTAACCGTATAAGCAGCAAAGAATCCTGTGGCACCTTATAGACTAACAGACATTTTGCAGCATGAGCTTTCGTGGGTGAATACCCACTTCTTCGGATGAAAGCTCATGCTGCAAAACGTCTGTTAGTCTATAAGGTGCCACAGGATTCTTTGCTGCTTCTACAGAACCAGACTAACACAGCTACCCCTCTGATACTTGTAACCATATAGATCACTGTTGCGACCTCTGTTCTATTTGTAGCCAATATTGTAGAAAGGTTGTAGCGTAAGGGGTCTATGGAGAGGTTCTGATTGGCTCATTATAATTATGCTATTTCTAGATGTGTATCATTTTTATAGTTGACTTCATGAATTCCTGCTCAATTCCCCACTGGCTGGAGCATGGCTAGAGTGTGTCTGTGGTTAATGATGTTGCTGTAGATTGTTTGTTTCCTGCCTTGGCAATTCAGACAGTCCCTTTTCCCAACATATCTCCAGCACATCATTAGTTCCAATAACAGGGGCAGCTTTTCTCTGGGGCACTGAAATTTTTTGGGGAGTTGGTGGCTCCTTTCTTTCCTCCCCTGGAGTAAACTCAGCTATTTATTCCATGGTTCATGTTTTATGGAATAACAACATCAGCATGAAGAAAGAGGAGAGGGAATATCTCACTGCCAGGGCTGAAGGTGGCCACGTCCCCTCTGTTTGACCGTTGCCATTGCAGGAGAGAAGGTTTCAATGGAATCGAATGCCCTGGCTCAGGCTATGGCTACACTTAAACTTCAAAGCGCTGCCGTGGCAGCGCTTTGAAGCGCTAAGTGTAGTCAAAGCGCCAGCGCTGGGAGAGTTTTCTCCCAGCGCTGTCCGTACTCCACCTCCCTGTGGGGAATAACGGACAGCGCTGGGAGCGCGGCTCCCAGCGCTGGGGCTTTGACTACACTGGCGCTTTGTAGCACCGCAATTTGCAGCGCTGCAGAGGGTGTGTTTTCACACCCTGCTGCAGCGCTGCAAATTTGTAAGTGTAGCCAAGCCCTCAGACTAGTGACACAGGGAGATTTTGCTGTTCATGGATCCATGCAAAGGAAATTGTGTCTCTGTGTGAAACTGAGGAGGGACATGAAATGCCCACAGGGTGGCGCAATGCCCTAAGCTAAGGCAGGAGGGTGAAGGAATCGGGCTGAGGAATGACTGAAGTAGACTCATGTGGGATTGAAATGACATTTGTTTGTGTCGGGCAGTGAGAAATTGACATTAATTCAGATGCAGGGTTGAGGCTTCTTTAGCTCCTTGTAAAACTTGAACTTGATTTCCCAGAAGGGAGAAAGGGAAAGTCTGGGGCTGCCTTGAGTCCCTGGCTGGGTCTCCTGGGCAGTGGAAAACATCCCTTGTTTGGCCCTGCCAAGGGTATCGTGGAGGCTGAGACGCCCCTCGGCTTGGATTAAAGGGGGAGTTGGATGGAATTTAATCACACAACCCTCCCTGCTCCCCAGAGCCCCACGGGGAGAAGCTAGAGAAGGGGGAGTCATTCCTCCCCTGCGCTCCCAGAAGAGCTGCTAGCAGGGCCGCCCAGAGGCGGGGGCAAGTGGGGCAATTTGCCCCAGGCCCTGGGTCTTGCAGGGGCCCCCACAAGCAGGAGCGTAGCTAGGGGGCAGCAGGGGGGCTGCCACTCCCCCACTGAGCACATTCCCCCGAAGTGGCGCCTTAGTAGGAATTTGGAAGAAGGTGGAAAGATCTGGAATTTCCCCCACACACACACACCTCCTGAGGTGGCAGGGGGTGCAGGTGGAGGGGGCAGAGCCCAGGGCTGGGGTGGCGGTGGGGGAGCAGGGGGAGGGAAAGGGCGGAGCCAAGAGCTGGGGCAGCATGGGGTATGTGGGGGGCAGAGCCCAGGGCTGGGATGGCAGGGGGGTGCGGGTGGGGAGCCCAGGGCTGGGGTGGGGGTAGCCAAAATTTTTTTTGCTTGGGACGGCAAAAAACCTATAGCCAGCCCTGCCTCCACGCACTGTGAGGTAGGTAGGAGCAGATCATTATTATCCCTACTTGAAAGATGGAGAAGCTAAGGCTGAGAAAGGAGAATTGACTTGTCTGAGGTCACACAGCCAGTCAGTGGCAGAGTTGGGAATAGGACCCAAGAGCCCTGATTTTCAAACTAACCATCGGATCTTGAATTTCAGACATTGAATGACCTGAATAAAGTGCTCTCAGATGAGCTCCAGACCAACAACTGTGCACAGGAATTATCCAGCAAGTATTTGAGGAGAATCATGTTAGAGAGAATCATGAACTGCTCAGAGACCATTAATGTAGAGAAGCAGCAAAATTCATCAAACATAGAACTGGTTCTCACTTATTTCCTTGGTCTTAAAAGAGACCAACAAGGATCTGAGTCTCCTCCCTGTCAATAACCCCCTGCTGAGCCAATCAGGGTAGAGACTGAGGACGCAAGGCTGAGGGTTCTCACCAGAGAGCCCAAAGGATGGCCCAGGTCACTGGTGGGGATCAAATAAAATTCAGAATAAAATTCTGCCTCCTTAAGCTCGTGTTTTCCATGCCTAGAATTCAACTGTCACCAGATAGATCAGACTGAACAGGTTTCAAACCTCCAGGAGGCTCTTACCTTCTAAACAGGGACGGCTGTTTTCCAGTAAAATCACTAAAAGGGAAGGAGAAAACTCGAAAGAGGTTCCTCGTGGCGCTCACGTCCGTGAACCCGAATACTCCCTCAGTCCTCAGAGAGAGACCTGGAGAAGGAGACTTGCTGGAGCAAAGCCACAGGGGTCTCTGAGGTTTCCCTGGCCCCTCGCCCCTGTCCTGCCTGGCTGATGTCAGCATCTCTCTGTGAGGTCACCACCTCCCCAACACCTTGGACCAATAGTCTGAGGTCCTGCAAAAGGCCTTTGTGATGTCACTGCCACACCCCTCCCTTGCTGGGCTAATGTCCTGCCCCTGGCCAGGCCCTTTGGAGGTTTGAGCTACTCCCTGGGGATCACCCCACTCAAGGAGCCTTCGTTCTAGGCAGCAAGCCAGCTAGACAGGGAAACATCAGACGCTGCTCCCAATGCTACACTCCGTTTTTCAGAAATTAGTTGACTTTATAGCCAGAAGAGACCATTAGAGCATCTAATCTGACCCCCTGCATATCACAGGCCTCCTGTATGGCACAATAGGTACTTTCGGGGCAAATACATTCCAGAAAGGCATTTAGTCTTCATGAAATGACATCAAGAGATGGAGAATCCACCATTTTCCTTGGTAGCTTGTTCCTGTTGTGAATCATCCTGACTGTTGAATATTTGTGCCTTTGTTGTAATATGAATTTCTCTCTTTTCATCTTCCAGCCATTGGGTCTTGTTATACCTTTCCTGCTTGATTCAAGAGCCCTTTAATTCACAAATCTTTTCTCTCCCTGAAGGCACTTCAACACTTCAATGAAGTCACCTTTCAATCTTCTTTTGATCAGCTAAGCAGGTTGAGCTCTTTCAATAGCTCACTAGAAGGCATTTTTCTCCAGCCCTCAGACCCTTTGGTGGCTCTTTGCTGCCCCAGCTCCAATTTCACAACATCTTTTTCAAATGAAGACACCAAAACTGGAGGCAGTATTCCAGTATCAGTCTCACTGATGCCGTGTCACCTCCTGTGACGTTATTGACATAATCTGTATCTGTATAGATCACCGTTGCGACCACTGTTCTATATTTGTAGCCAGTATTGTAGAAAGGTTGTCGTGTAAGGGGTCTATGGAGAGGTTCTGATTGGCTGATTATAATGATGCTATCTCTAGATGTGTTTCATTTTTGTAGTTGAAGTTATGAATATTGGTTTTCTGCCGGCTCACCCGCCCCCTCGCCACTGCCCACCCACTCGCCTCCTCAGCCCCCCTCCCTCACCTGCTATTGTGTCATACAGGAGGCCTGTGCAGGGGGGTCAGATTAGATGCTCTAATGGTCTCTTGTGGCCATAAAGTCGACTAATTTCTGAAAAACTGAGTGTAGCTTTGGGAGCAGCGTCTGCTGTTTCCCTGTCTAGCCGGCTTGCTGCCTAGAACAAACGCTCCTTGAGTGGGGTGATCCACAGGGAGTAGCTCAAACCTCCAAAGTGCCTGGCCTGGGGCAGGACATTAGGCCAGCAAGGGAGGGGTGTGGCAGTCACATCACAAAGGTTTTTTGCAGGACCACAAACTATTGGTGGGGAGGTGGTGACCTCACAGAGACATGCTGACATCAGCCAGGCAGGACAGGGGTGAGGGGCCAGGGAAACCTCAGAGACCCCTGTGGCTTTGCTTCAGCAAGTCTCCTTCTCCAGGTCTCTCTTTGAGGACTGAGAGAGTATTCGGGTTCACGGACGTGAACGCCAGGAGGAACCTCTTTTGAGTTTTCTCTTTCCCTTTTAGTGATTTTACTAGAAAACAGCAGTCCCTAGAAAACAGCAGAAAGAGCTCAACCTGCTTAGCTTATCAAAAGAAGATTGAAAGGTGACTTCATTGAAGTGCCTTCAAAGAGAGAAAATATTGGGTATTAAAGGGCTCTTGAATCGAGCAGAGAAAGGCATAACAAGACCCAATGGCTGGAAGGTGAAAAGAGACAAATTCATATTACAACTAAGGCACAAATATTCAACAGTCAGGATGATTCACCACAGGAACAAGCTACCAAGGAAAGTGGTGGATTCTCCATTTCCTGATGTCATTTCATGAAGACTAGATGCCTTTCTGGAATGTGTTTGCCCCCAAAGTAGCTCTTGTGTCATACAGGAGGCTTGTGATATGCAGGGGGTTCAGATTAGATGCTCTAATGGTCTCTTCTGGCCATAAAGTCAACTAATTTCTGAAAAACTGAGTGTAGCATTGGGAGCAGCGTCTGATGTTTTCCTGTCTAGACGGCTTGCTGCCTAGAACGAACGCTCCTTGAGTGGGGTGATCCACAGGGAGTAGCTCAAACCTGCAAAGTGCCTGGCCAGGGGCAGGACATTGGCACAGCAAGGGAGGGGTGTGGCAGTGACATCACAAAGGCCTTTTGCAGGACCTCAGACTATTGGTCCAAGGTGGTGGGGAGGTGGTGACCTCACAGAGAGATGCTGACATCAGCCAGGCAGGACAGGGGCGAGGGGCCAGGGAGACCTCAGAGACCCCTGTGGCTTTGCTCCAGCAAGTCTCCTTCTCCAGGTCTCTCTTTGAGGACTGAGAGAGTATTCGGGTTCACAGACGTGAGCGCCAGGAGGAACCTCTTTCGAGTTTTCTCCTTCCCTTTTAGTGATTTTACTGGAAAACAGCCGTCCCTGTTTAGAAGGTAAGAGCATCCTCGAGGTCTGAAACCTGTTCAGTCTGATCCATCTGGTGACAGGTCACTTCCCTTCTCTGTACCTCAGGCTCCTCCCCATCTGCCCAATGGGAACAGGGAGAGTTCTCAAACTCTGGTCAGTTGTGAGCCTGGTTCTGACCTGGGTCCCACGTCCTCTGACACAGGATCATGTGCAGAACATGGGAGCTCTGGCTTTTCCTAAATGCTGTAGAGTGTGAGTTTCTGGGAAAGGGCAGGGGGGTGGGAGTAAGAGGAGAAAGGCAGAGACATTGGAGACGAGGAATTGGGGGGGAGAAGAGAGAAAATAAATGATTGAAGCAGAACAGGTGTCCCAACTCCATCAGGCTCATCACAGGTGTTCACAGAGCTGGGTAGCTGCAGGTTTTCCAGTGTCAAGTCTGAACTTTGATTCTAACAATGTGCGTTGAAATATCAAGAGGATCTCCACATACCTGATCTCTTCCCCCCTCCCCTTTTTTGTATTAATTTTTATTTTTACGTGTTTGGCTTAACCATGATCATCTCTTTCCCCACCTGTATTGCAATTTGGGGGTTATGTTTATTGTGCCTCCCTTTTGTTCATGTCATTATAATTGTAACAGCAAAGGAATCTGCAGGAGCAAAAACTGACTCAAAACTTCATTTCCCCATCATGCCGGAACATCCTACAAACAGCTCACGCAGCTGGAATTATAACACGCAAGGCCAGGGGATGGGAGATGCAGGTTTCCAAGTGTTTTGTCTTTCTCAGATGACACATTCCAGCCCCTTGTGTGCCTCCATCCTGTATGACCTGCTGGACTTCGACACAGTTATTGTTTCATTCTATAGATAATGTGATTGTAACACAACGTGACTGAAATTAAACCACTTCCAGATGAGGAAACAACAAAGGAGAAAAGCCATTATTGCATTGGCTGGGAATCAAACCCAGATCAACTGCTTGGAAGGCACCTATGCACACCACTATACCACCAATGCATCTGGCAGGAGTAGTTTTCCTGCAGGCTCTGTGTGCTGGCAGAGGGAGTAACACATGACCACAGAGTTAGTGAGCAGGGTGGATGGGCTGGAAGCTGCCTGACAGCTGGGAGCAGAGTTACCATCCCAGAGTGACTGAAAGGGAGCGAAGGTGAAAACAGATCTCATTGGGAGCTGGCCCCACACCCGCCCCACCCCTAGGAGAGGGGAACTGAAGCTCAACTTCAATCACAGAAAAATCTTCCCTGAGAAGGAAGGGGACAGCTTGTGTTAAAGACCAGGTTTGTGTTTGTTCCTGCTACATACGGAGGGGCTGGGTAGTGCTGATTCCAGCCCCCAGACTCTGGGAGGATAAGGAACAAATTCAGGCTGCCAGTGAGGGAGGGAGATGATCTTTTGACAGTGACGGACGCCTCGTCCTAAAGGCCTTTGTCTGCCCCCTTCCAGTGACTGTTTGGCACAGGAATGCAGGCCCCACTCCTGGGTCTCTCCTGGGGAAATAATGTTTCTGTGCAAAACACCAAAGCTTTTAACAGAAAGGAAGAAAAGGAAATGGCCACATGATGGGACTAGGACATAAGGAATGAAACACACATGGGCGGCGAGTTATATACCCACGTGGTGCCCGGGTACCAGCAATATTCAGAGCCCTGGGGCCCAGCTCCACCAAAGTTTGGGGCCGGGTCTCCCCTCTGGCCCCACCTGCCACCCCCCGTGCTTCCCCCGTGGGTCCCCCGGACCCCCGTGCTGGCCCCCTGCATGTCCCTGGGCCCCGGAGGGAGCAGAGCGTCCCTGCCTCTTCCATGCAGCTCCATGCTGCCTCCCTGCAGCAACTGCTGCCACAGGGACCTAGTGCCCCCCCTTCCCAACTCACTGCCAGGGCAGACTGACTCTGAGCCTGCCCTTCCACCTCAGACCCTTCCCTTTTCCAGCGGGACCCTCCACCATCACAGCCCCCCCACCCCGCAGTCACCACTCCTGCCCCATGCTGGGCAAGGAGACAGCCCCATCCCCCACCCCCAGTGAGGCTATAGTCAGGGGCAACAGCAGGGGAGGAGGTGCATGCAGCACCCCCCGGCACCCATAATGGGGGAGGTGAGGGAGATTCCTGGACCTGAGAAGGGCCCTAGGACCACCTGCAGTGACAGTGGTGCGGGATGAGGGTGCTGCTGGGGGGGGGCTGGTGAATGAGGGGTTCCTCCCCCAGAGCTTGCTGCTGCCAGCAGGGAAAGGGCTGGGCGGAGTCCTCCTTTCTGGCCCTTGTCCCGGATCAGCCTGCCTTCACCCCAAACTCATCCACAGCCCTGCCTCACCCCAGAGCCCACACCCCCCGTCAGAGCTTTCACCCCCCCACCACATCCTCAACCCTCTGCCCGAGCCCTGAGCCCCTCCCACACCCCAAACCTCCCATCCCCAGTCCCAGCCAGAGCCTTCATTCCCCCCCCACACCCCAACCCTCTGCCCCAACCCTGAGCTCCTCCCACACCCCAAACCTCCCATCCCCAGTCCCAGCCAGAGTCCTCATCCCCCTGCACACCCCAACCCGCTGCCTCAGCCCTGAGCTAACCCCAAACCTCCCAACCCCACGCCCAGCCAGACCCTTCACTCCCCCCCCCACACCCCCCCCATCAGCCCCAGCCCAGAGCCCTCCAACACCACAAACCCTCATCTCCAGCCCCAGATAGAGCCCTCACACACCCCTACACCCCAACCCTCAGCCCTAGTCCTGAGCCCTCCCACCCCCCCAACACCATATCCCCAACCCAGACACAGCCCTCATCCCCTGCACCCTAACCTCTGCCCCAGCCCTGAGACTCACCAACACCCCAAACCCCCCAGCCTCAGAAGAGCCCTCACCCCCCACACCCCTACCCTCTGCTCTAGCACTGAGCCTCTCCCACACCCCAAACCCATCATTCCCAGCCAGAGCCCTCAACCCCCTGCACTCTAACTGTCTGCCCCAACCCTGAGCCCCCACCTGCAAGATGAACCCCACATCCCCCGCCCCACCACACAGCCATCAACCCATACCCCAACCCTCTGCTAGCCCAGAGCCCCCTCCCACACCCCAAACCTCTCATCCCCAGCCACACCCCAAACTCCCTCCCAGAACCTTGGGCAGGTGGGGGGCGGAGTTTGGGCAGGTTCTGGGCACCACCAAAATTTCTACAAACCTACCGCCCATGGAAACACAAGATGCTACTCCCATGTGCATTGACTTTTCACCTTGTTTGTGGTGGTGTTGTATCCATGTTGGTCCCAGGGGTCCTCTGGGGCGCCGGGCATTAGCCACTTTCGGGAGAGTGGGCTAGATGAACTGGTCTGACTCAGTGTGGCTGTTCTTATGTTCTAACTGCTGGTTATGGAAGAGACGACCTTCCAGGCTACACAGAACTGAAGAAGGGTGCTGGGTTAGCTCCACAGCTTGTCTCTTTCACCAACAGAGGTTGGTCCTCTGCAGGCTCTTACCCTCACCCACCTTGTCTCTCTTGGACTCTGAAAAGTGTTTTCTCTCCACTCCCCTTGGAGAGACGTTAAGTTTCCCTTTGGGCAACTATCAGGCTGAAGCAATTGTATTGACTGTGACACTAGAATTGAAGATTTAATATTATAAATAAATGAGTCTAAACCTGAGGTTCTGGTTTTCACATTGGTTTTTCTAACTCCGTTCCCAGTTCTCTTCTAGAAAGGCCTCCAGGACGCCTGCCCAGCCCAGCAAAAGTGGCCAGGAGAAAGCCCACACTGCTGCTCTTTCAGGTAGTTGAAGGCTGCTATCAAACCCCCCTCACTCCGTCAGTCCCCAGTCTGTGGCAGTGCCTGGGATTCTTCCGTCCTAAGTGCAGGACTCTGCACTTCTCCTTGTTGAACCTCCTCAGATTTCTTTTGGCCCAATCCTCCAATTTGTCTAGGTCACTCTGGACCCAAACCCTGTCCTCCAGCGCTTGGATTCTTTACATGCTTTCACAGAGCAAAGAGCACATGTTCCATGATTTCACAGGGCAGAGTTTTGTGCTATTGGGAGCTTTCCCTGTGTGGATTTGACAGGTGGATCAACATAGAGACACATTGTGACCCTCTCAGGGTGCTGAGGGCTGTGAGTCTCCTTGTTGCCACCTGCCACAAGGAAGAGGGAGTTTGGCATTTGGCAGCTGGATGTTAGTGACCAAACTCACCAGCCTGCTGGAACTCAGGGACCCTCCTCTGAGCTACAGCAGCGACCTTAACCCTTGAGTTCCTTCAATGTGTCCCCCTCTGGGGTCCAGCCCGGATCACCAGATCCCTGGTGAAATCCCAGATCCTCTCTTGCCCAAGTATCCCAGGTTACTAGTTTTACTGTGGACCATTGCTACTGTATCTCACACAGCACCTGAGTACAGTTATCGAACAAGCAAAAAATTTATTTCACAACGGATAGAGATTTAAACAAACAAACGTGAGTGATGGAAACCAACTGTTACCAACTAAACAAAGGCAGAAAGTGATAGAATAGAAAGGCCAGCACAAAAAACAGAGAGAGGAACAATAAGATACTAAAAGGATAATGGTTGGAACTCTCCATTTCTCTCAGTCTTTGGACTGATGGGTAGTAGAGCTGTAGCAACAGTTGAGGAACCAGGGTAAATTAAATCTAAGGTTTGAGCTGCTAGTGAAGCATTTTCCACACTCACGGCATTCCTAGGGGCTCTCTCCTCCGTGGATTGTTTGATGCCTAATAAGGTGCGAACTGCGATTGAAGGTTTTCCCGCACTCAGCGCATTCATAAGGCTTGTCCCCTGTGTGGATTCTCTGATGTCTAGAAAGGTCTGATCTTTGAGTGAAGCTTTTCCCACACTCACTGCATTCAAAGGGCCTTTCCCCTGTATGGATTCTCTGATGTTTAGAGAGGTTTGAGCTGCTAGTGAAGCATTTCCCACACTCACGGCATTCAAAGGGCCTCTCCCCTGTGTGGATTCTCTGATGTTGAGAAAGGTTTGAGCTGCTAGTGAAGCATTTCCCACACTCACGGCATTCAAAGGGCCTCTCCCCTGTGTGGATTCTCTGATGTTGAGAAAGGTTTGAGCTGCTAGTGAAGCATTTCCCACACTCACGGCATTCATAGGGCCTCTCTCCTCTGTGGATTGTTTGATGACTAATAAGGTGCGAACTGCGATTAAAGGTTTTCCCGCACTCAGTGCATTTATAGGGCCTGTCCCCTGTGTGGATTCTCTGATGTACAGAAAGGGCTGAGCTGTGAGAGAAGGTTTTTCCACACTCCCTGCATGTATTTTTTCTCTTTCGCCTGAGGATATCCTGCTGTGTTGTGGTTTCCATGAGGACCTTCTGAGTTACCCAACAGGAAATAAATTTATCCACTTTCTTTCCTGGCTGGTTTCCTTGATCTGTTTTTGGTCTGTGCTGAATCTCCCAGGACTTTCCCTGCTCATGACTCCTGGACACATTCCTTTTCGATCTTTGCGATAATGCTCTGTTTTTACCCACTGGCTCAACATTTCCAGGCTGAGAATTCCGCTCCTCTTTCTCACATGCCATTGCATCACCTGCTGTGATAGAGACAGAAACCTCAAACAGGGATGGAAAGGAAGACCAAACAAAAACAAGTGCTGAAGACAGGTCAAATAAAAATCAGGAGCTGAACTCCCCCAAACTCTTCCCCCAAATAGGAGAGAGGAGGGGGATGAATTCAGCCTTCACATCCCATCCAAATACGCAGGGGGAAGGGAGGAAGCTACTGCCTGGTGTCTGCTAGGATCTATAGGAAGCCATGAACTATATTTACCCTGAGGATATGACCCCTGCAAGGGACAATAATGAACTGAGAGACCTCCCCAAGAGCTTTGTAGGGCATCCCAGATGTTTCCTTCAGGCACTTACAGATTCTGAGGTGGTTTAATGTTTCCTCACCTGTGCAGGGAGATTTCAGGATCTCTCTTTCCTCTGAACCCTGGAGGTCTCTGACCCATGGCTCTTCCCCTTGTTCCAGCTGGGAGATCACATCAAGTTGGAAAACTAGAAACCCTGCTCAGATGAAAGAAAACAAAGGAGTTCAGTTGATTTCATAGGACTTGATCATAAAAAAACAAACATTCTATTAATTTAACTTCAGTGCTTAGTGTGACCTGGTGGGCCAGGGGCAGTTCTCACTCAAAATGCCAAAGTTAGGACAGGCTGATAAAGGGAGAGCGGATGCTCCCAAAACTGCTGGTTAACACTGAAGTTAAACTCACTGACCAGTCACCAACTGTGCTTCTGATCCCCCACACGGGTTATCGAGAAGCTGAAAAAAGAAATCACACGGCCCCCTTTATTGCATCCCAGTTCTCTGACTCCCAATCAGCAACTAGGTCCAGTACAGTGAGAGGTTATTTAAAAACTCTGCACACATAAACAAAGTGTTCCTCTGACCCCAAAGGGTCACCCACATCACCAGGTCAGTATAGGTTTGGATATTACCCAAAATTCCATCCTTCCAGCCAATCCTTTTGCATCTAAACTAAAGGTTTAAACAAAAGACAGAAAGAAGTTAAATGGGAACGCAGTCAGATACATTCCAAAATGGATATCTCAGGTTCTTAGCAGTATTGGTGAGTTGCTGGCTTGAAAGTCTGTCTGGAACACATCCATAGCTTGGATGGGTCATTCAGTCCTTTGTTCCAGGGTTCAGTTTGTAGAGGAGTTGCTCCAGAGGTAGGAAGGGGGATTGAAGACAAAATGGAGATGATGCAGCTGCCCTTTATATTCCTTTTGCCATGTGGCCTGTACTTCCTGTGTCCCAAACACAAGCTTCACAGCACGTGGCATGGAAAAGCCTTGGAGTTCTCATTACACAGGAATACCCCGGCATGTCTTGCTGACTCAATAGGTGTATCCCCTTGGTCCTTTCCATGGGCTCATTGTATAGCTGATGACCCTCAATGGGCCATCAAACAGGCTAGGCAGTGTTGATGCCAATATGTCTGGGGGTGTCACCCAGAAACACTGCACAAATCTGGAAATACAGATTTACCCTACATATCTATAACTCACAATACAAAGGTGATACAAACGTAGAAACAAAATTATCATACTTGGCAAATCATAACATTTTCACTGACACCTTACATGGCATATCTAGCACAATTCATTGCAATTTTATCAGATTATATTATTATTATTAATACCAAAGTGTGTCACAATTCCATACAGTGTCACACTTGGTAAACCAGTGAATTCCCAGGACCAGTTCCCCAGGTCCTTGAAGATGCCGAACACTGTGCTTATGAGGGATTGAAATACCCACATATCTGCTGGGAACACACACACAGACACTGTGTCAGTCTATACCCCTGTGTTCACGCTTCTAGAAAATTATGATCAATTTTGTACACAGTATGGCTTGTGAGGTATCATTTCAAAACACATAACCTACTGAATATTATCCTCCTGTTAAAATGTGTAGTAACACTGTATGTAAAGTTATGAGATTTTACAGTATGATATTACTGAAAAAGTTACAATTCTGGGGAACACCTACAGAGCAGTTCCTCAGAGATAGCAAGGCAAACAGCTGATCAAACAGCCATTCTCCTGCAGAGGGAAGGTGTGAAGACATTTACATTCCATTGCAATCCAGACCAGTGAGGAGTTGTGTCATCTGTAATCCTGGGTGAGATTCAGTGTTGTGCTGCTGGAGCTCCCCTGTCTGGATATCCCCAGCCAGCATTCAAGGCCGCACCGAGTGTCTGTGTGATAAGTCACCCTGGACCAGCAGCTCTGACTCCAGCCACCTGCTTGTTACATACCAAGCCCATTCTGGTTTGGGTAGAGAAGGCTCAGGGTTTGAGAGAAGGCTGGGGGTAGGAAGCTTCTATTCATTATGCTGGACCTAACCCCCAGTTTTACTTGAGTACAGAGGAGATATTTGGCACTGTGTGATACTGCTCCTGTGCTCTGTTCCCAAAAAGTGTTCTGCAGCTTGGGAGGGTCTCTGGTAGTGTGTGTGTGTCACTGGCATATTGGGGTGATGCTGAAACAGGACAGAGTAGAGGTGGCATTGTGGGGGTGGCATGAACCTTCACTCTTCATTTCCCCTTCCAAGAACAGAGGGAACAGGAATCCTTACCCAGCGAGGTCACAGTCTCATAGTTCTGCTGCATGACATCCCAGTAGAGGGCTCTCTGAGCGGGGTCCAGCAGAGCCCACTCTTCCCTGGTGAAATGCACAGCCACCTCCTCGAAGGTCACCGGCCCCTGAAAGAGCAAGAGTCCAACACTCAGGACCTCTTTCCCCATTCACAGCCCCATTATTTGTGGCAGAGAGGAGCCAATCAAATGGAAGCTCTGGGTGGATCGCAGTCAACAGAGTCCAACCCCCACCCCGCTCAGCGTATCCAGCAAATACCAGGGTGAGGAGACGAAGAGAGAGCCCCTTGTGTCTCCCAGCAGATCCATCACACACCTACTGGCCACCGACTTATACAGGAGTTGGAGCCCCTAGCAAGGTTCAGGGACAGCTCCCTGGTAGGAAGCCGAATAACTTCCTCATTGTGAGGAGCGGGATATGAAGGGAGAGGCAGCTCCAATGAGCCTGACTCAGGGGTGCCCCCTTCATATCTCACAGCAGCCGCTGGCTAGTGAGCTCAGGCTCCAACACTGGGAGTCTGGTCAGTTTGACTAGCTCCATGTAGGTGGGCTATTTTCTTTCTTCACAAATTAGGGCATTTCCACCTCCGAACCTCCTGGATCTGTTCCTAGAATCTAGGCCACTTATTAAATAACTCCCAGCAGGTTTGCTACACCCTGGCCTCCTGCTTTCCCCACCCTGTGCATCTCCTGCCCCGCTCCAACCTCCAAACCAGACTGTGCAAACCTTCCCATCTCCGGTGTATTTGCTCTCCCTCTCCTCCAGCAGGAACCCACCAGCAACCCCCTGATAATCTCTACCTGAGTTGGCTCCACTGCAGCCATTTCTCTTCCCTGTCCCACGGCAGGCTGGGATGACCTGGAGCAAAACATGGACGCCATTCTGCAGCCTGTCTGGGGGAGGCAGGCAGTTGTGGGCATCTCAGAACAGGTTTTAGTTCATTTCACATCAGAATTCCCCCAGGCCCTTTCCCTGCAGACAGACACCCTAGATTCTGCCATGCTGGGAAATGCTCAATCTGTTTATTACAATGTAGACCTGGCCCCTAATGCCAGGCTAAGCCCAGACACATTTTTAACTTCCCTTGTCCCTCCCCTCATCCCCTAACAAAGTCTATGAACACAAAGCTAGAAAAGAGCAGAACCAAAGGAGTCACTGTGGGGGATTCCCTCGGACGCTGACCCCATGGCAGCTACACCCCAGCAGGGGGAATATGGAGTCAGGAACTGGCTTTTCCTCTGTCTGATCCTTGTTTTGTTCACTGGAAAGTGGTTCTGCCCAGGGATGCAGCAATACATGTGTCATTTCTACCACTGCCCCTTTCAGTCTCTCCTTCCCCTGTCCTCTCTCCCTGCCCCTCTGGCTGGGAAAGTCCCATTCCTGGGGGCTTTGCTCTCCCATGGCTGGATTTTCTCCTGGCAATTGCTACTGGGAGGAGAAATGGGGAGGGGCTGTTTGTGCAGAGTCACTTTCTTGCCAGACCCCAGCACTTTCCCTGAGGTCTTTCAGTTACCTGGAGACTCTGGCTCAGAATTTAGTATTAACAGGGCCCAGGGCTGCCCTAGGGGGCTAGGACCAGCTGGAGAAAGTCATCCCCTGGGCCAGGCAGAGAAGCAGCTTGAATTCAGGTCACATCCCCGCACAGAACCCCGCTGGGGGAGCAGCAGCTGCTAAGCCTGGATCACAACAGAGGCTGCAGCGTCTGACCCAGGAAGCTGGACCCCAGTATCCTGAGCAGAGAGGGAGAGAGCGTTTGAGCAGCTTCCCTCCTTTAGCTCTCTGGGGAGAGCAGCTAATGAGAGCCCCTCCTCACAGGGAGAACTGCTGATCTCATTTGCCCCACTGTCCATCCAGAGTCACTCCTTGTTTTTCCATACAGTGACTCCGGATTAACATTGGTCTCAATGAAACCAGAGTTCAGAAAGAATGAGTCCAGAACGCTGTGGAAGAGACGATCGTGTGGCAGTGCTGACCCCCCTCCCAACTCCCTCACCCCCAGATATAGGACAAGGATGGTGGGGATGGGGGGGGCATTTTCCCAACAGAACCGGAAGTTCCTGCAGTTTTCAAGAGGGGAGAAAAGCAAAAATCTGTGATTTCACCTCACAGTGTTTGATTAGTGGCTAGAAAGTTATCACAATGACTGGGCCTGGCCGGGGAATGTCGGGCAGTGCTTGGAGCCAGGATTCTGGCATAAGCTAATCACGAAGAAGAAGAGGGGTCAGGAGCAGCCCCCAGAGCCCCAGCCAGCCCCCCCCCCCCAGATACTCCCTGGGACCCAGCCCCCAGAGTCCCTGGCCAGGGACCTCAGATACCCCTCAGAGCCCCACCGGCCAGAGAACCCCCACCAGATCTTCATTGACAGGTTGGGAATCCCAAAGGGTTCCCCCCACCAAGAGACCCCAACAGCCAGAGACCCCCCAAAAGGGACCCCCCACACTGGGAACTCAGTCCCTCACTGCTTGCCTAGGATCCCCCCCCCCTGCCCTCCAGCAGGATCTGCCCTGCCCTTTGCCTGGCACCCCCTCCTCCCCCCTGCGGGATCCCCTGATGCTTTACAGGGGCAGCCCCTGGCCTAGCACCGGGGATTCTCCCACACACACTCTGTGCACTGGGCAGGGCAGCGATCCCAGGAGTCTGCGGGAGAAGCCCAGACAGAGCCCCTGGCACAGCACCAGGCTCCCTCTAACCCCCTGTCCCACCTCCCCAAGAGACGCCCACCCCGGCTGTTCTGCAGCCAACAGGCCCCCAGCGATACCCACCTCCAGGACCCACAGCCTCAGGGCTGGGCACATCAGAACCACCCCCTGAAACCCCAAATCTCCAGAACCGTCCACACTCACTAGGGTACCCCCTGCCCAGCCACGCAGAGGCCTCCCCCCACCACAATCCCCCTTCAGCTGCTACCTCCCCCCACAGCCCCACCCCCACCCAGCAACACTGTTACCTCACAGTGCCTGAGAAGTGGATAGAAAGTAACCACCACCCCCTGCTGGCCAGTCACACAGGCAGAGGGAGCCCTGGGGGATGTCTCTTGAACAGGAGTATGGAAGGCCTGGAGGGACAAAATAGGTAAGAAATGTCCATGCCTGTCACTAGCAAATAATGGCCACCATGGATCCACCCCAGAGGTGGCTACATCTTAGCAGTGTGGGAATCAACCCCTCACAGAGGCCATTTGCCATGGGGCTTGGGATACTTCTCAACTCACACTGCACTCAGAGTGACCTCCTCATCCCGTGCCAGCTGGAGAAAAGAAAAGGGTCCAGCCAACTCTCCCGTTACCAGCTGGGAACCACTGATCCCCAAACAGGGGGAGGCCTCTGGCTTTGATGGGTATTAAATATCTGGCTGGTCTCTTTCTTCGGCAAACATTTTAACAGAGGTAAAGGAGGGACCAAATGATTCACAAAGGAGTCGGGAAAGATGATCTCTGGGCAATTTCACCCCCTGCGACCTCCAGGATGGAGAAGAACTCAGGGCAACAGGTTCCCTCGAAGGAAGAAGTTGCTGGGATTTAGAAACACGGGAACAGCCCCAAACCCGAGAGGATTTTTAATTGACGTTTGATAATGACATAGAAAGAGGCAAAACCTGAGCTTTGAGAGCAACGTTCAGAAATGAAAGAGAAAGGGTGGAAATCTGAGAGATTTTGGATCCATTTTGGAAATTATAGAGAGGAAAGTGGAAAATCAGAGGGATTTTATATCAGTTGTTGATAGGAGACAAAATCTGAGTGTTTCACATCAATATTTGATAAATGAATAAAGAGGAAATGGGCAACATTTGCAAACATTTTATATCCATGTTCAAGAATCTGAGAAAAGGTGTAAATCTGAGATTTTCTTGGTATTTTATAATTAGAGAGACAAGGGGAAATCTCAGGGCATATTCAAATAGAAATAGACAACTAGAGAGCAGTGGGGCAAACGTTTAGGGTATTTTATATGAAGCTTTGAGATTTGCAAAGAAAATGTGTCAAACTGCGTATTTGATAACATGAGAGGAAAACACCAAGATCTGAGAGGATTTTATATTGTTGTTAATGAACTAGTGGAAAAGCAGGACTGTTGGACTGGATTTTATACGACTGTCCAATACATAAACACAAAGTAATGGTTCCCCCACCCCCACCATTGCCATGGGCAGCAGGGAGCCCTTTGAGGAGCTGATTAAAAGGGAGGGGGAGCTGGAAGGTCCCTGGATGAGGGAAAGGGGCAGCAGTGGGGGGTGGGCGGTTGACTGGCAACTGATGGTTGGGGGTAACTGTGTTGGTAGTTAGGGGGCAACAACTGGGATTGGGAAATGGGGGTCTGGGCAGTCCCCATGGGGGACACATGCGCCTCCCTTCCCTGCCCTGGCAGAGACCCGGCATCTCCTAGAATATCAGGGTTGGAAGGGACCTCAGGAGGTGTCAAGTCCAACCCCCTGCTCAAAGCAGGGCCAATCCCCAACTAAATCCCCAAATGGCCCCCGCAAGGAGTCAGCTCCCAGCCCTGGGTTTAGCAGGCCAGTGCTCCAACCACTGAGCCATCCCACCCCCACTCCAGGGGCAGCCATGTGCTGGGGAATGACTCAGGGCAACAATTTCCCACCTAAACAAGGACAAATCGCTGCAGATAAAATAGGTGGGAAAATGCCCCTCACTAGAGGCGATTTTAAATTGACGTTTGAGACTCATGGGGAGAACGGGGGAAATCGGGGGGGGACGGGAGAGCGGATCATTGGAGGGGATGGGGGGGAATCGCCCCAGATTTTATAGCCCCGTGTGAGATACTGAGAGAGAAAAGGGGCAGAACTAGAGAGAATTTGTATCGGGGGCGAGAGGCAAGTGGCACAAACAGGGACAGGATCCAATTAACTCACCTCCCCCCTTCGCCCGCCTGCCACTCCCCCCCCCCCGGGAATTTCCTGGCTGCACAGAGACAGTTCAACACCCCCCCCGCGTCCCACTGACCTTCCCCTCCCTACAACTCCAGCTTCTCCTCCCTGCCTGACACCCCCATCTCCCCACACCACAGGATCCCCTGCCAGGCCCCAGTCTCTGCCCCAAATCCCACTGGGGCTGAGGCAGCTCTGAGGCTTCTCTCAGGTTCCCGGGCAGAGTCACTTTCCTGCCCAGCCCCAGTGCCCCCGGGTCTCTCACTCCCGGGGCTCCGTGGGAGGCTGGACACCAGGGATGCAGGACGGCAGGAATGGGGGTGACAGGCCTCCTGTGCCTCAGTCTCACGGCGGGACCGAGGGGGCTCGTCGCTCTCCGGCTCGGGAGCGCTGGGAAGACCCGACCGTGGAGGGGCCGTCGCTGGGGGGGGGGGGACGGCCCCGCGCAGGCGCTGAGCACGTCCTTATATCACTTCTGTGGCGGGAAAAGTGCTGAGGAGATGGAACGCTGAGGGCTGGTTTTGGCGGGAAAAACCGGTTTGGACTGGTCTGAGCCTGTCCCCTGATGGTAAACAAGTCCCCTCTCAGAGCTGGAGTCCAGGGGTCAATAGTTCATATGCTCCAGATTGGATCTTATTTTAAAGCCAGCGATTTACTTCATAAACATCTTATTAACCAACTAATTGAACCTATTAAACAGTTTATACTTCTTACACCTAACAATGAGATAAAAAAAACAACACAGACAAACCTTAACGGTAACAGCTAATGTCCTAACTGGGAAATCAGCAGCAGGGGGAGCGCACAGTCTGAATGTGTATGACCCGACCCCAGCCCCCAGCCCCACATAGCAGTGGGGCTTGGCACTCTCTGTGCATTGGTGTGGTGGCTGAGTGGTTCACCAAGCAGTGACAATCCAAGGAGGTTCCCTGAGTCAGTCTCACTCCTGAGGAGATTCTGCACCAAAAAAATTCTGTGCACAATATTTAAAAATTCTGCAAATTTTATTTGTCAATAAATAAATGTGGAGGCTCCAGCATTGCAGGGGGGAGCACAGGCTGCTGGATGCACGGAGGTGGGAGATCACCCTGCAGCCCCCATTCTCCTCCAGTGAAACAGACTTGGTGGTGGGGCTGCACCTCTCTGCTGCCTACTCCAGGAGCCCCAAAAAGACTCCCCAGAACTGCTCATGAGGGGCACATGTGCCTTCCCTTTGCTTCCCCGTCAGAAAGTCAGAAAGCCTGAGCAGCTGGCCCCGGGCGATTTGAAAGGACCCGGGGGCTCCTGCCACCACTACCGGCAGCACAGCGGGACTAAAGTGGATTCCTGCCCACCCTGGCTCCGCACGGCGCACCACTCCCAGAAGCATCTGGCACATCCCTGCAGCCCCCATGGGATGTGTCTCTCGCACGCTGCCCGCACCCCAAGTGCCAATTCTGCCATTGGAACTGCGGCAATGGGAGCTGCAGGGGTGGTGCCAGCGGGCAGTGGTGCCAGGAGACCCACCCCCCCCGGGCCTCCTCCATGTAGGAGTTGCTGCCAGATGGGAGTGTGGGTCACTTTCGGGAGCTGCCCAAGATAGGTGCCACACCCTAACCCTCTGCCACAGCGCAGATCCCACACCCCGCCCACACCCCAACTCCCTCCCAGAGCCCACCACTGCCCCCTGCCCCCAACTCCTGCCCCCGCCCAGAGCCCACATCCAAACTCCCTCCCAGGGTCCACCCCCCGCCTCCCCTGCACCCCAACCCCCTGCCCAGCCCAGAGCCTGCACCTCATGTACCCAAACTCCCTCCCACAGCTTGGGGGGGGGGGGTGAGGAAGGACGGACAAGACTTGGACCAGTTCTGGGCATCACCAAAAGTTATATAAACCTGGTGACGCTGAGCTGGAGCCCCAGTCAAGGCACATCTCTCTCCTTACAGGGGGGGACTCCGTGGGGCAGGGCGCTGCTGGAGGTTTATTCCGTCCTTTAATGGCTGTGGAAGGGGGAACAGGGAGAGAATTTGCTCCTCTGTTCTCTGCGGAACACGTGCAGGCAGCGGGATTATCTCCAGGGCTGTAACAAAACACAAACTAGCAGAAGGGGGGAAGGGATTTCCTGCAGGATGGATTCCCAGTACAGCTCCCAAGCTGTGCCCTGGCGAGCTGTGCCCAGGGGATTTAGACGCTTTAGAGGCAGGTGATTGACACGTGCTGGGTCCCATCTCCAGCGCTGAACGGACACGTGCTCGCTGCATCCTCAGCCGGGGGCTCCTGAGTCTGATGGTTCAGCAGCACCAGCCCCGCCCCCGCTTTTCCCCTGGGGAGCCCCGGCCCCCTCCTGCCCCCTCCCGGCTGAGGCGGGTCCCCGCGTGTCCCACCCCCCTGCGTGGGGCCCGGGGGCGGGGCCAGGCCCGGGGAGGAGCCGCCCCTTCCTGCCCCCCCCCCGGCCCCCGCCCCTTTGTGCGGCAGCGGGGCCATGGCCGGGGCCGGGAGCGCGGCGCGGGGGCTGCTCCAGCCCTGCAGTCCGCGGGGCAGCGCGGTGGGTCCGGGGACACGCGTGGGGCGGACACGATCCTGCCGGGGCGGGCCCGGCTGCCTGGTTCGCCCCTGCCCGGGGTCCCCGAGCTCCCGCGGCCGGAGCGGGGCTGCCCGGGGCGACGGAGCCCGGGAGCGGCTGGGCCGGGAGCTGCAGGAGGGGCCGGAGCGCGGCTCGGCTGCAGAGCTCGGAGCCCAGGCTGGGCCCGGGGTGTCAGAGCCGGGCTGGGGGAGCTGGGAGTGCGCTGTGGGGGGCAGGGCGGGAGGGGGCGCACCTGGGGGTGGGGGAGCTGGGAGTTTGGGGTGGGCTGGGGAGTGGCTGGGGGAGAGCGGCTGGGGTTGGGGCTGTGGGGAGCTGGGAGTTTGGGGTGCGCTGGGGGTCAGGGCTGGGGAGAGCGGCTGGGGATGGGGGCTGTGGAGGAGCTGGGAGTCTGGGGTGTGCTGGGGGTAAGGGCCGGGGAGCAGATGGGGATGGGGCTGTGGGGAGCTGGGAGTTTGGGGTGCACTGGGGGTCAGGGCCCAGGGGAAGCAGCTGGGGATGGGGCTGTGGGGAGCTGGGAGTTTGGGGTGTGCTGGGGGGGTTAGGGCTGTGGGGCTGCTGGGAGCTGGGAGTGTGCTGCGGGGGGTCAGGGCCGGGGGGCAGCGGCTGGGGATGGGGGCTGCTGGAAGCTGAGAGTTTGGGGTGTGCTGGGGGATGTTTGGGGGACTCCATGTTCAGATCTGGCCCTGCGGCAGCTTTGGGGGCTGGCGCTGGGGAAAGTGGGGGGCTGTCTGAAGTTGGCTGCTTGGGATGTGGGTGAGGCCCTGGGGAGCTGGGGGTTGGGCTGCACCCCTGTCCCTGCAGCCTGGGGCCCTGCGTTTCCTCTGGAAAAGCTGCTCCCTGTTTCACCAGCTCCTCTCAGTCTGAGTCCCAGGGACCCTGCACAGGCGTCTGCAGGGCAGGACGGGACCTGAAATCTGGCAGCTGGGAGGTTTGCAGCAGTTTCTAACCCTCCTTCCCCTGCTTCTTCCAGGAGGTACCACAAAAGCATCTGGCCCCTCTGGGAAAAGAGAGAGAAGCAGCCAAAGCCGAGGAGGAGCGGCAGAGCGAGGAGCTGCTGGTAGGTGCCCAGAGCCCCCCACCACTTAGGTTTGCCTGGCATAAGAATGACCTGGTGAGTGCAGGGCCCACCCTGCCCGCCTCAGCCAGGGACCCATCCCCGCTGGAGCCCAGGGAGCCTGCAGGGTCAGACACGGGGGTAACGTGATGCCCTTAGGACGCAGGAGGCTGCTGGGCAGGAGAGGGTCAGTCTGTGTTAGCCCGGAGCCCCTGCCCACAGGCTGTCTGGATGTCACAGTGACCAGTGATCCTTTCTAGCTCCTGGGGGGATGGGGAGGAAGGAGATGAAATGTGGGCTGCAGAGATGGAGGATTTGGCTCAGTGCACGTTGATGAGGTTTTGGGGAGAAGTGTCCCTCCTGTAGGTGATATACACACAAAATGATGGGGTCTGTTACTACTCAAGAAAGAGATGTTGGAGTCACTGTGGATAGTTCTCTGGAAACATCCACTCAACGGGCAGCGACAGTCAAAAAAGCAAACAGAATATTGGGAATCATTAGGAAAGGGACAGATAATGAGACAGAAAATATCCTATTGCCGCTATATAAATCCATGGGACGTACACACCTTGAATACTGTGTGCAGATTGGGTCGCCCCATTTCAAAAAAGATATATTGGAATTGGGAAAGGTTCAGAAAAGGCCAACAAAATGATGAAGGATATGGAACAGCTTCCATGTGAGGAGAGATTAATAAGACTGAGGCTATGGTTACATTATGCAGCTTTTAGCGACACAGTGTATGTAGCTCCTGTTTGTCGGCAGGAGAGAGGTCTTCTGCTGACAAAAATCTTTCACCCCCCACGAGCGGCAGCAGCTTTGTCAGGATGAGAGCGCTCTCGCTGACAGTGATGTTCACCCTGGAGCTTTTCATCAGTAAAAATTTGTCATTCGGGATGTGTGTGTGTTTATTTTTTAAACACCCCTGAATGACAAGTTTTGCCAACAAAGTGCCAGTGTAGACAAAGCCTGAGACTGTTCAGCTTGGAGAAGAGACGACTAAAGGGGGAAATGATAGAGTTCTATAAAATCATGACTTGTGTGGCAAAAAATAAATAAGGAAGTGTTATTTACTCCTCATAACACAAGAACTAGGGGTCACCGAGTAAAACAAATAAAAGGAAGTATTTCTTCACACAACACACAGTCAACCTGTGGAACCCCTTGCCAGGGGATGTTGTGAAGGCCAAGACACAAACAGGGTTCTAAAAAGAACTAGAGAAGTGCATGGAGGACAGGTCCATTAGGGGCTATTAGCCAGGATGAGCGGGATGGTGTCTCTAGCCTCTGTTTGCCAGAAGCTGGGAATGGGCGACAGGGGATGGATCACTTGATGATTCTCTGTTCTGTTCATTCCCTCTGGGGCACCTGGCATTGGCCACTGTCAGAAGACAGGCTACCGGGCTAGATGGGCCTTTGGTCTGATCCAGTCTGGCCGTTCTTATGTTCTGTGTTCCCCCGTTACTGAGCCGCCCTCTCCCTGTTGCAGAAACAGACGGCAGCCGAGAGGCAGAAGATCGTCTGGGAGTGGCAGGAGCTGCGAGGGTTTCTGGAGGAGCAGGAGCAGCGGCTGCTGGCCCGGCTGGAGGAGCTAGAGAGAGCCATTGTCCAGCGAAGGGATGAGGGCGTCTGCAGCCTGTCCTGGCAGATTTCCCTGCTCAGCGAGAGGGGAGGAGAGAAGGGGCAGCAGCCGCTGAGCCAACCCCTGCAGGTCAGGCTGTCATTGCAATGATCATACGCAGCGTTTCTCTAGGTGCTTCTGAGCCCTAGACCCCAAAGCCCTTTACAGAGTGGGGTCAGGGGCATTATCCCTCTGGGACAAATGGGGAAAGTGAGGCAGAGGGAGCGGCAGAGCCCTGCCCAAGGTCACCCAGTGAGTCTGGCAGCGGCGCCAGGGATGGGCCCTGGGAGTCCTGGATGCTGCAGCCCCAAGACCTTCTCTCCTGGAAATGTCTCTCTGCATTTGCACTTGGAGGGTGAAATCCCCTCTCCCACCATGCTGAGGTCCCGAGCCAGGCCCAAGGCCCCTGTCACTGCAGGTTAATGGGTTTAGTGGGGCCAGGGGCCTTCTGGGTCTCTCAGCCCTGGGGGGAATTTGATTCTCAATGCAGAGAAATATCTTCTGCCTGTAAAGTGCCCGGGGAGAAGATTTCCGCAGTGGGACCTGCCCGCAGGGTTTGCTGGGGCTGGTAGGGGGGCAGCAGCTCTGGGAATGGAAACCTGAAATTCCCCTACTGCCCGAGGCCTCAATGGTGACCCCTGCAGAGCAGGAGGCCTCCCCGCCCAGGGACACTCCCCCTGACGGCCTCCTCTTTCTCTCCTTTGTAGGGTGCTGGGAGCACTGGGGGCAGGTAAGTCCTGGACTCCATTTCGCTCCCCCTCATGGGCCGCTAGGTTTGATACCTGCACTGAGTAGGAAGCTGCCCCCTGCCCTGGGAGCGTGTGATTCTGTCTCCCCTAGTGGCTGACTCGGGCAGGAGACGAGCCGGTTACTGTCTGGTCGCTCATGAGGTCACAGCAGGGCTGCTAGACCGAGGGCCGATGGGACAGACCAGGCCTGTCTCCTGGACTGACGTGGCCGCGTCACGTACTCAGAGGGCGCAGAATCTCAGCTTTCGCATTTGTTAAATTGAGTTGCCGGCCCTCAGCACCTCCCCAGTTTAAACGGAGACAGTGTTGCCTTGCTGGGGCTGCCAGCAGCCTGAAGCCGTAGCTCTGAGAGCGTGAACTCTCCTGTCCCCTGTTAATGTCATCGGGGTGTCAACTGAAATGGCAGCACTTTGATGTGAACATTAAACGTTCCCTGGCTGATCACTCGAGCAGGTGGAACGGGGAGAGGGCGGGAGTGAAGCCTTTGTGGGGTGGGAATAGGGGGTTGCTGTAGGGAGGGAAGAACAGAGGAGAGACACAAGGACAAGGAAGCGAGAGAGAAATGGAGAAAGGAGGGTGGGAAAGGCAGGGAAACACAGGGAAGAACCAGCAGGGCCCTACAGGGGTGTCCGGGAAGGGGCTGTTTTCCTCCTGAGTGACACTGAGTGTGACAGACAAAGACTTGGCAAAATACTAAGAACTAAAATTGTATTTCCCATACGAAGGGCAGATTCCCCCCTTGTTCTTCGTACGTGGGTGTCCCATGGAAAGCAGTGGGTGTTCTGCTGTGAATGGAGCAGGGCACAGAGTCCTAACCCGATGCCCTGGGCACTGGCCGTAACGGACAGGGCAGTGTGGCCCTCTCTGCCAAAGGAGCTGGACGCCCCAGGGTTCCTGCTTCAGCTGAAGGGTTGGGGGGTTTTGGCATTAAAGGGCCCACGTTCATTCCCTGCTGGAACCCTGGGCTCTGTCTGTGGCCACTGTCAGCATGTAGGATCTGCCCACTCTTTGGTCTGTGTCTCCTCCCTTTCCACATAATCCCCGTGCTGGTGCCCCTTGTTCCTGCAGTAAACCAGCGTAGGGGTGGCTCTGCCCCCCACAGAAAGCCCCTGAACAATGTCTCCGTTCCTTGCTCTAGTGTCTCCCCACTTCCCGTCTCTCTGGGGAGCACAGGGCTGATGTGACTCACCCTGACACTGACTATCTCAGGCTACAAAGCTCAGATCCAGGTTTCGTGATGTTTGGGGGTTGCTGGGCTCAGGGTCTGGGGCTCAGGCCTATTTCTCACCCCTCCTTTCCCCAGCAGGGAGGACGGGACGTTTGGGAAGCCAGAGCCGTCGTTTGCAGAGCTGGAGAAGAGACTCAGCGATTTCTCTCTGCAAAGTGCCGTGCTGCAGGAGGTGCTGCTGGGATTCAAAGGTGAGTTGGAGTCTGGGGGTGGCGTCTCCTCTGGTTAGAGCAACCCTGACCCTGGGGAGGAGTCGGGGACTCTAGTGATGTCACTGATCCTGGGCTCCATCTCACAGCCCAGCTCAGCGAGTCGCCCTTCCCCATGGAGCAGCCCTGTGGGGCTGGCTCTGCCTGCAGCGGCTGCGTTATCGGCCTCTGATCTCTGTCACCATCTCGTCGTTAACAGCAGTTCCATTAATAAGCAATGGGGGTTTCTCCATGAATGTGAGGGCCTGAATTCTCACCTCTCCCATCTTCTCCTTCCCCTAGAGACGCTGCGACGGGAGCTGGGGAGCGACACAGGTACGTGTCTGTCTCTGACGGGCCGTGGGGAGATTTCAGACCCATAACCATGTTAGCGACAGGGGATTGCAGCCTCCAGCCCCGATGTGCAGCTGGAAATGGTGGAACAATGTGAAGCCGGGTGACCCCCGTGGCTGACTCACTCCTGCCGTGACATGTGACAGGGATTCAGAGCGAATCCGGATCTCAGGGGTGTGTTTCCCTTTGGGGAAAGGAACAACCACCTGAATGGTGTGAGAGAGGATGAAACAAGGACAATAATCTCCAGACCCTGAGGCGTCTGAGAGCTTCCACGAGCGAGTGGAAGTGATCAGATGTGGGCAGCAGAGTCTCGGGCGTGAGGAGGGGGGGGTCACGTTTTTCATACTGACTTCAAAAAAAGGGGTCCCCCCGTTTTTTTTCTTTTGGCAAACCCCTGACAGTTAGCAAGGAATAAGAATAAAACCCGTAACAAGGCCGATCCTATAGAACGTGCATGTGTGCGTCTCAAGAGGCTGACGGAGAAGGGGTGTCCCTGAGGGTGAAACGTGCCGGAAGTGAGATTTCCTTTGCTGAAGATGATAAGAAATCCGTCCCCCTGCGCTGGGGGAATGTGCCGACCAGCTCAGATCCAGTTCCTGTCTCGGCACCGGACGGGTTTTGCGTGGTTCCCCCTCTGCTGTCTCCCAAAACTAAGTGATTGCAATGGCAAATGAAATTGAATGTGGATAAATGTAAAGTAATGCACATTGGGAAAAATAACCCCAACTATACATACAATATGATGGGGGCTAATTTAGCTACGAGTCAGGAAAAAGATCTTGGAGTCATCGTGGATAGTTCTCTGAAGATGTCCACGCAGTGTGCAGAGGCGGTCAAAAAAGCAAACGGGATGTTAGGAGTCATTAAAAAGGGGATAGAGAATAAGGCTGAGAATATATTATTGCCCTTTATATAAATCCATGGTACGCCCACATCTCGAATACTGTGTACAGATGTGGTCTCCTCACCTCAAAAAAGATATTCTAGCACTAGAAAAGGTTCAGAAAATGGCAACTAAAATGATTAGGGGTTTGGAGAGGGTCCCATACGAGGAAAGATTAAAGAGGCTAGGACTCTTCAGCTTGGAAAAGAGGAGACTAAGGAGGGATATGATAGAAGTCTATAAAATCATGAGTGATGTGGAGAAAGTGGATAAGGAAAAGTTATTTACTTATTCCCATAATACAAGAACTAGGGGTCACCATATGAAATTAATAGGCAGCAGGTTTAAAACAAATAAAAGGAAGTTCTTTTTCACGCAGCGCACAGTCAACTTGTGGAACTCCTTACCTGAGGAGGTTGTGAAGGCTAGGACTACAACAGGGTTTAAAAGTGAACTGGATAAATTCATGGAGGTTAAGTCCATTAATGGCTATTAGCCAGGATGGGTAAGGAATGGTGTCCCTAGCCTCTGTTCGTCAGAGGGTGGAGATGGATGGCAGGAGAGAGATCACTTGATCATTGTCTGTTAGGTTCACTCCCTCTGAGGCACCTGGCACTGGCCAGTCGGTAGACAGATACTGGGCTAGATGGACCTTTGTTTTGACCCAGTGTGGCAGTTCTTATGTTCTGTCCTGGGGAACCATCTCAGTTTTAAAGGGTCTCGGTGGGTTTAGCCCTGGTGGGAGGGGATGGGTCTGCACTGCCGCGATGGAGTCGAAAACGTCTCTGCAGAGAAAGCGCCAGTGAGACTTGTGATGTGAAATGACCTAAAGTCTGATCTGAAACCCGCCCCCCCCCCCCCAAATAACCCTTCTCCCCCCGACAGGCTGCAGAATAACATTCCCGGGTCCCTCCAGATTCTCCCAGCCTGCCCGGGGAAGGGAAATGGATGCAGCAGACCTGGCTCAGGTAGGGATGCTGAGGACAGGCTGGGGGGGGGGAGGTTCCTGTACGAGCCAGAGGGACAGGGAAGACACGGGAAGTGGGAGTTTGATTTAAGGGTGGGAGGGTGCAGGCCGTGCACGGGGTGGAGAAAGGGAGGGGGACAAGGTGTGATGGACCTACTGGGATTTGGTAAATCTGGGGCTGAGTTTTTAGGAAGGTTGGGTTGTGGGTGGGACTCCCCTGACACTGTATCCATTTGATGGGCTCCTCTCCCCCAGGAATAGTGGGGCTGTGAGTGGGGCAGCAGATACTGAGTGTTGGACTCTCGCTCTTTCAGGGGCCGGTGACCTTCGAGGAGGTGGCTGTGTATTTCACCAGGGAAGAGTGGGCTCTGCTGGACCCCGCTCAGAGAGCCCTATACTGGGATGTCATGCAGGAGAACTGTGAGAATGTGACCTCGCTGGGTAAGGGTTCCTGTCCCCTCGGTTCTTGGAAGGGGAAATGCAGAGGTAAGGTTCACGCTACCCCACAATGCCACCTCTACTCTGTCCTGTTTCAGCATCACCCCAATGCCAGTGACACACACACACTACCAGAGACCCTCCCCTGCTGCAGAACACTTTGAGAACAGCACAAAGTCGAACAACTTCTCCTGGCTGAGGCAAAACTTGGCTTTAGGTCCAGCCTAGCAAACAGAAGCGTCCGATCCCTGGCCGGGCCCGCAGAGGTGGAGCCTACACCACACGAGCCATCTCAGACCTGCAAAGTATCACCGCGTCTTCGCCCCTGAGGGTTAAGAACGGCCAGGCTGGGTCAGACCAAAGGTCCATCGAGCCCAATGTCCTGTCTGCCGGCACTGGTCAATGCCGGGTGCCCCAGAGGGAATGAACAGAGCAGGGAATCACCAAGGGATCCATCCCAGCTGCCACGGAGTGTGGGGGAGTCAGGGCCCTGCACCCCCACTCCCTTTGATTCACCGGGACTCTCAGCCAGCCAGTTACACAGGTGGTTTATTAGACAATAGGAACACAGTCCCAAGCAGGGCTTGTAGGTACAACCAGCACCCCTCAGCCAGGTCCCTCTGACCCCAGACTTGGGGTTCCTGCCTCTTCCCAGCCAGCCCCAAACTGAAACCCAAAACCCCTCCAGCCGGCTCTGCCCCTGTGTCCAGCTTCCTGCTCACCCCCTTCCTGGCTCAGGTACCGTCCCTCACCTAAAGTCGTCCCCTGCTCTCCCATCCCCCGTGCAGACAGTCCCTGTAAAACTAAACGACATTCCCAGGTCAATCCGCCCCCCTCCCTCCTGCATCACACCAGCGTCCTGCAAATGATTCCTTCTGAGTCATTGTGTCTATGACCGTTCTCGAGGGCCAGCACGTTTCCCCCGGGGCGCCGACAACGCTCATGGCAAGAACACACCCTTGTGCGCCTTTAGTGTTGCAACCTGCAACACTCGGGAATGAAATGAGGCATCTTTGCTCCTTCAAGGATCCCACGCCCCTCCCTTTATATCAGTCACAGCTCTGCCAAGCTGCTCCAACGACTCCCTCCATCATCCAGTTACAGCTGGACCTGGGCACGCCGCTAGAGGGCGTGCGGATAAATGCTGGGATTCCCATCTCTGAACACAACACAAACAGTGGCACGTTCTCTTAGTCCTTCCTCATCTCTGTTACAAATTTGTAGATTTTTATGGCCAAAGGGAGTATTCGGTTGTCTACTCTGACCTTCTGTATAACACTGACCATAGCGTTTTCTGCTGTACCTTTTGTATTGAGTTGAACACCTTGTGTTAGACTAAATCATCATCCAGAAAGGCATCCAGTCTTGACTTGAAGACTCCCAAGAGAAGGCGAATCCCGTTTCCTCGGTAGCGCAGTAACCTTTGCACCATCCTTACTGCACCATGGTCAGGGGTTAGAGGGCAGAGTTAAGGTGATGTTGCCAGGATGGTATGAACTTTCACGCTTCATTTCCTGGTTTTCAGAGCTCTACAATTAGTCACCGTCCACGTTCTGGAAGGACACACGGCAGCCCTTGGCAACCCTAAGTGAATTCCCTGAGCCTAGACTATCTTTTTTGTTTTTTGGTTCAGGGTGTGAGTCTTCGTACCCTGTAAGCGTGTGACCGAGCGAAGTGTGCTGCCAGGTTCGAAAGTGCAGACCAAGTCGTCATCTGCCGGTGGATATTAGAGCACTGTAAAATATTGCTCTTAGCCCAGAAATTGTGGTTTCGATGGGCACAACGCCCCAGAGGAGCTCCTGCAGAATGCAGGAAAAATGCATCACACGCAGTAGCTCCCTGAACCCCACCAACTCTTCCCACCTTCTGTGTGACTGTTTTTCGCTTGTCCTCTCTTTCTTGGAAAGAAGCAGGTGGTTTCCCTGCTGGCTACAATCTTCACCTGCTAGGCCATTCAGCTACAGTCTCAGTGTTTTAAGGACTCCCCTGTGAGGATGATTGTCTGGCAGGGTGTTTTCCCAGCAGAGATGGAGTGTGTTCAGTCCCTCTTTAAGCAGAACGGCCTACACATTTGAGCCTCTGTGGCGCTAGCCTCAGCATATTGCTAGGTTAAAATGGCCTTGGGTTAAAATAATAATACATTTGTGAGCAATCCCCTTGAGCTCACCTGATATCCTTTCCCCGTGCAGAGTTTCCAGTTTTCCCACCTGATGAGCTCTCTCAGCCTCAACAAGACAAAGACCCGTGGGTCCCAAATCTCCATGATTCAGAGGAAAGCGAGATCCTGAGCGGTACCTGCCCAAGGGAGGAATCATTCAGCCAATTTGAAATCTGTCCGTGGCTGAAGGAAACAGCTGGGATTCCCGACAGAGACCTTGGGAGTTCTCCGAGTTCAGGATTGTCCCCAGCAGGTATGTATCCTCCGGGGAGATGTCACTCGTGACTTTCTACCTATCCTGTGCGACACCTGGCAGTAGCTCCCTCCTTCACCTCCCTTCCCCTAAGTGCTTGGACGGGATTTACAGGCAGAATTGATCCCCTCTACCCCGTGGGAAAGAATTTTGGGGAAATTCAGTCCCTGAGTTATGTCCATCTTTCCAGCCCTTCTTTGGTTGACCAGGATGGTGATAGTGACCATGAAATGCTCAGGGAGATTAGAGAGGCTGTAAAAATAATCTCAGTAATGGGACATTTCAACTATCCCCATGTTGAGTGGGTCCATGTCACCTCAGGCTGGGATGCAGAGAGAAAGTGTCTTGACACCATAAATGACTGTTTCTTGGAGCAGCTAGTCCTGGAACCCACCAGAGAAGAGGCAATCCTTGATTTAGTCCTAGGTGGAGCCAAGGATCTGGTCCAAGAGGTGAATGTAGCTGGACCACTTGGTAATAGCGCCCATAATATAATTAAATTCAACATCCCTGTGGAAGGGGGAAAACACCAAAGAACCCCACCATAGTAGCATTTAATTTCAGAAAGGGGACTGGCACCCACATGAGGACGTTGGTTTACCAGAAATTAAAAGGTACGGTCTCAAAAGAGAAATGCCTGCAAACTGCATGGAAACGTAAAAACATGACAGTGGAAGCCCAAATTAAGTATGTGTCCTAAATTTTAAAAAAAAACCTAGTAAGGCAACCAAGAAAGTGCCGTGTCTAACCTACGAAGTAAAAGAAGCTGTTAGAGGCAAAAAGGAAGTAATATCCTACTGAGGAAAATAGAAAGGAACAGAAACTGTGGAAAGCCACGGGAACCGAGCCTTTGTGGGTCACAACTGACAATACCCAAATTCAGGACAAACTGCTGAGAAATAGGGCAGAGATACCCCAAAACAGGAGGTTATTTTCCCCTGAGAGATACCAGACCAGCAACAAAAGTAAACTTCTGTTTCACCCCACTGGCTAACAAGAAGTCAGAACAGCAGTTTCCTTGGGAATTCCAGTCCCTTGTGTCACCAACAAAAACACTAGACTAGAAATGAGTGGTTCTTTAAAACCAATTTCAGCAAATAAGAGGTTCTTCTGATCCCAAAGGACTAGCCACACATCCGGGTCAAATCAGATCTTACCCCAAAATCACGCTGCTGCTAATCCTTTAGGATCTAAAATCTAAAGGTTTATAGAAAGAAAGAAAGAGGAGAGTTAAGAATAATTAAAAAGGGATAGAGAATAAGACAGAGAATATATTATTGCCCTTATATAAATCCATGGTACGCCCACATCTCGAATACTGCGTACAGATGTGGTCTCCTCATCTCAGAAAAGATATTCTAGCACTAGAAAAGGTTCAGAAAAGGGCAACTAAAATGATTAGGGGTTTGAAACGGGTCCTGTATGAGGAGAGATTAAAGAGGCTAGGACTCTTCAGCTTGGAAAAGAGGAGACTAAGGGGGGATATGATAGAGGTCTATAAAATCATGAGTGATGTGGAGAAAGTGGATAAGGAAAAGTTATTTACTTATTCCCATAATACAAGAACTAGGGGTCACCAAATGAAATTAATGGGCAGCAGGTTTAAAACAAATAAAAGGAAGTTCTTCACACAGCGCACAGTCAACTTGTGGAACTCCTTGCCTGAGGAGGTTGTGAAGGCTAGGACTATAACAGGGTTTAAAAGAGAACTGGATAAATCCATGGAGGTTAAGTCCATTAATGGCTATTAGCCAGGATGGGTAAGGAATGGTGTCCCTAGCCTCTGTTTGTCAGAGGATGGAGATGGATGGCAGGAGAGAGATCACTTGATCATTGCCTGTTAGGTTCACTCCCTCTGGGGCACCTGGCATTGGCCACTGTCGGTAGACAGGATACTGGGCTGGATGGACCTTTGGTCTGACCCAGTACGGCCGTTCTTATGTTCTTGGTTCAGACTTGTAGCAGTGATGGAATAAACTTCTGGCTTGATAAGTCTCTGGCTGCTTCTAGATAACTGGACAGTCCTCAGTCCCTGAGTCCCATCAGTATAAGTCCATAGTCCAGAGTTTTGAGTAGGAAAGCGGGTGGAGCAGGATAGAGACACGGTGGAGGTGTTTCCAGGGTCTTTTATAGCTTCTGCCACGTGGAGGGAAACCCATGGCTTCAAACAAAGCCCTCGGCACAGCTAGTGGAAAATTACAGGTCCAAGATGGAGTTTGGAGTCACATGGCAATGCCTGACCTCACTTAGTCCTGGCAGGAAAGTCCATTAAGAATAGGGTGCTCAAGGCAGGACTAATCCCCAGATAGGTTTTTGCCCCAAATCCCTAAATGGCTCCCTCAAGGTGTCAGCTCACAACCCTGGGTTTAGCAGGCCAATGCGCAAACCACTGAGCTGTCCCTCCTCCCCCTTTAATGGGCCACGCAATTTGCATAGTCCCTCCAGGATGCGCTGGCTAACTACCGCGTGGGTGTTACCCCAGGAGCAAACATCTGAAATACAGGTAGAGCCAATATTCATAACTACATGCATGCTAAGAGCATAATCATCTTCAGCAAATCATAGCCTTTCCATAGACATTTTCCGTGCCCCGTTTTGTAGAAGATTGGTTGCAAAGCTCTAACAGTGGTTGCAACAATGACCTATATGGTCATAGTTTAATCAGAGAACGTCACAGCCACGTGTAAAAATATAACCCGGCAGGCCAAAAAAGAATTTGCAGAGCAGCTAGCCGAAGACTCAAAAAGTAACAACAACAAAATTTTGAAGCACACCAGAAGCAGGACGCTTGCTAAACAGGATGCTTGCTTATAACAGCACTCAAGGATGATAAGGCCATTGTGGAGAAACTAAATTAATTCTTTGCGTCAGTCTTCCCTGCAGAGATTGTGAGGGAGATTCCCAGACCTGAGCCATTCTTTTTAGGTGACAAATGTGAGGAACTGTCCCAGATTGAGGTGTCATTGGAAGAGGTTTTGGGAAAAATTATAAATTAAACTACAGTAAGTCCACAGGATCAGATGGGATTCACCCAAGAGTTCTGAAGGAAGTCAAATGTGAAATTGCAGAGCTGCTGACTGTGGTATGTAAGCTATCACTGAAATCAGCTTCTGTACCAGATGACTGGAGCATAGCTAATGCAATGCCAATTTTTAAAAAAAGGCTCCAGAAGCGATCCCAGCAATTACAGGCCAGTAAGCCTAACTTCAATATCGGGCAAATTGGTTGAAACTCTAGTAAACAGAATTATCAGACTCATAGATTAACATATTTTGTTGGGGAAGAGTCAACATGGCTTTTGTAAAGGAAAATCATTCCTCGCCAATCTACTAGAATTCTTAAGCAAAGTAAACTGTCATGGATTAAGAAGGAAGGTCCTCTCAGGATCTGGTTAAAAGAGAGGAAACAAACCAGGAATAAATGTTAAATTGTCAGAATGGAGAGAGATGAACAGTGGGGTCCCCCAGGGGTCTGTATTGGACCTGCGCTGGTCAGCATATCCATAAGTTATCTGGAAAAGGAGGTGACAAAATGTGCAGACAATACAAAACTACTCAGGAGAGTTTTAGTCCAAAGCAGATCCAAAGGGATCTCAGAAATCTGGACAACCGGGCAAGAAAATGGCAGATGAAATTTAGCGTTGATAAATGCAAAGTAACGCACATTGGGAAACAACATCCCAACCCTATGCACTGAATGACAGAGTCTAAGTTCGCTGTTACCACTCCAGAAAGGGATCTTGGAGTCACTGTGGATAGTTCTCTGAAAAGGTAACAATATTGGGGATTATTAGGGAAGGATAGATAAGATACAAGATATCATGTTGCCGCTGTATAAATCCATGGTGCATCCACATCTTGAATACTGTGCTCAGGTGTGGCCACCCCATTTCCAAAAAGATAAATTGGATTTCGAAAAGGTACAGAGAAGGTCATGAAAATGAATAGGGGTATGGAACAACTTCCGCATGAGAAGAGATTAAAAACCCTGGCGTTTTCAGCTTGGAAAAGAGACGACGAAGGGAGGATATGATAGAGGTCTATAAAATCACGACAGGTGTGGAGAAAGTAAATAAGAAAATTTGGTTAACAGTGGCCTTCACACAAACAGTTTTTTTACAAAAACCTTCAAAAAATATACAGCAATTTTTATAGTAAGCAAAAAAAAGCATTACAAATTAAACCTTACTACATTTTGTAATTAAAACAGTGCACATTGTGGCCTGAGCCTTTAACATTCCTCTCATTTCCTTAACGTAAACCCAATACAAAATTCTATTTTTTACTTACTAAACCTTGAAACAAAAACATTGATATTTAACTGAAATGTCTAATTTATAATACATATAAAAAAACATTATAACTTTTCCATTATATAGATCTTCTAAAGACACTTTAAGTGGATGCATCATATCTTCTCCTCTTCTTCTACCATTACAACTTCTATTCTGATTACCCATGAAACTGAACAATCCACCACCAAAATGTGAGAGAAAATATCGTCCATTCCACCACTTCCCCCCCCTATACACTGCGGGGATCGACCTAAGATACACAACTTCAGCTTCGAGAATAGTGGAGCTGATGTCAATGTATCTTAGGTCAACTTACCTCGCGTCCTCACGGCGAGGGGTCAACTGCTCCACTCCCCCGTCGACTCCGCTACCGCCTCTCGCCGCGGTGGAGTACAGGAGTCGACGGCAGAGCGATCGGGGATCGATTTTTCACATCTACACTAGATCCCCGATAGATGGATCACTACCCGCCGGGTAGTGTAGACGTACCCTTATTCTAAACCAAAAAAATAACCATAATCAATCTTAAAAATTATTCTAATCTGTCCCTGCCTTAACATCAATACAAACACTAGCAATCGATCAAATGCATTTCTACCAATATCCCCAAAAAAACATTCCTTTTCGCTATTTAAAAAAAAAACTAACAAAATAATTAAACCATACATTAATTCTTATAGTACTGTCAGAGAAAAACTCAGTTCTCGCTTTTTTGTTTGGATGCAGCAGAGTCAGATACTTTATTCTGTTTAGCAGCTACAACAGGGAGAGAGTGCACTAGGACATAGGGTCTCCCCTTCCTAGACAGGTCTCTCAACAGGTAAACAATTACAGCAGCATTTATACTTTTGTTACGGACAATAATAAGCAACAGCTGCATTTTGTTTATACATAGATCATCCTGCTATCTTATTTTTCTCACTTCTAGAAGACGCCAGTCTACGTATTTTGCCATCAATGCAAGGTCGCAACCACTTCTCACACAGTTCTTTTCCACTCGCCTCACACAATCCTCGCTTCTACAGAGCTCGCATTATTAGGGTTACAGCTAGCCTGACTCTGGCTAACAGCTAGTCTGACTTTTGCTAACAGAGACTGTCATGCATTAAGATCCCCTACAAATCCCTGCCAGTTCTTTCTCTACTTCCACACTCCCCCCTTTTGTACTTCTAGTACAACAAATATTTTCTAACCTCTATTTTCATTAAGCCGTGGATTTCAGATTTTACATCAGATGTTTCAACCTTAGGGGTTTTGATTGGATGTAATGACAATGCATAATTAGCATGGACATGAAAGGTATTACTTTTAGTACATCCTTTACAACAACATAATCCTAAGCTAACTAATAGCAATACAAGCAATAACATTTCCATAGCAATAATATGATGGGATTGTTATACAGTTTTGGTCACAAAGCACAATACATCATACTTAGTAGATAAAATAGACACTCTATAAGCTGTATGAAAGGCATACTTTTCAACTTGATATATATTTTGAAACATGAATTTGCCCTTGTACTTCAGAGATTCTTTGAACCTCTGGTAACAACGAAAGCAAATCTTGAAACCATTCAGGTACTAAACTAGTCCAATTAAAGAGTATCTGGAACCTAAGGCTACTTACAAAATTGTATCTGCAGGCCAGTAAACAATATGATTGCCTGCAGTGGTAATGAGATTAAAATGTATATCTTGCAATGTGGTGGTTTTAACATACACACAGCTATCATTAGCTTGAAAAAGTAGGTATCCTGTCAGGATAGTTCCTTGTCCTCTGTCCTCCCAGCAAACGTTATCATGAACAGTGACGACTTCCCCTGGCTTCAGTTTATGGATACACTGAAGCTGTAGGGGTTCTAACAGCCGAAATGTCCATTGACTCCCTATTCGTATCCAAAATGTCAGGTGTTATTCTAGGGGCACTGACTATAAATCAGTTAGGTATACTAGGTGGTCTAATCTCCCAGATGTCTCGGTGAATAATCCAGTCCCACATGCATCCTCCCCATGGACCCGGCAAGATTCGATATGTGGGAGCCCACACCCCCCTAACCGGTCCATATGCTTGGAAGGAGCACTGTGAATGTCCACACTTCCACCCAGAAAGCGTCCAAGTATATCTCCATGGCCGCAGATCAGATGGTTCCTGATGTGTCTGTAAGGACAGTGGGCCAAGTCTGGTGCTCAAGATCATTCCGAGTGATCATAGATTTTTATTTCCACTGATCCATTTATTCTCCACTCAATTGTTTGCTTATATGGGATATCCTGAACTTTAAACATATTTTTTTCCAAACAATCTTTAAATAAATCACTAAAGTCTGAGGGCCTTGGCCATTGGTTTTATCAGATATATGGCATTGTCTGTATTTGGATGTATTACAGGGGTAATAGTGTAATGGAGGAGATGGGCAGGGGCAGGGGCAGTGGCAACAAGGTGCCTTTGGTACTTGTCATTTAAAAATCCAATTAAGGAGGGCAATACATGCTGAAGGATTTATCCAGAACACAGGGCGCAGCCTGTAAAATAAACCCCAAAATCCAATCAATACCACATTCCCAAGCAGGGGTCCCACAAATTTCTTCCTGCCAGTGTATAATTCTTTGTTCTTCTTCGAGTGCTTGCTCATATCCATTCCATGTAGGTGTGTGCGCGCCGCGTGCACGTTCGTCGGAGACTTTTTACCCTAGCAATTCAGTGGGTCGGCTGGGCGCCCCCTGGAGTGGCGCCATCATGGCCGCGGATATATACCCCAGCCGACCCACCCACTCCTCAGTTCCTTCTTACCGCCCGTGTCGGTCGTTTGGAACTGTGAAGTGCAGCGTAGCTGACCTCCACCTCCCTAGCATTCTCTCAATTTTCTATTCTTATTGTGTATATAGTTTTCTAAGTTGTTAATTTAGATAGAGTAGTTAGTGTTAGTTGATTAGTTACAGTTTAGTTAGTTAGTCGGGTTCTGGGCTTAGGCCCTCCCCGCCCGGGGTCGGAGCTCTTGCCCGGCTCCCCGGGATTCAAGCCGTGCTCGGCTTGTCATCGCCCGATGCTGATGGGGGATCCACATTCCTCCTGCTTGAAGTGCCTGGGGGAGTCGCACTTAACAGCTAAGTGCCCAATTTGTAAGTCGTTCAAGCCTCGATTCCACACCCACCCTCCTTCCCCACTGTCGGAGTAGCCGGCAAGAAGAAACTGAGGAGTGGGTCGGCTGGGGTATATATCCGCGGCCATGATGGCGCCACTCCAGGGGGCGCCCAGCCGACCCACTGAGGTGCTAGGGTAAAAAGTCTCCGACGAACGTGCACGTGGCGCGCACACACCTACATGGAATGGATATGAGCAACACATCTCGAAGAACAACAGTTACAACGGTGAGTAACCGTCTTTTTCTTCACCAGGATCAGTTCTTAATGTCCTTTCTAGTCAGGAATTCCTGGACTTTGGCAATGGCAGTGGAGTGAGTGTTCCTTCTTCTTTCCCGAAACAGTCGTGGTTCAGCATCCTACAGGGGAGAGGTTACCAGCACATCACCCTGTAATGGTTTTGCTTCTTCTAGAAAAATTCAAAGGCACAGTAGATCTGTCAGTGGACAAGGGAGAGGTTACTAGCACTTTACCTTGTCCTTTTTCCCTGCTGTCCAGAAGGCACAGCAGAGCTAGAAGAAGGAAGAGACTAATCATCAGTAGGAGAATCCTCCCGAGGTGGAGGGGTCTTTTTTGAAGGGTGAATCATGGGTCCAGGCAGTTAGTCTTTGGCACTTCACAGCCATGTTGGTAGTCAGCAGGACTTAATAAGGGCCTTTTCAGCATGGAGCCAAAGCAGTCTTTCATTGGTGGACCTTTACATTGATCCAGTCTCCTGGTTCCAAGGAGTGGCAGGGCTGCTAAGGTCTTTGGGTAGCGCTTCTTTACCTGTGAGAAAAGAAACCTAACACATTTCATTAGTGCCTGGCAGTGTTTTGCAGATCTCATAGCTGCTTGGGCACATTCAAGGCCCCCCCCCCCTTTTCTTGGTTGTCAGCCAAGTCTTAGCTGTGAGCAGTGTCCTTGACTGGGGCCAGTGTCTTATCTTTAGCCTGAGCTTGCTAGCTATTTTTTTCCAGTTAATTCATTCTGTTCTTTTTCCTTCTCCCCTTCTTGGCTTCTTTTAACCTACAAAGGAAACTTCCACTCTTCACTCATACACCTTTTCCCAACCATGAACACATAAACATTGCCGTTATACAGTACATTAGTCTTATTACGCAATGTATGCGACATATACCCTTCCACTGAAATAACTTTATTACAGAGCTTTGGCGCAACAAGCCAGAACAAGCACACCCAATTTGAGGCGTTCACTCAATATAACCTCTAGTCCAATAGCTTCCCGCCATCCCCAGCCCTCTGGCTAGAAATCTGAGGTAGCCAGAATGAGCCAATGTACAATATGGGGAGTGAGTTAACTTTACATGTCCTTGCTTCCAAAGACTGTTGGTATGCAAATTTTAACAACAATTTTCAATTAACAATCTGGCCAATGAAGTTTCTTTTTCTTACTTAAGGAAATGTATTAGACTTTAGTATATCACATTTTCCTGATTTATCCAAACACTTTGTATTCCAAGTTGAATAAAACAAGTATCTGCATTTTAATTCTTCTGTTTGATTTTTTTTTAAACTAGACCATCCTATGAAAATATTCAACACAAGAATTCTGGCCACGAGACAAACACCACAAGACAGGACATAGAACACAAAACATAATTCCTATTGTGCCAGTACATGCATGGTACGTTAAATGCTGTTCAGCTGGCGTCAGTTTTCTCTGATTATCTGAAAGACAAAAACAGAGGTCTACCCCTTCTGGGCAGTCAATTATTGTTTAAAATATACAAATACCCTCGTTGATTTCTTGCAAAATAGAGGAATTACCCCATATTTTATTGTATGTGTTTCATAGGCAGCCCAGGTTTCAGTGGCTTCTACCTTATCAGTTAGATAATTTGCATTAATACAGTTGCTTTCTGGCTTGCTTCTGGATCCAAAGCTATTCACAGCTTAAAGATTCTTACCTTAAAAGGGACATAATTAACTTTACCAGAATTTTGATGGCTTTTTTTTTTTTTTTACTTCTAACTCCTGCTTTCAAACACTGAAAGAAAAGCACTTCTTAGGCCTGGTCTACACTAGGGGAGGGGGTCGAACTAAGGTACGCGACTTCAGCTACGCGAATAACGTAGCTGAAGTCGAACTACCTTAGTTCAAACTTCTTACCTGTCCAGACGCCGCAGGATCGAAGTCCGCGGCTCCCCCGTCGACTCCGCCACCGCCGTTCGCGGTGTTGGAGTTCCGGAGTCGACGGGAGCGCGTTCGGAGTTCGAACTATCGCATCTAGATTAGACGCAATAGTTCGAACTCCGAGAAGTCGAACGCCACCCATCGACCCGGACGGTAAGTATAGACCTACCCTTATAAGGCCCCTTAGCGCCTAATAGGATTTCAATTACATAGCACTGTATACATTTCTTTAGCTAATTCGACTAAATTGTTCATAGCCAAATAATTGCAATCTAATAATTTCTTTGCCTGAATTTATTTACAAACATTTCAAAGACACCAAGAACTTTCCTCTTTAGCACTTTTACAAAGTACAACTGCTGTTCCCTCCAGCAACTACAGAGGTAACATCTCATTTCTTCCTTAAATCACTTGCTTGTCTCCCAACAGCCACTTTTATCAACTCAAACTACCATTTCAAGTATTGTCCTGGGTATTTGAAATCCCCATGCTTATACTTACTTACTCCTTCCTTCCACTACACCCTCAAAATTTTCCAACCTGTTTTCCAATCTCTCTGTCTGTTGCCTGTCCCTCCCTAGGCAATTTATTTCAGTGTTTAACCACTCTGACAGGGAGTTTTTCCTAATGTCCAACCTAAACCTTCCTTGCTGCAATTTAAGCCCTTTTTTTTTTTTTGTCCTGTCTGCAGAGGTTTGGAAGAACAATTTTTCTCCCTCCTCCTTGAAGTGACCTTTTATGTATTTGAAAGTAGATCATGTCACCTCTCAGTCTTCTCTTCTCCAGACTAAACAAATGCAGTTTTTTCGGTTTTCTGTCATAGGTCATGTTTTCTAGACCTTTAATCATTTTTGTTGCCCTTCTCTGGACTTTCTCCAATTTTTCCACATCTTTCCTGAAATGTGACACCCAGAACTGGACACACTACTCCAGCTGAGGCCTGATCAGTGCGGAGTAGAGCGGAAGAATTACTTCTCGTGTCTTGCTTACAATACTCCTGCTAATACATCCCAAAATGATACTTGCTTTTTTTGCAACAGTGTAGCATTGTTGACTCATATTTCGCTTGTGATCCACTGTGACTCCCAGATCCGTTTCTGCAGTGCTTCTTCCTAGGCCGTCATTTCCTGTCTTGCATGTGTGCAACTGATTGTTCCTTCCTAAGTGGAGTACTTTGGATTTGTCCTTATTGAATTTCATCTTATTTACGTCAGACCATTTCTCCAGTTTGTCCAGATGATTTTGAATTTTAATTCTGTCCTCCAAAGCACTTGCAACCCCTCCCAGCTTATCGTCCACAAACCTGATAAGTGTAACACAGAGACTCTGTTACTGGGAGGGTTTCACCACGTCTCAGAGGGTTACACCCTGCTGGGTAGGGACTAGGCCTGTACTGGGATAAGGTCACTCTGTCCTTCACAGTGTGGCAGAACCTAGAATGTCCATTACCAGAGAAAAATCCTGTGGGGAATCGACATATGGAAAGGACAGAAACCCTGTCTGAATTCTCTCACATTGCCCTTCTCGCCCTGGCAGGCTACAGATTGTCCACGTTTTGCCCCAAATCATCCCCTCCTCCCGGCGGGAAGGAAATGGCTGCAATGGAGCTGGCTCAGGTAAGGGATTCTCAGGGAGCTGATGGTGGGTTCTGCTTGGAGGGAGAGGAGCAGTAAATGTATAGGAGGGTGGGAGGCAGGAACTATCTAGAGTGCGGAATGGGAGGGGAAAGGATGTGACAAACCTGCTGAGACTTGTATACTCTAGGGTGTGATGGGTTGTCACCCCGGGGTGCAGTCTGGGGGGCTTCTGGGAACCGCTGTGCCCTCGAACCCTCAAGCTGGGCTGGCCCTTCTCACGCTGCTTTGCTGGAGATTCAGCCAGCCTCTCCAGGGCCTGTTATCACCCAGCACGACAGCAGGTGGCGCCATACACCCAACTAAGCTACCTGAGTGCTTTACCTGAGCCACTCAAGGAGAGAGAGAAGACAACAGCCAATTTCCCAGCGATAAGTGTTAGCAAACAGATCAAAGCAGATTACTTAGCAAATAACCAAAAACTCAAACTAAGCCCAACATACTATCTGGATAGAATTTGAATTAGCGATTTCTCACCCTGACTGATGACTGAAGCAGTCCACCAAGTTTCCATACACAAGCTAGAAATCCCTTTACCCTGGGACCAACACTTCCCCGAGTTCAGTCTTTGTTCCTGAGGTGCTTCCAGGAGTTTTCTTGTGTGTGGAATGAGGCCAAGAGATGATGTCACACCCCACCTTATGTAGCTTTTCCATATGGCAGGAACCCTTTGTTCCAAACTCAGTTCCCAGTCCAGTTTGTGGGAAAATACAGGTACCAAAATGGAGTTTAGTGTCATATGGTCTGGTCGCATGCCCTGCTGAGTCATAGTAGCCATGACTCATAGGCTGGCTGAAACATTCACAAGGAGGCTAAGCTCTTCCACGGTCCATTGTCTTTGTCGATGAGCCATGAACACTGTCTGTCTTCTTTCTTGTACCTGAAAGTCTCGTTGTGGATGTTACCCAGAGTAAGCACATTTGAAATACAGATACAGAGTCAATATCCATAACTTTAGACACGAACATGATACATGCACACAAATAGGACAATCCTATTCAGCAAATCATAACTTTTCCAATGACACTGAACATGACGCATCTTGCACAAAATGCATCATAATTATGTCCTAATCATTTGATAATCATACCACTAGGCTGCATGTGGGGTGTAGTGTCAGGGCCTAATTTCAAGGCACAGGTGTTGGGAATGGAACTTCCCCTCTTTGTGGAACAGGAAATAACCCTCCAGCCAGGGCTGGGAAAACTTCCCAGACTCCCAGTGCTGGAGCCTGAACCTAATGACACTTCATTAGTTACCATCAACCCCGATCTTTGTGGCAACTGCAAACTTTATCAGTGATGATTTTATATTCTCTTCCAGGTCATTGATAAGAATGTTAAATAGCACAGGGCCAAGAACCAATCCCTGTGGAACCCCTAGAAAGAAATATACTCAAGCATGGTTCCCCATTTACAATCATAGTTTTTAATCTATTTAATGTATGTTGTGTTTATTTTGTATCTTTCTAGTTTTCTAGTCAAAATGTTGTGCTGAACCAAGTCATATGCCTTACAGAAGTCTAGGTATATTACATCAATACTATTAGTTGCAACCAAACTTTTGATCTCATCCAATAAGGATATCCAGTTAGTTTGATTGGATCTGTTGTCTCTGAACCTTTGTTAATTGGTACTAATTATATTACCCTCCTTTCATTCTTTATTAATTAAATCCATATTCACTGCTCCATTATCTTGCCCAGTATCAGACTAACACTCTTGTAATTAGCTGGGTCATCTCTTTTACTCTTTTTAATATTGGCACAGCATTAGCTTCTGGAATTTCCCTAGTGTTCCAAGTCCTAATTAAAATCACCATTAACAGTCCTCCACACTCCTCCACCAGGTCTTTCAAAACTCTTGGATACAAGTTATCTGGACCTGCTTATTTAAACATGTCTAACTGTAATAGCTGCCGTTCAACATCCTCGTGAGTTATTGTTGGGATGGAAAGAGCGTCGTCGTCAGCGTCTTATATGACTTACATCATCTGTTTTTCTCCAAATCCAGGAGAGAAATATTTATTGAACACTTTTACCTCTTCTGCATTATTTTGATAATTCTGCCATTTCCATCTAGTAATTTACCACTATCATTGTTAGGGATTAATTTTGTACTTAATATACTTTTTAAAAACTACCTTCTTATTTTCATTAATTGGTCATTGATTTCTGATAGCTTCCCTTACCAATTTTCTACAGTTCTGACCTTCTAACTTCTATTCTTTACTATTGACTTCCCCTTTCTTCCATATATTTTATTTGGAGAGTGTTGGGATTCCTACCAGGGAGCCACCAGCAGGATCCAGGGACAGCTCCATCTCCTATATCTAGCTCTGGCTAGTGGGTATGTGATAAATGTGAAGACCCTGTCTCCCTCTGTCAGCTGGGAGACACAAATGTTCTGTCTTTCTACCCTCTGATGCCTCCTGGCTGCTCTAAGCAAGGTGGGGTGGGACTCTGTTAACATGTGCCTCCTGGAGCTTCCATTTACCTGGTGCTGCTGTTCTGTGAACAGTGGGGTTGTGAGTGGGGCAGCAGGTCCTGAGTGTTGGACTCTTCCTCTTTCAGGGGCCGGTGACCTTCGAGGAGGTGGCTGTGTATTTCACCAGGGGAGAGGGGGCTCTGCTGGACCCCACTCAGAGAGCCCTCTACAGGGGTGTCATGCAGGAGAACTATGGGACGGTGACCTCGCTGGGTAAGAAGTCCTGTCCCCTGGGTTATTAGAAGCTGTGGGGTCTCTAAAGAACCTGAGCAGTAATAACTTTATTCATCATCCAAGTTTAACAAGTTTCTTTGCCACCTTTTTTTCCTTATCTCCCATACACTAGCAGGCAGCAGGGAGGGAGGAGGTTGTGAGAGACGAGGAGGGAACAGAAGAAGCTCCCAAGATGCCGGGAGGTGGTGCCAGCTGCCAGTAATGGGAAGAAGGAGAGGGGAGTGTGGAGGAAGGGCACCCAGGAAGTGGGCTGGGTGGGTCAGTGGGAGGGAGGAGAGGTTTGGGGATCTAGAGCTGTGGGGGATCCCAGACCTTTAACCCCGAATCCGTACCCAAACCTCAGGTAAATCCCAGACTTCAGCATAACCACTCTCACAAAGCCTCAGCTTAATATAAGGCCCTGAACTGTAGCAAGTTTAGGCCATGTTTACTAAATCGAATCACTAAATCGACCACGGCTGGATCGATCTCAGAGCGTCGATCCCGGCTGTAGTGTCAACCTGCCTGGTAACGTGCACGGACGGAGCGGGGCAGCCGCGGAGAGAGAGAGCCCCCAGGAATGGGGCAGTGACCACGGCAGGGGGCTAGGGAAGGGGAGGAGGGGATGGGAGAGGGTGTGAGTTGAAATTAGAGGGTGGGGGCAGGTTCCCAGATCTCTGACACCCCCCCCCCCCCCCGGCACACTCACTGCAGCGTCCCTGCCCAGGGTCACTTCCCTGTGACCAAGGTGAGGAGCAGAGAGAGGAAGAACCAGCCCTGGACTCTCCCTGTTCCCCCTGCTGCAGGAGTGCGCTGCCCTGGGGGCAGTGTCGGGGGATCCCCCCAAGGGGCTCCTTTGGGTCTGGTCTGGTCCAGGGTTTGATTCACACCCTGTTGCTGGGAGGGCTTCAAAATGTCTTGGTTTGTTATTGCTGCTGGGGGGAGCACAAGGGGGAAAGGAGGGGCCAGGGGCCAGGTCTGTGCTGCACTGTGGGGACTGAGCATGTTCCCAGCCTGGCAGAATCTACAATCTCTGTCCCCAGGGAAAGGGCCTGGGGGAATCGTGATGTGAAATGAACTGAAGCCTGTTCTGAAACCTCCACAACTGCCCTTCTCGCCCTGCCAGGCTGCAGAATGACGCCCACCTCTCGCTCCAGCTCGTCCCAGCCTCCCATGGGACAGGGAGGAGAAATGGCTGCAGTGGAGCCAGCTCAGGTAGGGGTTATTGGGGGGGTTTCTGGTGGGTTCCTGCTGGAGGGGGAGGGGCAGGAAATACTGAAGAGGTGGCAACTTCTGGGGAGTTAGGTCTGGAAGGGGGCAGGGAATACCCTGGGTGAGGAAAGGGAGTGGGGACAGAGTGTGACAAACCTGCTGGGACTTGTTTAACATGGGGCTAGATCCTCGGAACAAATTCTTGGATGTTGGGGGAGAAAATTCCCTAATTTGTGAAACAGGAAACAGACAAACCAACTCCCTGGGCAGGGCTGGGAAAATGGATCAGACTTCCAGTACTGAACCCTCAGCCTGCTAGCCAGGGGCTGGTGTGTCATGGAAAGCGGTCACCCACCAGGGAGGTGTAGGGAAGATGCCCCGGCCACATCCTGCTGCTGGCAGTGGGGAGGGTGTTGGGGTTACTACCATAGAGCTGTTCCTGGACCCTAGTGGGGGCTCCATCTCCTGTATCAGCCTCTGCTAGTTGGTGTGTGGTGGATCCGCTGGGAGAGACAAGGTGTCTCTTTGTTCCCTCACCCTGATGCCTTCTGGCTGTTCTCAGCAGTGTGGGGGTAGGACTCTGCTGACTGTCTCTCTCTCAGAGCTTCCATTTGATTGTCTTCTTTTGCCATGAATAGTGGGGCTGTGACTGGGGCAGCAGGTACTGAGCGTTGGACTCTTCCTCTTTCAGGGGCCGGTGACCTTCGAGGAGGTGGCTGTGTATTTCACCAGAGGAGAGGGGGCTCTGCTGGACCCCACTCAGAGAGCCCTGTACAGGGATGTCATGCAGCAGAACTATGAGACGGTGACCTCGCTGGGTAAGGAGTCCTGTCCCCTGGGTTATTAGAAGCTGTGGGGTCTCTAAAGAACCTGAGTAGTAATAATGTTATACCTTTATTCTCATACAAGTTTTGACACGTTTCCTTGCCCCCATTTTTTTGCCTTATCTCCCACCCACTAGTATAGTTTTTGGACATGTGCCTTTTTGGTGCTGTCACACATTTTAAAATTGCATTGAATGTATCCTTATTGGCTACATTCATAACTACATTAATAACAGTAGCTTTCATGCCTTTTCCTCATTTTAAGAGGAAAATATGCTGCCTATAGAATTCTAAATTGAGTAAATAGGTGTATGACTCATGCCTGGCTTGTGTGACAGTCAGATGAGCTCCTCTTTTGATAGGAGAGCGTATAATGTTGCCATTCAGGACCCCACGGGTGAAGGGAGAACAGAGCTGTGGGAGGGGAGGAGAAGGGGGGAGTAGATAATTCTGGGGTGCCAGGACATGGGGAGGGTGTGTGCAGGGTTAGAGCTAAGAAGCAGCAGGGAGGGAGGAGGTTGTGAGAGACGAGGAGGGAACACAAGACTCTCCCAAGATGCAGGGAGGTGGTGCTGGCTGAGAGTAATGGGAAGAAGTGGAGAGGAGTGTGGAGGAAGGGCACCGAGGAAGTGGCTCATTCGCAGGTGTTGAAGCTAAGTGGCCTGTCCTTGTGGAAGAGTGGGCCCCTTAGGGGTCTAGTGCACTCAAGTGGCACCTCCCAAGGACTGTTTAAAAGCCAGGGCATTGCACAGATCCTATGGATCCATGACCGTGTGCCGGAGGTTCAGCCTTATGGGGAAAAGATATAAAACAAGAAAAGGATCTAAATGCGTATTTACCATCAGCCCCTCATCAGTCCTCATGGGAATCCCTGATCCGTTTCAAAGTGTATTAAAACCTTCCTTAAAGGCTCACCTCTTGGTTATCAGGTCATGTCAGTTTTGTTACAGGGCTTTCCCTTCACCCTCCCACTTCCCTGGTTCTTGTCACGCAGACAGCAAGCAGCGAAAGACCAGAAGTCCAAAGCACAGATAATGCGATGTTTATTGGGGTTATTTCCAAGCAAGCATATTCCACTGCCCTAATGAACTTACACCTAGAAAAATTAATTATGCAGCAGACAGAAACAATTAGGACCCGGGCAGTGTGAATGCCACTGAAAATCAGCACCTGTGCCATAGGTTGCCTACCCCTGATTTAGCTTGTAAATTCTTCAGGGCATGGGCCATCTACTATTCTCTGTTTGCACTTTGCCTAGCACAATGGGGACCCACTGTTAGTCGGTCCTTAGGCACTAAGGTAGTGAATATGATTTGTTATAATAGTAACTCTCCTGCCACTTTGAGCCAAGGAAGATGGCCTTGGGATGCGTAGCCTTATTTGGGGTGTGTGAGTAATGTTGATTTGATTTATCAACTTAATTTAATTTGTATTGTAATTATTTTTAATTAATTAATACTAATACTTAATCATTTATATTAATTAATATGGGTTTAGGCTCGCCAATTTGTTTGATCAGATCATAAAAGTTCGTGTTTCGAATCAGGTTCCACAGAATTGATAAAGGGACCTTCAGGGTTATGACAGGAAGCTCACAGGTAGAATTACAGAGTTACAATTGTATTACTGTTATTCAAGAGATTCATGTGATAGTACAATATTATGTGCTGCAAACTTTGGTTAATATTCACCTCCTGTTTTGATAAATGGGCGTTGACCTCGCCTCTGGCGGTTCTGGTTTCACAGCTCTTGCAAGGGAAACTAACCCAAAGAGCTGTCAAAGCTACTTTGGAATTTACTTTTTAGCTCAACTACACAAACTAAAATAAAGTTTAGCGAGACCAAGCTTAGCCGAGTCCCTTTTGAACTTAAAGTTTGAAAAGAAAATAAGTGCGGCCTATTACTGGTTAATAGCCGTCGTAGATGGATAGCATGAATACGTAGCTGAAGATGGTGAAGTGTAGTGAAGAAGGAGGAGGTGGGGGTGGGGATACCATAGTGAGGAAGGTTACCTCTTTTTATAGAAATAAATGCCGGAAATCCTTCCTCTTATGCCCAAATTTCAGTCTTCTCCCATAGAAATGTTAGGGTACGCTTACTCCATAGGCTAGTGTGTGTGTGCGTATGGATGGCAGGTGTCTGCGCACTTGTGGGGTACTTGTTAAGTCTGTGAGTACAACTCTGAAAAGTCCCTTTTGCTATTCTTCATTGTTTATTGGTCTAGGTAAAGGGTCTTAGACCTAAGCGTAGGCACTTTATTTGGGTATAGGAAAAACAGTTCCTTTTCTGGGTAAAAGGGCACAGGATATAGCTATGCTAACTTTGCTTTAGCTTAAAATGCAGGTTTTTGGCCTGTAGGTTTCTTGCATTACAGCCAAACTTATTTTTAATATGAATTAATAAACCTATCACAATACAGTACTTATAAGAAAAGAGATATTGATGCAGGCAAGCAGATGAATCCTGAGGGCTACAGATGTTACTGCCTAAAAATGAGATGGAGTTAAACCATGGAATATTCTTTGTGACAAGTATCCCACAAATTCCACTGACCTCCCGTTTTCTTTGCCTGCAGTAGGGTTTCCAATGTCCAAACCTGATGTGATCTCGCAGCTGGAACGAGGGGAAGAGCCGTGGGTCCCGGACCTCCAGAACTCTGAGAAAGAAGTGGTCCCGAGAGCTGCCTTCGCAGGTGAGGAATTGGTTAAACAACTCAACAATTGTGTGGGAATGCAGGAAACATTTGGGATGCCCTACAAAGACCCTGTGAGCTCTCCAAGTTCAGGATTGTTCCCTGCAGATGTGGAATCATTATGGCAGATGTCACTCATGGCTTCCCTCCTATTCTGACTGACAACTGGCAGCAGGTCCCTCCCTGACCTCACTTTCCCCGACAGTTATGGTGCAATGAGGACCCAGAACTGATCCCTTCCTCTCTTCTCTGTGGAAGGGTTTGGGGAAAATCAGCACCTGATAGGTTTGATCTCTCCCACATATATTTTGGTTTGTTCATCCCTTTTTCCATTCCTCTCTCTGACATTTCCTTTTTCTCGGGCACAGGGAGTGACCTATGTCTGGATTCTCTCTGTCTCCCATCCGGCGATGGGATGGTGAGTGAGAACGAGGAGGAGAAACCCCAGCAGGAAGACCCTGTGCAAGTAGAACCACATTGGATGTTATCAGGAAGATCCAAAGGGGATGTTTCCAGGAGTTGTGCACTCCCAGAAAACACAAAAGCCTGTGAGACTCAGCAGAGGCCAGAGGAAAACTACAGTAGCCACTCAGACCTTATTCCACGCAACAGAATCAACTTGGAAGAGACACGCTACATGTGCCATGAGTGCGGGAAAAGCTTTGGGTGGAGCTCTCACCTTATCAGACATGAGAGAATCCACACAGGGGAAACGCCCTACACGTGCTCTGAGTGCGGGAAAAGCTTCAATCAGCGCTCAGACCTTATCAGACATGAGAGAATCCACACAGGGGAGACGCCCTACACGTGCTCTGAATGTGGGAAAAGCTTCAGGCGGAGCTCTCACCTTATCAGACATGAAAGAATCCACACAGGGGAGATGCCCTACACGTGCTCTGAGTGCGGGAAAAGCTTCAATCAGAGCTCTATCCTCAGTGCGCACAGGAGAATCCACACAGGGGAGACACCCTACACGTGCTCTGAGTGTGGGAAAAGCTTCAGTCAGCGCAGAAGCCTTATTAGACATCACAAAATCCACATGAGAGTGAACTGTTATAAATCCCTTGACTAGCGCTGGCCAGAGTTTTTGGTTTTGTTTTGTTTTGTTTAAAATCACATTTGCTAATTCCCACATAGTGATTTTTGCACCATCTTCACCGTGGTCTCTCAGCTCCACCAGATCAGTTGCCTGCTTCTGCCTTTTGCAGCTCACCCTTCTTTGGGGTCAGTCCTGTGATCTGTTCTATCAACTCCTTTCCTTTTGAGTCGTAGCAGTGTGTGTCCCTCCTGCCAGGAATGTTCATCAGCTCCAGGTGGGGGGAGAGAGGTTTGATTCCAACAAGCTACATTGAGGCTAAAACTACCTGTGCCTGACAGCCACTAGGGCTGTACATGGCATTGGCTGCTCAAGTTAGTGATCTTGGTGTAACAAGACAATTATAGTTGTAGTGCAGATGCAGCCCAGGTGCAGGGGTTGGCATTAGCTTCCCCCTTGACCTGGGTATTTGAATTCCCCATGCTTATATTCCCCCTTGACCTGACCTAAACTCCATCACTTTCCCTAGTCTAAACAAACCCTGAGCATCACAGTTATACTGTTCCCCCATTTCACAGCAATTGTTAGTCATCGAGTTCACTCTTGGGGAAGAAGTTGTTTCATTCCCAGTTGCTCTGATGTTGGTTCAGGTTGTGCTGCAGAGCAGATATTTTTACTACCATTTTTCTCACTTAAAATATATTGAACTATAACAAAGAGCAGGAACAGGGCAGGGATAGAGAGTGAAATGTCATTTCACCCTCTGTAACAACAGACGTAGTTAGGGTAAGTCAGAGGGATTCCCTTATTCCCCATCACCATCCCAGTTCCCCTGTTGTGCAGTTGGTTAGGTCAGTATTTTTTCTAAAGGGCTGGGAAGAGGATTCCCTCGTAAATAAGTTGTAACTAAACAAAGTGCCCATGCATGTTGCCTATTATTTGGGAAATACAATCCCTGTCGAGGTAGAGATGGGAAACATGGAAGTGACTTTTCTCTTCAGCTCACCCCTGGGAGATGCTGCAAATGTGTAGAAAATGAAATCCGCGTTGAATGTGATATAGCTGCAGAAAGATACCTATGTTTAAGAGAGACCTGACATTTGTTGTCTTACGGGGATTCTAAGTCGCACCTGAATTTAGTCCCTAATTTAAATCTGTGCCACCAGATTAAAGAAATAAAAGGGCATAGTTGGGGGAGTTGTACCTCACTGTCGCTACTGATCTGTTGTGTGGTTGGTGAAGAATTCTATGCCAGAGAAGTGTCAAATTACTCCAAGTAAGGTCAAAGATTTGACAAGAGCTCAGGTAGAAATTGCAGGTACTAGTGGTTGATTTTCACCCCTGAGATGGAAGCTATGGTGACCTGTTGCCCAGATAAACTATATTTAGAACCCTGCTCCCTAGTTAAGTGGCATTGATCACACTCCTGAAGGACGCCAAGATTAAATTGGGCACAACTGTCTTTTACCATTTGAATCCAAAGTTAGATTGAAGCACAGAGAGAAACAGCTGATTCCTTCAGAGCCATTCCATGCCTACAGGTCCCAATCTGGCTGCCTTGTTGGACAGGAAGCACTTCCCTGCTGGCCAAACAATGGTAGCCAATGAGGGAATGTATCAGATGCGAAGTTCAGACTGCAGGATACTTGAATGCTGCGTCCAGAGTCTGTGGTTTAGTCCAGACCTGCACAACTCATAAAACGTCGAGGGCAATATTACTCCAAAGAAAACAGCTGAGGGCTTAAACCCCCCCCCCCCCCCGGCCTCACCGAACACCACCCCTTAGCGCTGCCGAGCCCTCCCGAAAAATCCCCCAAGCGCCGCCCGCCCCGTGGAAACAAACCCTTCTTCCCTAGCACCGCCCTGGCAAAACAGTGGCATTGAACCTTGGTAATATGTTATAGCGGGCCTCTAAGGTAGTATAATTAAGGTAAAAGGAAAATGTCTTTTTGCTAGAAGTAGAATAAGATCTTTCCCCCACTTGGTAATCAGCTGCTCTGTGGAGTGAATGAGGTGGGACTGAGGAAGGCAGCACCTCCAGCCAGCTGGAACCCTTGGAGAGGGGCTGGGAGCCAGACCAGATCAGCAGAACAGGTCAGCCACCGACTCATAGCTCGTCTCCTCAGGCCCCTGCTGCCGGCTCACCAGCCCCTCCCCCTCGCCTCCTCATCCCCCCCCCTTCATGCTGCCGGCTCACCCACCCCTTTGCCACTGCCCGCCCACTCGCCCGGCTCACCCACCCCCTTGCCACTGCGCGCCACTTGCCTCCTCAGACCCCCTCCCTCATCTGCTATTGTGTCATACAGGGGTCAGATTAGATGGTCTAATGGTTTCTTCTGGCCGTAAAGTTGACTAATTTCTGAAAAACCGAGTGTAGCATTGGGAGCAGCGTCTGATGTTTCCCTGTCTAGCCGGCTTGCTGCCTAGAACGAACGCTCCTTGAGTGGGGTGATCCACAGGGAGTAGCTCAAACCTCCAAAGTGCCTGGCCAGGGGCAGGACATTGGCACAGCAAGGGAGGGGTGTGGCAGTGACATCACAAAGGTTTTTGGCAGGACCTCAGCCTATTGGTCCAAGGCGGTGGGGAGGTGGTGACCTCACAGAGACATGCTGACATCAGCCAGGCAGGACAGGGGCGAGGGGCCAGGGAAACCTCAGAGACCCCTGTGGCTTTGCTCCAGCAAGTCTCCTTCTCCAGGTCTCTCTTTGAGGACTGAGGGAGTATTCGGGTTCACGGACGTGAGCGCCAGGAGGAACCTCTTTCGAGTTTTCTCCTTCCATTTAGTGATTTTACTAGAAAACAGCCATCCCTGTTTAGAAGGTAAGAGCCTCCTGGAGGTTTGAAACCTGTTCAGTCTGGTCCATCTGGTGACAGTTGAATTCTAGGCATGGAAAACTCGAGCTTAAGGAGGCAGAATTTTATTGCACATCTGGGATTTTGTCCCTTAGAATCATTGGGGACATTAGGGTTTTTTCTTTTTGTTTCACCTTTTCCTCCATCCATCCCTCCCTCCCTCCCTCCTTTCTCTTTGTCTCTTGCTTCTTTTGTCCTTTCTCCTGTTCCCCTCCCAACATCAGGAGGGGTGTGTGTGTGTGTGTTTTGGGGGAGTGCTCGGCAGCTCCCACTGTGGAAGGTCCACCCAAAAATGTGGGGCTGAAATAGTGCTCGGGCAGTGATCCCCACCAATGACCTGGGCCATCCTTTGGGCTCTCTGGTGAGAACCCTCAGCCTCCCGTCCTCAGTCTCTACCCTGATTGGCTGAGCAGGGGGTTATTGACAAGGAGGAGACTCAGGTCCTTGTTGTTCTCTTTTAAGACCAAGGAAATAAGTCAGAACCAGTTCTATGTTTGATTAATTTTGCTGCTTCTCTACATTAATGGTCTCTGAGCAGTTCATGATTCTCTCTAACATTGCAGTTCTCCTCAGATACTTGCAGAATAATTACTGTGCACTGTTGTTGGTCTGGAGGTCATCTAAGAGCATTTTATTCAGGTCATTCAATGTCTGAAATTCAAGATCCGATGGTTAGTTTGAAAATCAGGGCTCTTGGGTCCTATTCCCAGCTCTGCCACTGACTGGCTGTGTGACCTAAGACAAGTCAATTCTTCTTTCTCAGCCTTAGCTTCTCCCTCTTTCAAGTAGGGATAATAATGATCCGCTCCTACCTAGCTCAACACACTCACTCTTCCCCAAGACACACTCACTGTCTCTCCCCCCACACAAACAGTCTCTACCCCGCCACGCACACTGCAGTTGAAAAGCAGCTGGTAATCTAGTAAGATGCCCGTGGAACGGTGGGATAGAGAAACCTGCATCATGTGATGCTGTACCAGCCCATGAGGCATTGCAAACCCTTCCCAAAACACCCTGCAGCCAGTTGCACAGTGGGATAGTTACCCACAGTGCACTGCTCTCTGTTGCCATCCAAGAACTGCTAGCATGGATGTGCTCTGGGGACACAAGGGGCATAGGGAGGACGTTCAATAGCTGTTTAGTTAAAACACTTTAACTAAAGCAGCAATGCCAGGGGGTTGGTGGCTCCTTTCTTTCCTCACCCTGGAGTAAACTCAGCTTTTTATTCCATTCTTGATGTTTCATGGAATAGCAACAGACGACCGAAGAAAGACGTGGACAGGGTGGGTCTCAGGGGAGGGGCAGAGAGGTTCGAGCGGTGGGCAGAGCAGGTCTCGGAGGTGGGGGCAGTGGGCAGGGCAGGTCTCAGGGGAGAGGCAGAGAGGTGTGGGTGGTGGGCAGGGTGGGTTGCAGGGACGGGTCAGCGAGGTGGCAGCTGGTGGGCAGACCGTGTGGTAGGGGGTGGAGAGGCACGAGCAGCAGCCAGGAAGGCCTTGGGGGAGGAGAAGAGCGAGCGAAAGAGGGATCAGCAGTCCTCAGCCAAAGAGGAAGAGCGGGGGTGGGAAGTGGCCAAACAGGAGCAAGGGGGGAGCACAGCTGGGGCCTCAGAGAGAGGAGAAGGGTGGGGGGGGCAGTGCCATGGTCTGGGCACCAATGGGCCCCCCACTTCTAGGGAGCTTCCAGCGCTCACACCCAGCCTCCCCAAATGCAAGAGCCATGGGCCACCTATTCTCCATCTTCACTAACCAAGCCCCTCCCCAAGCTATGTTAATGGGAGAAGCCCTCCTGTTGGCACAGCGCTATCTGCACCGGGGTTAGGCTGATATAACTGCATTGCTTAGGGAGGTAAATTTTTCACACCCCTGAGTAATGTAGTTACACCGATCTAATTTTGTAGTGTAGACCTGTCCAAAGAACCTTGGGAGTAAAACTGCTCCTCTGCTTTACTGAATCCAGACACCAGCAAAGCTTGTCAGGCCCAGATGGAGGTTGGCAGAGAGTCAGGTGTGTGCAGACATGATCCCTTCAGCAGCTGTAGGCACCATGGCTTAGCTGGCTAAAACCAGTGTTTTGTATACAGGGGATCCTGGGTTCAAGTTCCAGTGGTACCTTACTGAGTTGCTTTTGGGGCACCCGGTACTGGCTACTGTCAGAAGACAAGATTCAGAGCTAGATGGACCTTCGGTCTAGCCTAGTGTGGTTTTTCTTCTGGTTTAAATTACACTCACAGGCACTGAGGATAGAGTTACTGAAAGTTTGGGAGTTAGGAGCTGATAGGTCAGTGATCCAGTCCCCTCACAGACAACCCCGTCCCTCTGGGACAGGGGCAGGTCTGAGCTCTCACACCAAATGCTCATGGTGGCTGCCAGAATCTGTGGGCAGCTCGTTTAGTTTATGCCGAGGGTTGAGTCCTGTTTTGTGCACCGAGTCTGAGAATGAAAATCGTAACCTGCCCTTTGAAATAACAAAAGCAGCAGGACGTGTTTCTGTCCCTGCCCCAGAGCAGACAGACCAATGGAGAAATGCCATGAGTCCAGGGTAATACTCCCCTGCGGTTTTACCATTTCCACTTGCTAAACCCCCTCCCAACCTTCTGGGCTCCTGGAGCAGGGGACTGAGCCTGAGCCGAGACACGGACACTGCAACTTTACAGCCCAAGCCGCATGACCCTGATTAATGTGACACGGGCCAGTCGTGGGTGTTTCATTGCACTGGAGACGTAGCCTAATGTTATGTCTGCACTGCGATTAACACACCCAGGGCACCTGTCGCAAAGCCCGGGTCAGCTGACTCAGGGTTATGGGGCTTGGGCTGCAAGACTATAAAATTACAGGGCAGACAGATGGGTTTGAGCCCAAACTCTGAGACCCCACGAGGGGTGAGGGTTTCCGAACCCAGGCTTCAGTGTGAACACAAATATCTGCACCACAGTTTTTAGCCTCTCAGCTTTAGCTTCATGAGCCCACGTCAGATGGTCCAGGCCAGCCGTGCTGCCATCTTTATCCCAGGAGAGATGGACTCTAAGGGTACGTCTCCATTGCAATGTCAGCCCAGGGGTGGCTCGCTGTGCTCAAAGCAGCACCCTGGAAGCCCCATATTCACCAGTCTCATATAATGATGATACGGTTTGTACAAAGTCTGCCTGGTGAGGTGTCATTTCAAAAGTCTGGGTCTGTTGAACATTAATATTGTGTTGGATTGTGTGTGTAGCATTGGCTGGGAAGTTTTGCTCTGTGTGTGTTACTGAGATGAGGTTGGGAAATGCCCACCACCAGCCTTTCAGGTGTGACAATAGAGGAGCCAGACTCGCTGCTGGCCCATTAAAGGGATCCACACTCCCAAAGACTATCCCAGGAACCATGTACAATGCAGACTTCTCCGAGATAGCACAGCGACAATGGACACTGCTTGACTCACATCCTAGCAAAGGGACTTCCTAGCCAGTTGGAAGAAACTATGAAAGGGGGGGTAGAGACATTATGAGTTAGCCTCTCTCCCCCACAACTCAACAGCTGGAAACACACCTGGATGACAAACACTGAACTGAAATAATTCAGAAATCAGAAGAGAATAATAATAGTACATTCAAACCAAAGTCCCCAAACAGACTAGTAGTGGTTTTTCAGCAGAAAATTTTCAGTTTGGGGAATTTTGTTTTCTCAGTCAGACTTTGCCAAGGGAAGCAGAGGGAAAATGGTTGAGTTGTCTCCTTCAGAACAGCTTGGCCTAGACACTAGCTCTGGTTCACTGTTGTGGCCTTGCTCAGGTTGGGGGTATTTTAATTATTTGGGGAGGTCCCAGGGTGTTTGGGGGAGATTAAGAGGCTGTTCCCTTTTGAGATAAAAACTAAGAAATGCAGGACTAGAGAATTTTTTTAGAAATCTGGGATTTAGACATTTTATTTGAAGCAACAGGGGGAGGCAGCTGAGATTCTGAGAAAGGTTTTGTTTGATCTGTCATTGTACCAAGGGGGGAGATGGTTGTCTATAAAGGAGAGTGAAGAGTAAATGCAGCTGATGAGGATGGGGTTTGAACCCATGCGTGCAGAGCACAATAGATTAGCAGTCCATCACCTTAACCACTCAGCTACCTCATCTGAGCAGCTAAGACAGGGACAGGAGGAGAAATCTAAGGCCGGCAGAGATAGGGAAACTAATGAGTTTTTAAATACTAAGCGTAAGCAGGGTCTGAATGAGCTCCCCCCTCACATCTAGTGAGGAGCTGGGGGAAGACTTCAGGAACAGGCCGTGTTTGCACAGACACCCCTACTCTGCCTAGCTATGCAGCATGGTGGGGCCGCTTCCCCAAAATGACCAGTTTGGGATGGTGGTGGGTTACAAATCACTTTAGGATTGAGTGGAATGAAATGTTATTCTCCTCCCTGTACGAGTGAAGGGCAGCAGAACGTACCTAGGCCGTCCTGAAGGAGGGGTGGGTGGGGGAGGAATCGCTTTCATTGGACTGCAGAGAAGTGATTGAGGACGTCACCCTAACCCAGTGGGCCCCAAACATTTCACACTGCGCCCTCGTATCCATGGCTGTGGCCCCTCGGAAGCCGCGGTCGAGAACCAGGGCTGGGAGTGGGGCCGTTGCTTGCTGGCGAGAGGGGTGCGGACAGGGGTCAGGGGATCGAGGCCGGGCTGGGAGCCGGGGCCCAGGCTGAGGGTGGGGTTGGGGAAGAGCTGGGACAGAGTGGGGCTGAGTGGGGCTCCCTCCCTGCCCTCCATGGGGGCTGGCTCAGGCCCTGAGGTGCCCCCATCAATCTTCCTCTGTGTCCCCCTAGGAGTCACGCCCCACATTTTGGGGACCACTGACCCCTACTTGCTCAGCAGGGGCTAGTGATGCCAAAGCCCAGGGAAAGGGAGCACAAGTGCCGGGGCCCCAGCACCGGAACCCTGCCCCCCCCCACTTCTGTGTGTGGCTCCGCCCCCTTCCACACCTTCCACCCACGGCCCCACCCACTGTCACCTCTGCTCCACCCCCTCCCCCACAGGCCCCACCCTGTCACACCTTTACCCCTGCCCCGCTGCGGCCCCGAGACCAGAGACGCTCTGTGCCCTGCTGCAGTCCCCGGGCCGTAGCAGGGAGTGGGAGCTCCTCCAGCCCTGGGGCTGACATGGGGGAGACTTTTCCAGGGGGGCCTAATTTGGCCAGGGCCCCTAGTCATGGGCCCCACTGCCCCCTTGGCGACGCAAGGTTTGGGGAGGCTGAGCCCCCCCGAGCCTCCATTACGAGCCGCCCAGGCTACCTCTGCTCAGTGGGTGGCCAGTCTCCCTGTGTCTCTGCTGTTCGTGCTGGGGAGCCCGGCCGGCCTTAGGGGTGGGGCCCCCGGCAGCCGCCCAGGGCTCCAGGGGGTCAAAGGGCACCGTGTGGCCGTGCAAAGCTGCTCACTGCTCTCCCCTGCCCCAATGCTCCTCCGTGGCCCCACAGAGGGTGGGGGGGAGCGAGGAGCAACACTATGTGCTCCCTGCGTCCTGGTCACTTTCCCCACCTGGGCTGGGCTGTGAGGGGAGCATCAGAAGCTGCTGCTCTCTGCCCTCCCCTGACGCAGCCGGGCTGAGAAAAGTGACCTGGATGCAGGGAGCTCGGATGATGTCACTTCTCGCCCACCTCCCACTCCCCCACAGCCCCTAGCGGTGCCCCGAGGAGCAATGCCAGCTGCTCTATGCACACAGGTCAGTGTCCCCACATGGGTTAGGGGTGAAGGGGGTGCAGGAGAGGGGCAGTGGCTGGTGGCACAGGAGGGGGCGCAGGGGTTAGGGTGAAGGGGGTGCAGGAGAGGGGCAGTGGCTGGTGGCACAGGAGGGGGTGCAGGGCTTAGGGGTGAAGGGGCAGGAGAGGGCAGTGGCTGATGGCACAGGAGGGTGCAGGGGTTAGGGGTGAAGGGGTGCAGGAGAGGGCAGTGGCTGGGGCGCAGGAGGCGCAGGGGTTAGGGGTGAAGGGGTGCAGGAGAGGGCAGTGGCTGGGGGCACAGGAGGGTGCAGGGGTTAGGGGTGAAGTGGGTGCAGAAGAGAGGCAGTGGCTGGTGGCACAGGAGGGGTGCAGGGGTTGGCGTGAAGGGGGGGCAGGAGAGGGGCAGTGGCTGGTGGCACAGGAGGGGACGCAGGGATTAGGGTGAAGGGGTGCAGGAGAGGGGCAATGGCTGGTGGCACAGGAGGGGGTGCAGGGGTTAGGGTGAAGGGGTGCAGGAGAGGGGCAGTGGCTGGTGGCACAGGAGAGGGTGCAGGGGTTGGGGTGAAGGGGGTGCAGGAGGGGCAGTGGCTGGGGCACAGGAGAGGTGCAGGGGTTGGGGTGACGGGGGTGCAGGAGAGGGGCAGTGGCTGGGGCACAGGAAGGGGCGCAGGGATTGGGGTGAAGGGGTGCAGGAGAGGGGCAGTGGCTGGGTGTGTGTGTTGGAGGGTGCAGGGGTTGGGGTGAAGGGGTGCAGGAGAGTGGCAGTGGCTGGGGGCACAGGAGGGAGCACAGGGGTTAGGGGTGAAGGGTGGCAGGAGAGGGGCAGTGGCTGGTGGCACAGGAGGGGGCGCAGGGGTTAGGGGTGAAGGGGGTGCAGGAGAGGGGCAGTGGCTGGTAGCACAGGACGGGGTGCAGGGATTAGGGTGAAGGGGGAAGGAGAAGGGCAATGGCTGGTGGCACAGGAGGGGCGCAAGCATTAGAGTGAAGGGGGTGCAGGAGAGCAGCAGTGGCTGGTGGCACAGGAGAGGGTGCAGGGGTTGGGGTGAAGGGGGTGCAGGAGAGGGGCAGTGGCTGGGTGTGTGTGTTGGAGGGGGTGCAGGGGTTGGGGTGAAGGAGGTGCAGGAGAGGGGCAGTGGCTGGGGGCACAGGAAGGCGCAGGGATTGGGGTGAAGGGGTGCAGGAGAGGGGCAGTGGCTGGGTGTGTGTGTTGGAGGGGGTGCAGGGGTTGGGGTGAAGGGGGTGCAGGTGAGGGGCAGTGGCTGGGGGCACAGGAGGGGGCTCAGGGGTTAGGGGTGAAGGGTGGCAGGAGAGGGGCAGTGGCTGGTGGCACAGGAGGGGGCGCAGGGGTTAGGGGTGAAGGGGGTGCAGGAGAGGGGCAGTGGCTGGGGGCACAGGAGGGGGTGCAGGGATTAGGGTGAAGGGGGAAGGAGAAGGGAAGTGGCTGGGGGCACAGGAGGGGCGCAGGGGTTAGGGGTGAAGGGTGGCAGGAGAGGGCAGTGGCTGGTAGCACAGGAGGGTGCAGGGGTTAGGGGTGAAGGGGTGCAGGAGAGGGGCAGTAGCTGGTGGCACAGGAGGCGCAGGGGTTAGGGGTGAAGGGGTGCAGGAGAGGGGCAGTGGCTAGTGGCACAGGAGGGTGCAGGGGTTAGGGGTGAAGGGGTGCAGGAGGGGCAGTGGCTGGGGGCACAGGAGGGGGTGCAGGGGTTAGGGGTGAAGAGGGGCAGTGGCTGGGGGCACAGGGGTTGGGGTGAAGGGGTGCAGGTGAGGGCAGTGGCTGGGGGCACAGGAGGGAGCACAGGGGTGAGGGGTGAAGGGGGGCAGGAGAGCGGCAGTGGCTGGGGGCACAGGGTTAGGGGTGAAGGGGTGCAGGAGAGGGCAGGGGCTGGTGGCACAGGAGAGGGTGCAGGGGTTAGGGGTGAAGGGGGGGCATGAGAGGGGCAATGGCTGGGGGCACAGGAGGGGGTGCAGGGGTTCGGGGTGACGGGGGGCAGGAGAGCGGCAGTGGCTGGGGGCACAGGAGTGGGCGCAGGGGTTAGGGGTGAAGCGGGTGCAGGAGAGGGACAGTGGCTGGTAGGACAGGACGGGGGGCAGGGGTTAGGGGGGAGGGGGAAGGAGCAGGGCCATGGCTGGGGGCACAGGAGGGGGCGCAGGGGTTAGGGGTGAAGGGTGGCAGGAGAGGGGCAGTGGCTGGTAGCACAGGAGGGGGTGCAGGGGTTAGGGGTGAAGGGGGTGCAGGAGAGGGGCAGTAGCTGGTGGCACAGGAGGGGCGCAGGGTTAGGGGTGAAGGGGTGCAGGAGAGGGGCAGTGGCTAGTGGCACAGGAGGGGGTGCAGGGGTTAGGGGTGAAGGGGTGCAGGAGGGGGCAGTGGCTGGGGGCACAGGAGGGGGTGCAGGGGTTAGGGGTGAAGAGGGGCAGTGGCTGGGGGCACAGGGGTTGGGGTGAAGGGGTGCAGGTGAGGGGCAATGGCTGGGGGCACAGGAGGGTGCAGGGGTTAGGGGTGAAGGGGGCAGGAGAGCGGCAGTGGCTGGGGGCACAGGGTTAGGGGTGAAGGGGTGCAGGAGAGGGGCAGTGGCTGGTGGCACAGGAGAGGTGCAGGGGTTAGGGGTGAAGGGGTGCAGGAGAGGGGCAGTGGCTGGTGGCACAGGAGGGGGCACAGGGGTTAGGGGTGAAGGGGTGCAGGAGAGAGGGCAGCGGCTGGTGGCACAGGAGGGGGCACAGGGGTTAGGGGTGAAGGGGGATGCAGGAGAGCAGCAGTGGCTGGTGGCACAGGAGAGGGTGCAGGGGTTGGGGTGAAAGGGGTGCAGGAGAGGCGCAGTGGCTGGGGCACAGGAAGGGGCGCAGGGATTGGGGTGAAGGGGGTGCAGGAGAGGGGCAGTGGCTGGGGGCACGGGAGGGGAGTGCAGGAGTTAAGGGCAGAGGGGACACAGCATAGGGGTTAGGGCACAGGAGGGGGCAGAGTTAGGGGTGGGGGAGGTGCAAGGGTCGGGAGTGCAGGAGCTGGGGGTAAAGAGGGAGGGGGATCGTCCAGGGGCGACGGGGAAGGGCCAAAGTACAAGTTTTGCCCAGGGCACCATTTCCCCTAACGCGGGTCCTTGGTAACATTTCTTGCTGGGAGGGGGAGGGGAGAGACGAGGCGTTTTCTCTCTGTTTCTTTCCTCTCCGTTTTCTGCTCCTTCCTTCAATTCCAGAAACCTCCCTTGTGTGTCAGATGGTGCAGTGACGCCCTCCCCACCCCAGGCCTCTGGAGCCTTTGGAGCAGGAAGATCCCAGGAGCTGAGGATGGATCCAGGGATGAGTAGCTGGCAGGAAGGAGTCCTAGCAGCTCTTCTGGGAGCGCAGGGGAGGAATGACTCCCCCTTCCCTAGCTTCTCCCCGTGGGGCTCTGGGGAGCAGGGAGGGTTGTGTGATAAATTCCTGTAACCCTTCTGCCCCTCTGAGTTGGCAGCAACAAGGGCTGGGCTCAGTATCTAGCGGTTCTGTTTCAATAACAAAATGCAAAACTGGCTCAAGCCCCCACCCAGTGACCTGGGACAATTACATACCACCCCCCCGGGCGCCTCTAGGAGGCAATACTTCCCCTCTCGCAAGCAGGGAGTCTGAGCCGCTCCACTCCACCAGCCGTTCCATGAACCACTCCAGTGGTCCCTGCAAACTGCTCTGCTGAGGCAGCAAAGAGCCACCAAATGTTCTGAGGGATGGAGAAAAATGCCTTCTAGTGAGCTATGGAAAGAGCTCAACCTGCTTAGCTTATCAAAAGAAGATTGAAAGGTGACTTCATTGAAGTGTTGAAGGACCTTCAGGGAGAGAAAAGATTGGGTATTAAAGGGCTCTTGAATCGAGCAGAGAAAGGCCTAACAAGACCCCATGGCTGGAAGGTGAAAAGAGACAAATTCATATTACAAATAAGGCACAAATGTTCAACAGCGAGGATGATTCACCACAGGAACAAGCTACCAAGGAAAGTGTGGATTCTCCATCTCCTGATGTCATTTAATGAAGACTAGATGCCTTTCTGGAATGTGTTTGCCCCAAAAGTAGCTCTTGTGTCCTACAGGAAGCCTGTGATACGCAGGGGGTCAGATTAGATGCTCTAATGGTCTCTTCTGGCCGTAAAGTCGACTCATTTCTGAAAAACTGAGTGTAGCATTGGGAGCAGCGTCTGATGTTTTCCTGTCTAGCCGGCTTGCTGCCTAGAACGAACGCTCCTTGAGTGGGGTGATCCACAGGGAGTAGCTCAAACCTGCAAAGTGCCTGGCCAGGGGCAGGACATTAGCCCAGCAAGGGAGGGGTGTGGCAGTGACATCACAAAGGCCTTTGGCAGGATCTCAGACTATTGGTCCAAGGTGGTGGGGAGGTGGTGACCTCACAGAGAGATGCTGACATCAGCCAGGCAGGACCAGGGTGAGGGGCCAGGGAAACCTCAGAGACCCCTGTGGCTTTGCTCCAGCAAGTCTCCTTCTCCAGGTCTCTCTCTGAGGACTGAGGGAGTATTCGGGTTCACGGACGTGAGCGCCAGGAGGAACCTCTTTCGAGTTTTCTCCTTCCCTTGTAGTGATTTTACTAGAAAACAGCCGTCCCTGTTTAGAAGGTAAGAGCCTCCTGGAGGTTTGAAACCTGTTCAGTCTGATCCATGTGGTGACAGTTGAATTCTAGGCATGGAAAACACAAGCTTAAGGAGGCAGAATTTTAGTCTGCACCTGGGATTTTGTCCCTTAGAATCACTGGGGACATTAATCATAGATTATCAGGGTTGGAAGGGACCTCAGGAGGTTATTTAGTCCAACCCCCTGATCAAAGCAGGACCAATCCCCAAATAGCTCCCTTAAGGGTTGAATTCATAACCCTGGGTTTAGTAGACCAATGTTCAAACCACTGAGCTATCCCTCTTCCCCTATTAGGGTTTGTCCTTTTTGTTTCACCTCTTCCTCCATCTATCCCTGCCTCCCTCCTTTCTCTTCATTTCTTGCTTCCTTTTTCCTTTCTCCTGTTCCCCTCCCAACATCAGGTTTTTTTCTCCTGCTGATAACAGCTCACGTTAACTGCTCACTCTCGTTATAGTGTGTATGGCAACACCCATTTTTTTCACGTTCTCTGTGTGTATATACATCTTCCTACTGTATTTTTAACTGCATGCATCTGATGAAGTGGGTTTTAGCCCACAAAAGCTTATGCTCAAATACATTTGTTAGTCTCTAAGGTGCCACATGTTCTCCTTGCAGATAAATTAATGGAGGTTAAGTCCATTAATGGATATTAGCCAAGATGGGTAAGGAACGGTGTCCCTAGCCTCTGTTTGTCAGAGAGTGGAGATGGATGGCAGGAGAGAGATCACTTGATCATTACCGGTTAGGTTCACTCCCTCTGGGGCACCTGGCATTGGCCACTGTTGGCAGATAGGATATGGGGTTGGATGGACCTTTGGTCTGACCCAGTATTGCCATTCTTCTGTTCTTATGAAGGGAGGGGCAGAGCCCTGTGATAGAGTTTCTGTAGTGTAGTGGTTATCATGTTTGCTTAACATGCAAAAGGACCCTGGTTCAAAGCCAGGAAGAAACATGATGGCTTCCTTTTCTCAGCTCCTAGTGGCCTGTCCCTGCTGTTGTAGGAGCAGCAGTGATTTCTATGCTCAAAAGGTCTGTTATACTTCCCCTCCCCCTCGCTTTTGTCTCCTCTCCCTCTCTGAATGCCTGTGAAGTGGCTTTCCCCCTCCTCCTCCCGCTCCCTCCTGCAATGCTTGTGGGATGAATGGGCTGGTTGAAGATCAGAAGAGCTTCCAGGTAGACAAGGTGTCTGGGACTCTAATTAGGCAGCACTCGCACACCCAGAGCATGGACACTGCATGGACACTGGCTGAGGTGGAGTGTGACCCACCGGATGCAGCCAAGTCATCTCTAGTCACAGGCCATGAGGTTCAGGACCTTAAAAGGGGAAGGGGCCCTGTGCTCAGCTGTGCTCTCACAAGCTTGTACCTCCAGTGAATGCCCTTCGCCCCGACCGCCTGGCCAGTGGTTCGCTGCGTTACATTCCATCACGCCTCGGGAAGACTTACCTTCATCGCACCGTCCATCACGGCGCTGGGGGACACTTACCTGGCAGAATCCTGACATCTCCAGTGCCGAGCCAGTCCTGGAAGCATGAGTGTGAGTGTGACCCCCGCCTTCTTTTGAGCTTAGCTGTCAGTATAACAAACGTGCTGCTTTCTGCCAAACTCTGGTGGCTCATTAGTCCTCCCTACGCTGACTAGCTGGCCCTATTTCGGGTAACACCTGCGATAACCCCAACCCCTGCAGGACAGAGGGTGGTGAAATGAGCTGAGAAAGAGCCTTGGCCTCAGCAGGGGAAAGCTAGAGGATCTGGGCCAGTCACCTTTTGGAGCCTTGTGGCTCGGCCTCCTCTGCTGTTGGAGGTTGGCCGGTGGAGGCCGGCTCTTCCTGCTGGCCTCCTCTGCGTGACTTGCCAAAGGAGGAAGTGAGGCAGGAATGGGGCAAAAGAGGAAAGTCGAGCTGAGAAAGGCAGGGCAGAAAGTAAGCACATCATTGCGGCTAAATGGGGTTAGTAGAGCATCACCATTCGTTCTGCAAAGCCTGGGGAGGTGCGGTTGGCTGCTGGGAGGCAGAATCCTGTCCCTGCTTCTTGGCTTCCCAGGGGTGGCTACTTGCAGCCCAGGAGAGGAAGGATGGTTCTGGTGAAAGGACGACAAGCAAAGCTCTGGGAGGAGATTTGGGTGCGGGGTGCGGGCTCTGCGCTGGGGGAGGGGGTTGGGGTGCAGGAGGGGTGGTGCTTACCCCAGGCACTGCAGCTCCCAAAGTGACCGGTACACACAACCCTCCGGCAGCAGCTCCTAGGTGGGCAGGTCAGGGGGTCTCTGTGGGCCGCTGCCTGCAGGCGCTGTCCCCTGAGCTCCCATTGGCTGCAGTTCCTGGCCAATGGGAGCTGCAGAGTTGGTACTCAGGGTGGGGCAGCGCATAGAGACACTCCCCCGCCCCAGGGGACGCTGGGACATGCCAGCCACTTCTGGGAGCGGCACGGAGGGATGGAGGCAGAGTGGGCAGGAAGTCACCTTAGTGCTGCTGGCACATCTCTGCACACCCGTTGTGGGGGGAGGGGAGCAGAGGGCTCCATGCGCTGCCTGGGGTAGGGGCAGAGCACGGAGCTGCCTCCCCTCCCGGGTCTATTGCATGGCCCCTCCCCGCACACAGAGGGACTTGTTTGCTGGAGCCTGACATGACAAACCCAGGGGTGAGATGTCTGAGGATTTACTCACTGAGGGCTGGGCTCAGGCAGCCAGTTTCATGCAGGTATTTCACACCCCAGGCCCCCCGAGTCTCCTCTGACCGTATTTCCCAGTGACACTGCACGTGGGTGGTGGGTATAAGGGGCTCGGCGAGGCTGAGGGGGCAAGAAATACTGGATGTGATGCACCCCCCTTTGGAGGGGGGGCTGGGCTGCAACCTGCCGTCTTCAGAGTGCCACCGACAGACCCTCCTGAGCAGTGGGGGAGCCACCAGTACCCAGCCCATGGCCCCGCCTGTGCTCTGCCCCCAGGCCCTGCCCTGGCTCGGACTCTCCCCCGAGAACCCACCCCCCCACAGGGGTAGGCAGATCTTCCACCTGATCAGCCCCGAGCCAGGTCTCTGTGCTGCAAATTATTCCAGCCTCTGGGAGGGAAAGCGCAGCAGCCCACAGCTCCAGCTCTGGCAGCTCTTTGCTCTCACTGGGATAGAAGACAACAAGTCTATCACTGCTCAGTAGAGCGACCAGATGTCCTGATTTTGTAGGCACAGTCCTGATATTTGGGGCTCTGTCTTCTATAAGCACCAATTACCCCCCACCCTCCCTCCTGATTTTTCACACTTGGTGTCTGGTCACCCTATTGCTCAGTGTGAGGCGAATGGCTCTGTGCTCTCTGCCGTTCGTGGTGGGGAGTTTCCCCACTGATAACAGTTCTTGCTGGGTTGGGGATGGGAGAGAGAAGAGGCGTTTATTCTGTTTCATTCCTCTCCATTTTCTGTTCCTCCCCTTCCCTTCCAGGGTCCTCCCTTCCATTTCAGACTGTGCAGTGACACCCTCCCCGCACCCAGGACTCTGGAGCCTCTGGAGCAGCACGATCCCATGAGATCCTCAGTGACCAAGGGTCTTTTCCAACTTCCAGGAGACCCAGCTTGAATCTAAAGGAAGCTCTGTTCCTTCCTGGGGATCCTCTCTCCCTTCCTGGAGATCAAGATCATGAAGCCTCTGCCTTCCCTCTTGGGTCTGAATTAACGTCCCATTTCCCACTATCTGCTCAAAATAAACAAGTTTCTAACCCAGGTGAGCAGAGTTAATTCAGTTCTCAGCTGGAATCCTTCACCCACATTCCTTAGGAGATACAGACTCTCTGTGACACAGACTGACTGGGGTTCATCTCTGCATGTCCCCAATGGGGAAGGAAAGACACTGAGGGGGAAGGAAGATAGGCAGGAGTCAAATCTGGGCGGTCCCCGGAGCCAGTTGATTGAGTGGCCCTGGAGTCAGCCACTGTGGCCACTGCAGAAGTCACAGAATCCGTCACTTCCACCACCTCCGTGACAGACACGGAGACAATCCATTCCCTGCTGTGACTGCAGTTCCTGGAAGGAAAGAGAAGAACAGAAAGTGACGAGAGAAAGAAAAAGAGAGATTCCCTGTCACCTCTCTCCCTGCTGCCTCCCCCCTTGTATTCTGTAACCCCATCTCACTGGGTTCCCTGTGCTGGTGCCATGGGGGTGACACTAGAGTTCTGGGGATTTGGGGGGCTCTTCATTTCTCAACATTTCACACAAATTTGTCTTTGGGCTGAAATTTCTCCTGTTAGGCCTCTCAGTCAGAGCTGTACCCCCACCCTGTTAGCGGGGGGGGGGGGGGCAGGGGAGATATAAATTGCAGAGCAGGCAGAGAAGTTGCCCATAAAGGGTCATATTGATCTGGTGACTGGTTCTGACTGGGGTCACACGTCCTCTGACACAGGCTCATGTGCAGAACATGGGAGCTCTGGCTTTTCCTAAATGCTGTAGAGTGTGAGTTCCTGGAAAGGGCAGGGGAGAGGGAGCAAGAGGAGAAAGGCAGAGACATTGGAGACGAGGAATTGGGGGGAGAAGAAGGAGAGAACAGAGAGACAATAAATGATTGAAGCAGAACAGGTGTCCCAACTCCATCTTGCTCATCACAGGTGTTCAGAGAGACAGGTAGTTGCGGGTTTTCTAGTGTCAAGTCTGTACTTTGATTCTAACAATTTGAGTTCAAATATCAAGGGGATCTCCACATACCTGATCTCTTCCCCCCTCCCCTTTTTTGTATTAATTTTTATTTTGACGTGTTTGGCTTAACCGTGATCTTCCCTTTCCCCACCTGTATTGCAATTTGGGGGTTATGTTTATTTTGCCTCCCTTTTGATCATGTCATTATAATTGTAACAGCAAAGGAACCTGCAGGAGCAAAAACTGACTCAAAACTTCATTTCCCCACCATGCCGGAACATCCTACAAACAGCTCACGCAGCTGGAATCATAACACGCAAGGCCAGGGGATGGGAGATGCAGGTTTCCAAGGGTTCTGTCTTTCTCACATGATACATTCCAGCCCCTTGTGTGCCTCCATCCTGTATGACCTGCTGGACTTTGACACATTTATTGTTTCATTCTATAGATAATGTGATTGTAACACAATGTGACTGAAATTGTACCACTTCCAGATGAGGAAACAACAAAAGAGAAAAGTCATTATTGCATTGGCTGGCCATCAAACCCAGATCAAGTGCTTAGAAAGCACCTATGCACACCACTATACCAATGCAGCTGGCAGTAGTTAATAAATCTGTTTTATGAAACTGGTGTATTTTGCTTGAAGTTCTTGGGAAATCTCAGCTCCATTACAAGGCTGGTTCATGTACTATTCACAGTGAGGGAGGGGTGGACCCTGCGTAATAAACTCACTATTGTGTCATACAGGAGGCCTGTGATATGCAGAGGGTCAGATTAGTTGCTCTAATGGTCTCTTCTGGCCATAAAGTCGACTAATTTCTGAAAAACTGAGTGTAGCATTGGGAGCAGCGTCTGATGTTTCCCTGTCTAGCCGGCTTGCTGCCTAGAACGAACGCTCCTTGAGTGGGGTGATCCACAGGGAGTAGCTCAAACCTGCAAAGTGCCTGGCCAGGGGCAGGACATTGGCACAGCAAGGGAGGGGTGTGGCAGTGACATCACAAAGGCCTTTTGCAGGACCTCAGCCTATTGGTCCAAGGTGGTGGGGAGGTGGTGACCTCACAGAGAGATGCTGACATCAGCCAGGCAGGACTGGGGCGAGGGGCCAGAGAAACCTCAGAGACCCCTGTGGCTTTGCTGCAGCAAGTCTCCTTCTCCAGGTCTCTCTCTGAGGACTGAGGGAGTATTCGGGTTCACGGACGTGAGCGCCAGGAGGAACCTCTTTCGAGTTTTCTCCTTCCCTTTCAGTGATTTTACTAGAAAACAGCCGTCCCTGTTTAGAAGGTAAGAGCCTCCTGGAGGTTTGAAAGCTGTTCAGTCTGATCCATGGGAGTGACAGTTGAATTCTAGGCATAGAAGACACGAGCTTAAGGAGGCAGAACTTTATTCTGCACGTGGGATTTTGTCCCTTAGAATCACTGGGGACATTGGGGTTTGTTCTTTTTGTTTCCCCTCTTCCTCCCTCCTCTTTTTCTCTTGCTTCCTTTGTCCTTTTATCTGTTCCCCTCCCAACACCAGGAGGGTGTGTGTGTGGGTGTGGGTGTGCGCGCGCACGTGCGCTCTGCAGCTCCCACTGTGGGAGGTCCACCCAAAAATGTGGGGCTGAAATAGTGCTCGGGCAGTGATCCCCACCAGTGACCTGGGCCATCCTTTGGGCTCTCTGGTGAGAACCCTCAGCCTCCCCTCCTCAGTCTCTACCCTGATTGGCTGAGCAGGGGGTTATTGACATGGACGAGACTCAGGTCCTTGGTGTTCTCTTTTAAGAACAAGTAAGTAAGTCAGAACTAGTGTGGCAGAGCTCTGACCCTGCTCCTGGGGGTCCTGCGCTTCTAGGCGGTTTATGCTGCCTCAGTGGCTCACTGTGACCCTCCACGTAGCCCTTCTCTCTCTAGGGCCAGGGTTACAGTCTGCTGAGCCCTTTTCATCATAGGCTGCAAGGAGGTTGGTGAGAGAACTCCCACACTCTCTGTTCAGCCTCCTGTCCTGACAGGGACCTGACTTCCCCTTCCAGGAGCTGTTCCTGTAGTGGTGGGTTGGGGGGAACATGGGCCCACCCTCTACTCCGGGTTCCAGCCCAGGGACCCTAATGGCAGCAGCTGTTGGCAGCCAACCTTTCACTGCCAGAGTTGCTACATTTCCCTGGGCCACTTCCCCACAGCTCTCCTGCTTCTCCCTTCTTCTCCCTTATCTTAGGGCTCCCTTAACGATGGTTTGAGGGTGTCTTCAGTAACCAGCCCTTCAGCCGCACTTCCTCTCCTCTGGCTCCCTGGATCCCCTGCCTGACTGGAGTGAGCCCTTTGTATAGTATCAGCAGGGCCTTAATTAGAGTCAGGTGGTCACATTAACTGAATGGCCTCACCTGACTCTTTACAGCTTAATTAGAGTCAGGTGTTCTCATTAGCCTGGTGCAGCCCCTGCTCTGGTCAGTCAGGGAACAGAAAACTGTTAATCCAGTGGCCAGTATATCTGCCTTCAGCTATTCTGCTGTAGAGGGTAGGAGGGAAAGGGCTGCTGCTGCTGCTGTTCCTGCTGGGCCCTCGCTGCTGCTACTGCTGCTCCGGCTGCTTCCCTGGCTGGGCTGGACACCACCACCCACCCCCTTTCTCTGCTATCCGCTTGCTGGCTGGCTAGTAGATTTCCCCCCCCACCACCACCCAGTTGCTGCTGTTGCTCCACCCACAGCCCCTTGGGGGGGGGGGCTGCTGGCCCGCTCCCCGGAGGAGGGGAGTGAGGGACCCCAGCTCCAGTCCTTGTTGCTGCGGAAGCCACCACCACCATCTTCTGAGCGGGGTCCCTCCTGCCTAGCCACCAGACCTCCACCTGGAGCTGCTGTGTTTGCTGCTGGGGAGCTGCTGGAGCCCCGAGGAGGAGGAGGAGGAGGAGAGAGCTGCCTGCTGCTGGAGGACCTCCTGGAGACTCTGCAGACCACCGTGGAGGGGGCACTAAAGGACTGAGTATTTTTTCAGACTGTGCTCTTGTGGTGGGGGTTTGGACTGTGTCTGTTGGGACGCCGGGGGTGTGGCGTGGAGCCTGCCCCCGGTCCATCTGTGTCCCCTTTGCCCCCACCACCGTCGTTGCCCCCTCCACCACCCCCGCTGGCGTTTTTCCATCTGCCTCATTCTCCTGCCTCTGGGACTGAGCTGCTCACCTGGCTTGCCATGCCCACCTCCACCGTTTGGGCCTGCAGCAGCAGCCAGCTGCATTGACTTTTTGCACAAGTGCCCGTGGGCGCACCCCCCAACCCCACCCCCTTGGCCTGGCCCCCTCTCCTTTGCCACATTTGTCTGCCCCACCCTTTTCCCTCTGTGACCCTGATTGTCCTGCCCCAGCCCTGCGGCTGGCCCCTTGGTCCCACTGCCCTGTTCCTAGTTTGATTTTCCCCCCCGGCCCTGTGATCCCCCAGCCCTGATTGGCCCCTCCCCTCGTGCGCCCATGCCCCCTCCCATGCGCTTGTGCTCTTCCCCCTTTTGAGTTTACCCTTGTTCACTGCACCCCCCCCTATGCTGTTAGCCCCCCTGATCCCCTAGTGCAACTAGAGGAGCCGGAATTCCCCTCTGGGTCGGTGGCCTGCCACCCTCCCGCTCCTGGGTCCTTGCTTGCTCCCCTTGGTCCTTTAGCCTTCCCTTTCTGGCACCCTCCTCCCCTGCCTGCAGCCTTGCGGGGAGGGGTGGTCGCCTCCTTTCCCTCCCCTCCCCTCGCTGTTTGTCCCCCTCCCCGCTCTCGTTATGGCGGGGGACTCGGCGGGGGAGACCCCTCGCGATGCTCCCACCACCCCTCCTCCGGAAACCCCCATGTCCGTTCCCCGAGCCTCTACCTCGACCGCCGCTGCCGGTTTACCTGCCACTGCCCCCGCTGGGGCACCGGCACTGGCGTGTATCGGGGAGACGTCCGCTGCTGCCACGTCCTTCGCCCCTTCCGATTCGGAGGGGGCCCCCCCAGCCGGTCGGAAAGGTCGGGGTGGGAAGAAGGGTAAGGGCCCAGCTATAAAGACCAGGCCCTCCATGGCGGGGACAACCCCCGCTGCCGTGGTCCCGCTTCTGGCCGCGGCATCCCTCCCCGCTGTTCCCTCTACCAGCTCCGCAGGTGTCCCTCCCCCGGCCCCCAGGGCATATGCCCAGGTGGCGGCAGCCCCCCCGCCTGCCGCTACTCCTCCGCCTGCCGCTTCCACTACCATCTTTAGCGGCCGGGGCCCCTTCCCCACCTTGACTAGGAAGCACGGCGTTCGTTGCCTCCTGGTGCCCGCCTCGCCCCACGTCGAAACCTATGTGAGGGCGTTGGCGAGGGTAGTGGGGCCCACCGCCATTGTGGCGGCCTCCAAGATGTACGGGAAGGTGGTCTTCTTCCTGGCGTCGGAGGCCGCCGCCCAGGAAGCGGTAGAGACGGGTCTGGCGGTGGGGGGCATGTTTGTGCCCCTGGAGCCCTTGGAAGACCTGGGGGTCCGCTTGGTCCTGACCTCCGTCCCTCCCTTCCTGCCCAATGCCGCCCTGCTGCCCGCCCTTTCTGCCCTGGGGCGCCCTATTTCTGTCATCAGCCCTCTCCCGTTGGGCTGCAAGGACCCCGCCCTCCGTCACGTCCTCTCGTTCCGCCGGCAGGTGCAGCTTCAACTGCCGCCGGCGGCACGTGACGGAGAGGCGCTCGAGGGGTCCTTTGTGGTCCCCTACCAGGGAGCCCGCTACCGGGTGCATTATTCAACGGGGGAGGCCCGGTGCTACCTCTGCCGGGCGATGGGGCACGTCCGGAGGGACTGCCCCTTGGCCCGGCACGGAGGGGCGTCCGGGACCCCCGAGCCCCGGTATGGCGCCGGCCCCGTCACCGCCGGTGCCCCTAGCTGCCCAGCAACTGACGCTGCCCCTCCTCCTTCTCAGTCCACCGCTGTGGAAGAGGGTGCGGCGGAGATAACGCCGGGCGTGGGAGAGGGCCCGCCCCAGGGAGACTCCTCCCTCGTTCCTGTTGCCCCTCCGTTGCCTCCCCGAGTCCCTAAGCCGCTGCCCTTGCCCCCAGACCTGACCCCTGTTAGCCAGCCCCCGGATGATGCCATGGAGGGCTGGTCCTTAGTGCAGGGGAAGCGGGGCAAGCGGAAGGCTCCGGTCCCATTACATCTTTCGGATTCGGAGGCCCCCCGGAAGAGCAGGAAGGGGGTCTCTGATGACGAGCCTTCCGCCTTGCCCCCCGACGACGCCCGTTTTGTGGTGCCGGCTGGGCGCGACGTGGCAGCACCGGACGGTGACGCTGCCCCTCCTCCAGGGTCCCTTCCTGAGGAAGCCCCCGAGGGAGCCCCCTTGCCGCTTGCCATCCGCAGCCTCCGCGTGGCTGAGGTGGGCGTCGCTTCGGGTGTTGGCGGGGAGGGCCCCGGGGTGGCGGACGGCGATCTCCCCTCCATCTACGAGGAGATCGAGGCCCTGGGTCTGACCCCGGTTACGCAGGGGGAGGACGACCCTTTACTAGCGGGCCTCGATCTGAGTGACCTCACCTCGGTCCCCCTGTCCCCGGTTTCCCCTCCCCTGACTGCCGCTTCTGCTCCTGCCTCTGAGGGTCCCCTGGGATCCTCCATCATCCCGGCTGCGGGTGGCACCCCGCTGACGGCCGCCGAGCCCATCGAGGCGACGGCCGATGCCCCGCTGCCCAGACCCGATTCCCAGGGGGTGTCCCTCTTGGGTGTGGGCCAACCGACCCCTTGCCCTACTCTTGACCCCTCCACCTCCCGTGATGCCATTGCCGCCCCTCGGGATACTCCCCAGGGTGCGGCCTTAGTTGTTTTTCCCTGCTCTGACCCATCAGGGGCTGCTGCTCTCCTTCCGCCGCCCCCTGTTGAACTGGGGAGCGGGGCGGGCCGCGTGGCGTCGGCCCATCGGACGCCACGTCGAGGGTCTGCCCCCTGCCTGCCCGCCTTGGTGGGCCACGGGGCTGTGATGGGGGCCCCGCTGGGGGACGGTCATCGATCCGTTACCCCGCCCCCCCGTGCGCTGAGGGAGGAGCTGCGGGCGTTCGCGAGGACGTCCATGGCTCCGTAACAAAAATCCAACTCGCGCTCCAGCGGTGGGGGGATTTCCATCTAATCCTCCGGGCCGCAAAGGCCCTCATAGGGGAGGGTAAGGGGACCGGGAAGCAGGCCGCCGCGACCTACCGGCGGGTCTGCCTCTTCCGTGACTCTCTTCTCACCCACGGGTTTGGTCACGGATTGCTGCGCGGCCCGACGGAGGCCGTGGGCGTGTCTGCCAGCGAGGATCCCCCCCAGCACTCCTCATGGCGACGATCATCTTTGCCACTTTGAACGCCCGGGGCTGTAGGATGGGTCTCCGCAGGAGCCAGGTGCTCTCCTTCCTTCGGGTCGGGGGGTACTCTGTGGTTTTCCTGCAGGAGACCCATACGGATCCGGCCGCTGAAGCTAGCTGGCGGCTGGAGTGGGGGGACAGGGTCTACTTTAGCCACCTCTCGGTTCGCTCGGCGGGAGTGGCGACCCTGTTCTCCCCCGACCTACGGCCCGAGGTGCTGGGGGTCGCCGAGGCTGTGCCGGGCCGCCTGCTGCACCTCCGGGTCCGCATGGAGGGGCTTGTGGTTAATCTCGTCAACGTCTATGCCCCGACATCGGGCCCGGAGAGGTTGCGTTTTTATCGGCAGGCGTCCGCCTTCCTCGGCTCCCTGGATCCTCGTGAGTGCCTGGTCCTGGGCGGGGACTTTAACACCACCCTCGAGGAACGGGACCGCTCGGGGACCGAGCAGTGCCCGGCCGCAGCGGACGTCCTCCGGGAGATCGTCGAACGCCACTCCCTGGTGGACGTCTGGCGCGACCACCACCCGGACGACGTCTCGACTTTCACCTTCGTCCGGGTGGAGGCCCATCGGTCGCGCCACTCCCGGCTGGACCGCATTTATCTGTCACGTTTCCACCTTTCACGAGCCCACTCCTCCAGCGTTCGGCCGGCCCCCTTTTCTGATCACCACCTTGCCACCGTGACGGCCTCTCTCTGCGCGGAGAGGCCGGGGCCGGCCTACTGGCATTTTAATAATAGTTTGCTGGAGGACGTGGGCTTCGTGGCGTCCTTCCGGGAGTTCTGGCTGGCCTGGCGAGGGCAGAGGCGCCTTTCCTCGGCGCGGCGATGGTGGGACCTGGGGAAGGTGCGCGCCCGGCTCTTCTGCCGCGACTACACCCGGGGCGCCAGCCGACGGAGGGATGCGGCGATAGAGCAGTTGGAACGGGAGGTTTTGAAGCTGGAGAGGCGTCTGGCCGCCAGCCCCGAGGATCCATCCCTCTGCGGAGCGTGCCGGGAGAAGCGGGAGGAGCTCCGGGCCCTCGAGGATCATCGAGCCCGGGGTGCCTTTGTTCGATCCCGCATCCGCCTCCTTCGGGAGATGGATCGCGGCTCCCGCTTCTTCTACGCCCTGGAGAAAAGGAGGGGGGCCAAAAAGCACGTCACCTGCCTCCTGGCGGAGGACGGCACCCCCCTCACGGATCCGGCGGAGATCTGCGGGAGGGCCAGGGCCTTCTACGCGGCTCTTTTCTCCCCGGATCCGACCGATCCTAACGCTTGCAAAGTGCTCTGGGACGGACTCCCGACGGTCAGCGCGGGCGACCGGGACCGGCTAGAGCTGCCTCTCACTCTGGCCGAGTTCTCGGAAGCCCTCCGTCGCATGCCCACCAATAAATCTCCGGGCATGGACGGGCTGACCGTGGAGTTCTACCGCGTGTTCTGGGACGTCCTCGGCCCAGACCTAGTCACCGTCTGGGCCGAGTCTTTGCGGAGCGGGGTCCTCCCTCTTTCGTGCAGGCGAGCCGTGCTCGCCTTATTGCCGAAGAGGGGGGACCTCCGCGATTTACGGAATTGGCGTCCCATCTCGCTCCTCAGCACGGACTATAAAATCGTTGCGAAGGCCATTTCGATTCGGCTAGGGTCCGTGCTGGCGGACGTGGTCCACCCGGACCAGACCTACACCGTCCCGGGCCGCACGATCTTTGATAACTTGTATCTGGTCCGGGACCTTCTGGAATTAGGGTGTAGGGATGGTCTGTCGTTCGCCCTCCTGTCCCTGGATCAGGAGAAGGCGTTCGACAGGGTGGATCACGGGTATCTCCTGGGCACTCTGCAAGCGTTAGGCTTCGGACCCCAGTTTGTGGGTTTTCTCCAGGTGCTGTACGCTTCCGCGGAGTGTCTGGTCAGGCTCAACTGGACCCTGACCGAGCCGGTCAGCTTCGGGCGAGGAGTACGGCAGGGGTGTCCCCTCTCGGGTCAGCTGTACGCTCTGGCGATCGAGCCCTTCCTCTGTCTCCTCCGTCGGAGGTTGACGGGGTTGGTGCTCCGGGAGCCGGAGCTGCGGCTGGTCCTGTCGGCGTACGCCGACGATGTGCTCCTCGTGGTCCAGGACCCGGGCGACTTGGCGCGGGTGGAGGCTTGCCAGGCCATTTATTCGGCGGCCTCCTCCGCCCGGGTCAACTGGGTCAAGAGCTCTGGCCTGGTGGTAGGGGACGGGTGGCAGGCGAGCTCCCTCCCACCCGCGCTTCAGGCCATCCGGTGGAGCGCGGGTCCGCTGCTCTATCTCGGCGTTTACCTTTCTGCCACGCATCCGTCTCCGCCGGAGAACTGGCATGGTTTAGAGGGCGGGGTGAGGGCGCGGCTCCGGAAATGGACAGGACTACTCCGGTGCCTCTCTCTCCGGGGGAGGGCGCTGGTGCTGAATCAATTAGTCCTGTCCATGCTCTGGTACCGGCTCAACACCCTGGTCCCGGCCCCGGATTTCCTGGCCAACCTCCGGACGGCGGTTCTGGAGTTCTTCTGGCCAGGAACGCACTGGGTCTCTGCAGGGGTCCTCCACCTGCCCCTGGAGGAGGGGGGGCAGGGCCTGAAGTGCCTGCGCACTCAGGTCCACGTCTTCCGCCTCCAGGCCCTGCAGAGGCTCCTGTACGGTGTGGGTAGTCCGGCGTGGAGCGTATTGGCGCACGCCTTCCTCCGCCGCTTCCGAGGGCTCCGATACGACCGGCAGCTCCTTTATCTCGATCCGAGGGGCCTTCCGCGAGACCTCTCCGGGCTGCCGGTCTTCTACCAAGACCTCCTCCGGACCTGGAAGCTCTTTTCAACGACCAGGTCCGTGGCGGCCACCGTGGGGGTCGATCTCCTCGCGGAGCCCCTGCTACACAACCCCCAGCTCCGTGTGCAGGTGGCGGAGTCCCCCGCGGTGCGCCAGAGGCTGGTCTTGGCAGGAGTCACCAGGGTCGGAGACCTCCTGGACTACGACCGGGGAGACTGGCTGGATCCCCTGACGCTCGCTCAGCGCATGGGGCTCTCCAGCCCTCGTACCCCCCGGCGCGTACTTCAGGAGGTGAAGGCCGCTTTACTGCCCGCTGCTCGGGTTTACCTCGACCGGGTCCTGCGGGAGGGCATGCCCCGCCCACCTTCCACCCCGGGCCCTGTGGATCTTTTTATCGGGCCCCTGCCCCGTGGCCCCAATCACCCCCCTCGCCCTTTCACTGCAAGCCGGCTGCCCGATCTGCAGCCGGTTTTGTTCCAGACCGCGCCAAGAAAACATCTGTACACGCTCGTGCTCCACACGCTTCACCACCTCACCCTCGCGTCCCGCCCCGATACGAAATGGCGGGACCTCCTGCCACCTCTCGAGGGTGAGGAGCCCCGGTGGGCCAGCCTGTATTCTGCCCTAGTCCCGAGGCCCGCCGGGGATGTCAGTTGGAGGCTCCTTCACGGGGCCGTGAGCACGGGCGTGTGCCAGCGCGGTTTACCCTGTCCCCACCACCTGCCCCTTTTGCGGCGTGAAGGAGACCCTGGCACATGTTTATTTAGAGTGTGCCAGGTTGCAGCCCCTGTTCCGGCTCCTCTTGGATCTCCTATTGCGTTTTTGGTTGCACTTTTCTCCTCACCTGTTTATCTATGCACTCCCCATCCGTGGCCCCACGAAGTCGCGGGATCTCCTTGTCAACCTCCTCTTGGCCCTGGCCAAACTGGCCATCTATAAAACCAGGGAGAGGAGGTTGGCCGACGGGATTTCCTGCGACTGTGGGGCCTATTTCCGCTCCTCCGTCCGTTCACGCATCCGGGCGGAGTTCCTCTGGGCGTCCACTGGCTCCCTTGACGCCTTCGAGGAGCAGTGGGCGTTGTCCGGGGTTCTCTGCTCGGTGTCCCCATCTGGTTCCCTTCGTTTAGCCCTATGACCTCACTCCCGCTCCTGTTTTTTTCATTGGTTGTCCCACGTAATTACTTAGTGTCCCGGACCTGTGGATCCTCCCCTTAGGCTGGGGGGAGGTCCTTTAGCAGTGGGCGGGCTTCGCCCGCCCACTTCCTGGATACTAATAGGGCTATACCCACCTGGCCTGGGTCTATCACACTAGCTATACCCAAGAAGTAGAAAGAAAAAACAATTCAGCTTGTAAATTCCTTTTGCTGTCTGCTTGCTCACAGCTTGAAGCATCCTCTTAACAAAGACCCTTGTTAAAAAACTTAACACCTCTGCCCTCAGGCAGCTTTCTAAGCAGCTAGAAAGGAGAGAAAAAATAATTCACACTGCTGCTCACCATGTGAAGGTTTTTTCCCCCACTTTGAACTTTAGGGTACAAATGTGGGGGACCTGCATGGACACTTCTACGCCTAATTACTAGCTTAGATCTGGTATACTGCCACCACCCAGAATTTCAGTGTCTGGGGCACTCTGTTACCCCAAAACTTTCCCCTCCCTTGGCAGCCTTGAGAGGCTTCACCAATTCCCTGGTGAACACAGATCCAAACCCCTTGGATCTTAAAACAAGGAGAAATTAACCATTCCCCCCACTCCTTTCCCCTCACCAATCCCTGGTGAGTCCAGACCCAATCCCCTTGGATCTTAAAACAAGGAAAAATCAAGCAGGTTCTTAAAAAATAAAGCTTTTAATTAAAGAAAGAAAGGCAAAAATCATCTCTGTAAAATCAGGATGGAAAATACTTTACAGGGTACTTAGATTCATATAGTCCAGAGGAAACCCCCTCTAGCCTTAGAGTCAAAGTTACAGCAAGCAGAGGTAAACTCCTTTCAGCAAAAAAAAGGGACATTTACAAGTTGAGAAAACAAAGATAAAACTAACACGTCTTGCCTGGCTAATTACTTACAAGTTTGAAACATGAGAGACTGATGCAGAAAGATTTGGAGAGCCTGGATGGACGTCTGGTCCCTCTTAGTCCCAAGAGCGAACAACAACAAAACAAAGAGCACAAACAAAAGACTTCCCAACACCAAGATTTGAAAGTATCTTGTCCCCCTAGTGGTCCTCTGGTCAGGTGTCAGACAGGTTTAGTGAGCTTCTTAACCCTTTACAGGTAAAAGAGACATTAACCCTTAACTATCTGTTTATGACAGGCCCAAACTCTCCAGTGCTTGGATTCTTTACATGCTTTCACAGAGTGAAGAGCACATGTTCCATGATTTCATAGGGCAGCGTTTTAGGCCTATTTTGAGTCAGGGAGCTATGCTATAGGGAGCTTTCCCTGTGTGGATCTGACAGGTGGATCAACATAGATGCACACTGTGACCATTCTAAGGGTGCTGAGGGCTGTGAGTCTCCTTGTTGCCACCTGCCACTACTAAGAAGGACTTTTGGCAGCTGGATGTTAGCATCCAAGCTCACCAGCCTGTCAGGCACTCAAGCACCCTCCTCCACAGCAGCCCTGACAGTTGACAATAGAGACACCTTAACCCCTGAGTTCCTTCAATGTGTCCCCTCCGGTCTAGCTCCGATCACCAGATACTCGGGGTATGTCTATACTACCTGCCAAATCGGCGGGCAGCGATGGATCCAGCGGGGGTCGATATAGCGCGTCTAGTGTAGATGCACTAAATCGATCCCCGAGTGCTCTCCCCTCGACTGTACTCCAGCTCAGTGAGAGGCGCAGGCAGAGTCTACGGGGGAGCTGCAGCAGTCGACTCACCGCAACAAAGACACCACAGTAAGTCGATCTAAGTACATCGACTTCAGCTATGTTATTCATGTAGCTGAAGTTGCATAACTTAGATCGATCCCCTCCCCTAGGTTAGACCAGGGCTCAGAAAAATCCCAGATCCTCTCTGCCCAAAGCAATGGTACATCCCAGGTTACCAGTTTTACTGGTATCACACGCAGCACTTGAGCACAGTTATCGAACAAATGGAAATTTCTTTACCACGGGACAGAGTTTTAAAAAGAAACAAATGTGAGTGATGGAAACCAACCATTACCAACAAAACAAAATCACAAAATGCAACCTACACCCTAATAGCTCCCTTCCCTATCTAAGTAGACTGACGTGTGAGGTGACAGTCTATTGCAGTGATTGCTAGTCCCTAGGAGCCAGGCCTCTGCCTTTCTTGAAGCACCACTGGTCATTAGTGATCTCCTTGGTGAATGGACCCAGAGTGTTTCTCTCCACCCTGTCATAAACTGAATCAGTCTTTTGTGTATATTCACAGGAAGGACCATTTCCTCATTGTCATATTGTCCTTTTCTCTGCCACAGGGTTTCGATGTCTATAATTTGTCTTTGATAGTTTTCCATTGGCTTTTCTGGGCTGGTGCAAAGGCTGACAATGCAGCAATACATCGCATAACTGGCTAGCAAGGGACGGGTGACAATTCCCTTGAATGGGCTGTCCCCAACAAAACCTGTGATTGGGGTGACTCACTTTCATGACAATACTATATGGGCATAATGTTCCATATACTTACATTACTCCTTCAATAGGACTCATACCCACCTCTTGAAGTGATCAGGAGTAACAATAATTTACAAGGTTTCAGTACAGATCTCACTGCTATGCTTCCTGGATAAATATCATAAAAATCAGTGCATTAGGTGGGATGAGTTTGTCGGGTCTGAGACAGGAGTTTCTTGTGAATTACTTTGACCTCTTTGCCAACTGGCACCAAAGAGCATTTATCACACATACACTGAGCTATACAGCCACACTCTGATATAACAGAAAGGCCAGCACAAAAAACAGAGAGAGGAACAATAAAATACTAAAATGACAATGGTTGGAACTCTCCATTTCCCTCAGTCTTTGGACTGATGGGTACTAAGAGCTTTTCCCTCAGTTGAACCAGGTGATTGGATACCTGGCTCAGCCCTCCATACTAGCAGTTCTCTCACCTACAGGGAGATGGGTCAAAATTGGAATTGATGTCACGACTCGCTTCCCAGAGGGGATCAACCTGTCTAAAGCTGTGTCTACCCTTCAAACACTGGAAATATTCTTCTGACAACCTAACACTGTCTACACTGGGGCTCAGCTCACATGAACTACTTCTCTCAGAGGAGTGGATTTTTCACACCCCTGTCAACATAGCTTTTCAGTGTAGACCAGCCTTTAGATGGCTTTTTGATATGAAAGGCAGTGGACTTCAGCCTTTTCCTTGGTATTGATGGTTAACAACTGCAGTTTCCTACCTGCTGGACACATCCTATGACAGATGTCAGGCCTTTCCTTTGCAAATTAGAGAAGTGGGGGAGTCAGTGACCCTTACAGTGTAAGTGGGTATGTAGCAGGGTGGACCCCTGCTCCAGCCCTGAAGGGGTTAAAAATAGCCCTGGGAAGGGGCTGAGGCTCAAGAAAACAGCCTTTAGGCTGGGCTGATTGGGGAAGTGGCTGCAGCTGGGGCCACGCCCCAAACTGAGCCAAGGGCCTTATAAGAAGGCCAGGGAAGCCAGAAGCACAGACAGTCTCTCTCTGCCTTCAGAGGGAGATGGGCCTGGCTGCTTAGGAGCTGAGATAAGTACCTAGGGTGAAGCAGGGCCGGGGAAAGGCTGAGGAGCTGAGGAGCTCTAGCCAGGAAAGCCTCAGGCTGCGGCCTAGCACAAGGCCAATGGGTACTGGGGGTTGCAGAGGGCAGCCCAGAGGTAGCCAAAGCAGCAGGTCCAAACCCAACCCTGCCAATGATGAATAGGCTGATACTGCAGTCTGCCCCAGGGTGTGGGGCTAGACAATGACTGACAGTAGCCACATACTGAGGCAAGGTAGGGATAGAGGGTGGGGGTTCCCTGAGACAAAGGGAAGCCCAGAGTAGAAAGGGGTTACTGCCAGGGGGCAGCACCCCAGAGAAAGGGGCACCGGGTCTAGGGAGGGACACGGGGGCCTGAGAACAGGTGGATCACCAGCCTGCAGAGGGCGCTCCGGTGCTGAACAAAGCTAATTCCCAGAGTAACCAGCAGGAGGCGCCGCAGGGGTCAGTCGACCCGTTTACAGGGTAAAAACTTATACAAATTGTCTCCTCGAGTAGTTTTCCTTTAATAGAAATTGACTTTGAAGTTCAGTAAAATATGCTCTATTTGACATTTACAAAAACATAAAATCTATACGGGCCCAATATTCTCTTCTATACGCTAACACCTATTCTCCCACCCCAACCTTTGGAGTGAGGTTTTCTACCAGAACTCCTTACACTACAGGGGGTAAATTAAATGAAATTAACTTTTGAAGATTAGCCATCATTTCCTGTATGACTAAAAAAAGAAAAAAACAAGACAACTTTCAGTTTTCCAAAATAATTCAGATTATCAAACAATTAGTGTCTTACTCTTTAACCAATAATTTCACCTATAATTTCATTTTCACTAGTAACAGTAATATATTCAAAGATCACAAATCCTTGTCGTATATGTTAGTTTTCTTTAATCCCCATTGCCAACAACTGAACCATGGCTCAAGTTGTGGTTTGTCTCAACACTTCTGAGAGTTCATATATCTCTGGTTCTTCTGCCATGCGTGTTGGTGGAAGGCATCTCCTATGTGGGAATGTTTGCATCATGAGGAAAAATACCTCTCTTTTCACACTTTAAATCTTTCCAAGAAGTAGGAGGTAAGGGAGAAGTGATGTAAATGCATAAAACACAAGAGAAAACTGTCTGGTCTTCACTACAGACATTTATCGGTATAATTATTGCTCAGGGGTGTGAAAAATCAACACAGCTGAACAACGTAGTTACACAGCTCTAATCCCTGTGTAGATAGCGCTACAACAGCAGGAGAGCTTCTCCTGCCAACATAGCCATCTGAGACAATATTGATTTAAGTAACTGAACTACACTGTGCTCATATGCACTTCCCTCAGTTAGTGGGGGGTCTGCTGTTCACCATTTCTGAATGGAGATTTTAAATCACTGCTGTGTCTTTGTTACCATGGCCAGTAAACTGGAGAGTTCTCTCCTGTTGACAGAACTGCACTTGAATTGTCTCCAAGTCATCATGGAGATATGGGGAAAAAGCAAAGCTGAAGGGAGAAATGATGACTTTAGCAAATGGTCATTTGTCTTAAATTCTCCAATAAATCTGAGCTGAACTAATATCTAATTGTACGACCACACAGCCATCAAGAAAGATAGAAACCCAGATCACAGAGAGATAGAATACATGACAATGAAAGTGTAAATTGAAATTCCAGAGCAGGTTACATCTCATTATTTAGAATCAGGACAAGAGATTCTCCCATCACATTATCCTCTGATCCATTCAAATCTGCTTCGCTCAGCACTGTCTCCATAGTCAGTTATGTTATTTACAACATGTTTAGTATCCCAGCATCCCCATAATGGAGGAAAAAACAGCTACCTTGCCAGAAGTGGCTTTACCAATAGATGGAACCTGGGATTTAAACTCTAAATGATGACACTGTATTTAGGATCCATCTGAATTCCCCTTCCAGGCCTTTGATACTTTCATCTCGAGTCATAGCAACTCTGGTACAGGATTAAATAAGTCAAAGCATCATCTCCAAGCACAGACAACTGAGAACACTTCATCATATGACATTTTGAGAAGTGGAGGGGTAGAATGTGATGACGATAAACTCTGCCTGGCTCAGTCAAAAGGTAACAGTTCTGCCGTGATGGGGAAGGAGGGAATCTCTGAGTCACCCCATCTCCTTTCAAGTATCAGAGGGGTGGCTGTGTTAGTCCAGATCTGTACAACGTGACAAAGAGTCCTGTGGCACCCTGTAGACTAACAGACGTATTGGCGCATAAGCTTTCGTGGATGAATCCCCACTTCGTCAGACGCATGGAGTGGAAATTTCCAGAGGGGTGTATAAATATGCAAGCGAGAATCAGACTAGAGATAACAAGGTTAGTTCAATCAGGGAGGATGAGGCTCTTATAGCAGAGGAGGTGTGAACACCAAGGAAGGAGAAACTGCCTCTGTAGCTGGCGAGCCAGGCACAGTCTTTGTTGAATCCTGAGCTGATGGTGTCAAATTTGCAAATAAACTGAAACTCAGCAGTTTCTCTTTGAAGTCTGGGTCTGAAGTTTTTTTGCTGCAGGATGGCTATTTTTAAATCTGCGATTGTGTGTCCAGGGAGACTGAAGTGTTATCCTGTAGGTTTTGGTATATTGCTTATGCTCCAAAACATTTTTTAGTCTATAAGGTGCCACAGGACTCTGTCGCTTTTTACATCTCCTTCCAGTATCACAGAAGCGGAAATGACACTTTTTTCCTGCCCCTGCTCCTCCTCTTTTAAATGTAATATGAAAAGTTCCCATGATAACTGCTCTTCAGCACAACCCAGAGCAACGTGAGAACAATTGGCAATGCTACAATATGTATCATTGGTGACTCTAACCATAACTGCAATAGGAGGAATGGTATAACTGTGATGCTCCCTTGTTTCTTATGGGAAGGACACACTCAAATTACTCATGGGACAATGGAGTTGATAGAAAGGACAAATGGGTCCACCTCAAAGAGGTCAAACTGCAAAATGCAAAAAATGGGCCACTCATCTGGCCAAGCTGAGGGATATCGGTGCTTCATGCAGTTCAAACAGCTTTTAAAAGTTACTCTGTGGGAATCAGGAAAAGTATGAAAGTATCGATAGCCCTAGAGGGTTTGTGGTGTTGATCCCCCTTGCAGATTCTCTGATGGCTCACATGGGCTCAATGGCAAGACAAGGTTTTCCCACACTCACTGCTTCCATGGGGTCTCATACCAGTGTGGATTCTCTGATGGCTAATAAGCTGCTGGCGGTAAATGAAGTTTTTCCCACAATCACTGCATTTATACGGCCTCTCCCCTGTGTGGGTTCTGAGATGGGTAAGAAGGTGCGAGCTGTGATTGAAAGTTTTCCCACACTCACGGCATACATAGGGCCTCTCTCCTGTGTGGATTCTCTGATGCCCATTAAGGTGAGAGCTGTGAGTGAAGCTTTTCCCACACTCACTGCATTCAAAGGGCCTCTCCCCTGTGTGGATTCTCTGATGTTTAGAAAGGGCTGAGCTGCTAGAGAAGCTTTTCCCACACTCACTGCATTCATAGGGCCTCTCATCTGTGTGGATTCTCTGATGAGTAATAAGGTTTGAGCTGCGATTGAAGGTTTTCCCGCACTCACGGCATTCATAGGGCCTCTCCCCTGTGTGGATTCTCTGATGAACAGAAAGGGCTGATCTGTAAATGAAGGTTTTTTCACACTCACGGCATTCGTAGGGCCTCTTCCCTGTGTGGATTCTCTGATGCTGAGAAAGGCCTGATTTGTAAATGAAGGTTTTCCCACACTCACTGCATTCATAGGGCCTCTCCCCTGTGTGGATTCTCTGATGCTGAGAAAGGGCTGAGCTGCTAGAGAAGCTTTTCCCACACTCACTGCATTCATAGGGCCTCTCGTCTGTGTGGATTGTCTGATGAGTAATAAGGTTTGAGCTGCGATTGAAGGTTTTCCCGCACTCACGGCATTCATAGGGCCTCTTCCCTGTGTGGATTCTCTGATGCTGAGAAAGGCCTGATCTGTAAATGAAGGTTTTCCCACATTCACAGCATTCATAGGGCCTCTCCCCTGTGTGGATTCTCTGATGCTGAGAAAGGGCTGATCTGTAAATGAAGGTTTTCCCACACTCACAGCATTCGTAAGGCCTCTCCCCTGTGTGGATTCTCTGATGTTTAGAAAGGCCTGATCTGGGAGTGAAGGTTTTCCCACACTCACGGCATTCATAGAGCCTCTCCCCTGTGTGGATTCTCTGATGCTGAGAAAGGTTTGAGCTGCTAGAGAAGTTTTTCCCACACTTACAGCATGTATTTTTCCTCTTTCCCATGAGGATTTCCTGCTGTGCTGTGGTTTCCTTGACGCTCTTCTGAGTTCCCCGACAGAAAATAAATTTACCCATTCTCTCTCCTGGCTGGTTTCCCTGCTCTCTTTCTGGTCTGTGCTGAATCTCACAGGAGTTTCCCAGCTGGTGACTCCTGGACACATTCCTTTTCGATCTTTGCGATAATTCTCTGTGTTTATCCACTTGCTCGGCATTTTCCTGATGAGAATTCTGCTTCTCTTTCTCACCTACCATTTCATCACCTGTTGCGATAGAAACAGACACCTCAAACAGAGATGGAAAGGGGAACATCAAACCAATACAACTGCTTGAGAGAGGTCAAATAAAAACAAAGAACTGAACTCCAAACTCTTCCCCTAAATAGGAGAGAGGAGGGGATCAGTTTGGCCTTCACATCCCATCCAAATTCGCAGGGGGAAGGAAGGAAGCCACGGCCTGGTGTCTGCTAGGATCTACAGGAAGCGACCCTTTCTAGGGACAATAATGAACTGAGAGACCTCCCAAGGGCTTTGTAGGGCATCCCAGATGTTTCCTTCAGGCACTTACAGATTCTGAGTTGGTTTAATGTTTCCTCACCTGTGCAGGAAGCTCTCAGGATCCGTCTTTCCTCTGACCCCTGGAGGTCTGGGATCCATGGCTCTTCCCCTTGTTCAAGCTGGGAGATTATATGAGGTTTGGAAACTAGAAACCCTGCTCAGATGAAAGAAAACAAAGGAGTTCAGTTGATTTCATATGACTGTGTCATAAAAAACACTCTATTAATTTAACTTCAGTGCTTAGTGTGACCCAGTGTGCCTGGGACAATCCTCACTGAAAATGCCAAGACCAGGGCAGGCTGAAAAAGGGAAAGCAGATGCTCCCAAAACTGGTGGTTAACATGGAAGTTAAACTCACCGACCAGTCACCAACTGTGCTTCTGATCCCCCATGCTGGTTATTGAGAAATTGAAAAAAGAAATCACACGGCCCCCTTTATTGCATCTCAGTTCTGACTCCCAATCAGCACCTAGGTCCAGCACAGTGAGAGGTTATTTAAAAACTCTGCTCACATAAACAAAGTGTTCTTCTGACCCCAGAGTCAGCCACATCACCAGGTCAGTATAGGTTTGGATCTTACCCAAAATACTATGATGCCAGCCAATCCTTAGCACCTAAACTAAACGTTTATAATCAAGAAAGCATCTAAATTAAAGGTTTATTATAAAAGAAAGAAAGAAAGAAAAAGGGAGTTGTTAAATGAGAAAGCAGTCAGACACATTCAGAAATCTATACATCTGGTTCTTAGCAGTATTGGTGAGTTTCTGGCTTGAAAGGCTCTCTGGTACACATCCACATTATTCAGTTCTTTGTTGAAGCCTTCAGTTTGTAGAGAAGTTGCTCCAGAGGTAGGAAGAGGAATTGAAGACAAAATGGAGCTGATGCAGCTGCCCTTTATATTCCTTTTGCCAAGTGGCTTCTACTTCCTGGGTCCCAAACACAAGCTTCACAGCACATGGCATAGAAAAGCCTTGGAGTTCTCAGTACACAGGCATACCCCTGCATGTCTTGCTGACTCAATAGATGTATCCCCTTAATCATTTCAATGGGTTTATTGTACGGCTGGTGACCCTGGATGGGCCATCGAACAGGCTGGGCAGCGCTGATGCCAATATGTCTGGGAGTGTCACTCAGAAACACTGCACAAGTCTGGAAATACAGATATACCCTACATATCTGTAACTCACAATACAAAGATAGAAACAAGATCATAATACTTGGAAAACCATAACATTTTCATTGACACCTTACATGGCATATCTAGCACGATATATTGCAATTTCATCATATTGGTATTTATGATGAAATAATAATAATAATATAAAGTGTCTCTCGATTCCATACAGTGTCACTTAATAAACCAGTCAATTCCCAGGACCGGTTCCCCAGGTTCCACCTTGCTTGTCAGGGACTGAAATCCCAACATATATGTTGGGAACACACAGACAGACCCTGTGCAAGTCTGTACCTCTATGTTCACTCTTGTACAAAATTATGATCAATTTTGTACATAGTCTCAAGGCCGAATCCCCACTCTGTCACTCCGAGTGCAGGAAGTGGGGGCCCGACAGGATTCTAAAGATTAATTCCTGCCATTCTAGGCTTGTATTAAAGCCCCAAAGTTACAGCTTTTCTCTGACCTTGGCTTGGTAAATGCTGCCACCACCCAAATGCAAAAACCCCCAAAACCCTTGGACCCAGGAAGGAGCACTTGAGAATTCTTCCCTCTGGGGAACCCTCAAGCCATTTCACCTCCCCTCCGGGAAGGAGCTGAGAAAGAAAACAAAGGAAATTAGCTGTGGCTACCAGCTAATCAAACAACACACACAAACCTCTTAGGCCACCCAAAAATCCAATCCTGTTCTTGAAAGAGGTAAATTTTATTAAAATTGAAAAGGAAAACAATACATCTGGAACTTAGGCTTTTGCTAGATCTTAAAAGAAACTATTTTTATGAGCACCCAAAATAGCTTTCTTGGGGGTTCAGCTTAAAGCTTACAAGCAAACACACACATCTGGGATAGCGTAGAGGAGATCCAAAAGCCAAAATAAAAAATAAACCTGATTGTGTCTGTCTAAACATTCCCTATCCAAATCATTTCTTCTAGGTATGGAAGATGAATTTTCATACCTGCTTCAAGCCATACACAGCATTGCTACTCCATGTCGCCTTCTCCGGAGAACAACAGACAAAGGGAAAGTTACTTTCCCATTTAACAAAGTTCTAGCCTTTCCATTGGCTCTTTTGGTCAGGTGCCTACTCCTTTTCTTTTACCTGTTGGCATGTTAACCCTTTAGAGGTAAAGCAAGCAGAGAACTCGCACCAACAGGGATTTTACAGCAATCTGCCTGGCTGGGTGTTTATAAAAGGGAGATCCCTCCCCTCCCCTTCATTTATCACTGTAGGGCTTGTGAGGTACCATTTGAAAAGACATAATCTACTGAATATCCTCCTGTTAAACTGTGTAGCAACATTGTATGGAAAGTGATGAGATTTTACGGTATGATATTACTGAAAAAGCTGCAACCCTAACCCTAAGTTCCTCAGAGACAGCAAGGCAAACAGCTGGTCAAATAGCCATTCCCCACCAGGGGGAAGGTGTGAAGAAGACATTTACATTCCATCACAGGGACACTTGAAGCTCATATCTATGACAGCCTGTCACCATGACTCAGCTGAGAACTGAAGTGGTTTCTAGTACAAAGGACTGAATTATAAAAAGAGGTGAGGAAAATGCATGAGACTCTCTCTCTCTCTCTCCCCCCTTTCCCTCTGCTCATGACAACTCCTCAAGAACTGAATGTGGGCAGCAGGGGCAGGTTAGGGGGAGTCCTGGCTGAAAGGAAAACCAGCCTGTCTCAGCACATGGTGAGAGAAACGTTTGTTTTAAATCCCTTTTAGCTTGTTAGGTTAAACATTAGTTTGTGTTTTATCTTGCATTTCTTTCGTAAACAATTCTGACTTTTATGGCTCATTACTTGTAGTCACTTCAAATCTTTTTTTTCAGTAGTTAATAATTTTGTTTCCTTTTTTTATCAAACCAGTGTGTTTGGATTAAAGTGTGTTGGAAACTCCATTTGGAATAACAAGGCTGGTGCATGTCATTTTCCACTGATGTGACAACATATTTCATACGAGCTCCCATTGTTCAGGAGTGTGCTGGACAGTGCAAGATGCACATTTCTGGGGGAAGTCTGGGAGGAGAGAATTTTCTGGAGTTCTCCTGTGGGGTACTGTAATTTGTGAGTCACTGACTAGCAGCACTCAATACTGTGTAACTGGGAGCGAGTTACATGCTGGAGACTGTGTGTGAATTGCCCAGGAGTGGCTGCTCTCACAGTAGAGCAGTGTAAAAGGCACCCCAGCTTAGGGAAATGAGGGGACACAGCTGTTAACAGTCCAGATTGTACTGTGCTTAATGTCACAGACACTCAATTTCAAAGAGTTTCCTAAAACACACAGAAATCAAATCCACATCCCAGAAATCGAACTCTCCCTGGCACTGCCTTCTTGCTGACAGATGGGTCCAGAGACAAAGACAGAGTCCTGGGGAAGCTGGAAACATAAGCGTGGGGCTCAGTGGAGAACGGGAACAGGAAGGGCAGGGATATTATTGAATGCAGGATCTCAGCAGTACTCGATGTCAGGATAACACATATTGCAGCTCATTGGCAAACATAATCCCAAATATACATATAAAATGATGGGGTCTAAATTAGTTATTTCCATTGATTTATACCAGGGCAATAAGATTCTCTGTATTACTGTCTATCCCTTTTTAAATAATTCCTAACATCCTGTTTGCTTTTTTGACTTCCGCTGCACACTGCTGGATGTCTTCAGAGAACTATCCACAATGACAAAAAGATCTTTTTCCTGATTAGCCTAATTTTGCCCCCATCATATTGTATGTATAGTTGGGGTTATTTTTCCGAATCTGCATTACTTTACATTTATACACATTTGCCATTTTGTTGCCCAGTCACTTACTTTGTGAGATCTTTTTGAAGTTCTTCACAGTTTGCTTTGGTCTTAAATATCTTGAGCAGTTTAGTATTGTGACGTTATTGATATAATCTGGGACCATATAGAACATGGTTGCAACCAAGGTCCTGTAGTGGCACCAAATCTTATGTACAGGGGGTCATATAAGGTGTCCAAGACCAGCTTATGGGTTGCTGGTTATAATTATGGTGTCTATATGTATGTATCATTTTGTAGTTGAAGTTATGAGTATTGGCTCTATCCTGTCTGTATTTCCAACTTATGCTGTGCTTCTGGGAGACATCCCAGACAAGTTGGTGTTAGCTCTGCCTAGCCTGCTTGATGGCCCACTAAGGACCATCAGCTATTCAACTGACCCACTGAGAGAAGGCAGATACGCCTTGTAACTCAGCAAAGTATGCAGGGACTTGCCCATGTGACTCCAGACTCCATTTTGCTGTAATTTTCCACAGTAAGAACAAAGAAGTGTTCTTACACCTGGAAAAGCCTATAAAAGGCTGATGCTTCATCTCCATCTTGTTTTCAATCCTGCTTCTTACCTCTGGAGGAACTTTGCTACAAACTGAAGCTCTGAACAAAGGACTGACTGACCCATCCCAGAGGAGTATGTACTCCAGAGACTTGATTTGAACCTGCAGTTTACTCCATCACTGCTACAAGCCTGAACTAAGAACTTTGCCATTACTGCATGTAATTGATTCCATTTAACCAGTTCTAGCTCTCATCTTTATCTTTTTCCTTTTATGAATAAACCTTTAGATTTTAGATTCTAAAGGATTGGCAACAGCGTGATTTGTAGGTAAGATCTGATGTGTATATTGACCTGGGTCTGGGGCTTGATTCTTTGGGATCGAGAGAACCTTTTTCTTTTATTGGGGTGTTGGTTTTCATAACCATTCATCCCCAGGACGAGTGCACTGGTGGTGATACTGGAAGACTGGAGTGTCTAAGGGAATTGCTTGTGTGACTTGTGTTTAACCAGTGGGGTGAAACCAAAGTCCTCTTTGTCTGGCTGGTTTGGTTTGCCTTGCCTTAGAGGTGGAAAAATCCCAGCCTTGGGCTGTAACTGCCCTGTTTTAAGCGATTTGTCACTCTCAGTTGGGTCCCACCAGAACCGCATCGTCACAAGTATCATCTGCAAACTTTGCCACCTCACTGTTTACCCCTTTCTCCAGATCATTTATGAATATGTTGAATACAATTGGTCCTAGGACTGACCCTTGGGGAACACCACTAGTTACTCCTCTCCATTCTGAAAATTTACCATTTATTCCTACCCTTTGTTCCCTGTCTTTTAACCAGTTCTCAATCCATGAAAAGATCTTCCCTCTTATCCCATGATAACATAATTTATGTAAGAGCCTTTGGTGAGGGACCTTGTCAAAGGCTTTCTGGAAATCTAAGTACACTATGTCCAGTGGATCCCCCTTGTCCACATGTTTGTTGACACCTTCAAAGAACTCTAATAGATTAGTAAGACATGATTTCCCTTTACAGAAACCATATTGACTTTTGCTGAACAATTTTTGTTCTTCTATGTGCCTGACAATTTTATTCCTTTACTATTGTTTCAACTAATTTGCCTGGTACAGACATTAGACTTACCAGTCTGCAACTGCCAGGATCACCTCTAGAGCCCTTTTTAAATATTGGCGTTACATTAGCAATCTTCCAGTCATTGGGTACAGAAGCCGATTTAAAGGACAGGTTACAAACAATAGCTAATAGTTCCCCAATTTCACATGTGAGTTCCTTCAGAACTCTTGGTAAATACCATCTGGTTCCGGTGACTTGTTACAGTTAAGTTTATCAAGTAGTTCCAAAACCTGCTCTAGTGACACTTCAATCTGTGGCAGTTCCTCAGATTTGTCACCCACAAAAGGTTTGGGAATCTCACCAACATCCTCAGCCATGAAGACTGAAGCAAAGAATCCATTTAGTTTCTCCACAATGACTTAATCATCTTTAAGGGCTCCTTTTGTATCTCAATCCTCCAGTGGCCCCACTGGTTGTTTAGCAGGCTTCCTGCTTTCGTTATTACCTTTTGAGTTTTTGGCTAGCCCCTTCTTCAAACTCCTCTTTGGCTTTTCTTATTACATTTTTACACTTAATTTGGTAGTGTTTATGCTCATTTCTACGTACCTCACTAGGATTTGACTTCCACTTTTTAAATGATGCCTTTTTATCTCTCACTGCTTCTTTTACATGGTCGTTAAGCCATGGTGACTCTTTTTTAGTTCTTTTGCTGTGTTTTTTAATTTGGGGTATATATTTAAGTTGGGCCTCTAATATTGTGTTTTTGAAAAGTGTCCATGCAGATTGCAGGGATTTCACTCTAGTCACTGTACCTTTTAATTTCTGTTTAACTAACCCCCTCATTTTTGCATAGTTCCCCTTCCTGAAATTAAATGCCATTGTTGAGCTGTTCTTCCCACAACAGGAATGTTAAATGTTGTTATATTATGGTCACTATTTCCAAGCAGTCTTGTTATAGTTAGCCCTTGGACTAGATCCTGCGCTCCACTCAAGACTAAATCGAGAGTTGCTTCTCCCATTGCGGGGTCTTGTACCAGCTGCTCCAAGAAACAGTCATTTAAAGTATCCAGAAATTTTGTGTCTGCATTTTGTCCTAAGGTGACATGTACCCAGTCAATATGGGGATAATTGAAATCTCCCATTATTATGGATTTCTTTATTTTGATACCCTCTCCAATCTCCCTTCGCATTTCATCCTCACTATCACTGTCTGACAGGTGGTCGATAAGAGATCCCTATTGTTATATTCTTATTAGAGCATGGAATTACTATCCACAGAGATTCATGGAACATGTGGTTTCATTTAAGATTTTTACTTCATCTGAGTTTACATTTTCTTTAACATACAGTGCCACTCCCCTCCCCACCCCCCGAGTATGACCTGACTGTCCTTCCGATATATTTTGTACCCTGGAACGATTGTGTCCCATTGATTGTCCTCACTCTACCAGATTTTTGTGATGCCTATTATGTCAATATCCTCCTTTAACACGAGGCACTCTAATTCACCCATCTTATTATTTAGACTTCTGGCATTTGTGTACAAGCACTTGAAAAACTTGCCACCGTTTATTTGTCTGCCCTTTTCTGATGTGTCAGATTCTTGTGTGTGTGAATGCTTCTCGTCTGATCTGGCCCCTACTTTATCCTCTTCCAGCCTCTCTGCCTGACTAGAACTAGAAAATCTCTATCACTAGACTCCCCTCTAAGACAAGTCTCTGTCCAATCCACGAGCTCCTCTGCAGCCATTGGCTTTCCCCCATTCTCTTAGTTTAAAAACTGCTCTGCAACCTTTTTAATGTTAAGTGCCAGCAGTCTGGTTCCACGTTGGTTTAGGTGGAGCCCATCCTTCCTGTATAGGCCCCCCATCCCCAAAGTTTCCCCAGGTCCTAATAAATCTAAACGCCTCCTCTCTACACCATCATCTCATCCACGCATTGAGACTCTGAAGCTCTGCCTGCCTACCTGGCCCTGTGCGTAGAACTGGAAGCTTTTCTGAGAACGCCACCATAGAGGTCCCAGATTTCAGTCTCTTTCCTCGCAGACTAAATTTGGCCTCCAGGACGTCTCACCTGCCGTTCCTTATGTCATTGGTGCCTACATGTACCACAACCACCGGCTCCTCCCCAGCACTACACATAAATCTATCTAGATGCCTCGAGAAAACAGCAACCTTTGTACCAAGCAGGCAAGTCATCATACGGTTCTCCCAGTCATCACAAACCCAGCTATCCTTGTTTCTAATGATCAAATCTCCCATTACTAACAGCTGCCTTTTCTTAATGCCTGGGGTAACCTCAGTGCAAGAGGTTACCCCAACACCATCTGGGAGGAGGGTCCCAACTATGGGAAGGTTTCCCTCTGCTCCCATTGACAGCTCTCCTTCCCTGGGCCTTTCATCCTCCTCAACAGCACAGTGGCTGTCTGACCAGAGGTGGGAGAAATCTACAGTGTCCCGGAAAAGCCTCATCAACATACTTCTCTGCCTCCCTTAGCGTCTCCAGTTCCACCACCCTGGCCTCCAAAGCCTCCACACGGTCTCTGAGGGCCAGGAGCTCCTTGCACCGAATGCACACGTAAGCTACCCGCCCACAGGGCAGGTAATCATACATGCTACATTGAGAGCAATAAACAGGATAGCCCCCACTCTGCTGCTGGGCTTCTGCCTGCATTCTCTCTTACAGCTACCTAGGTTAACAGGGGTTTTGTTTCAATCAAGAAGTTTGTATTATAGCTTAAATGTTTTAAAGAATGGCAAGAGTACCTCCCCCCTTCCCACTCCCCTTCCAAACTCCCTCACGAAACTCCCCGTTAGCAGCCCTGTTTGAAAAGCTCCCTGGTCACTTGCTCACTGCTTTCCAAAGCACTCCCCTATCACATACCCCCCTGCCCCCAGCCCCTGCTTGAGCCACTCAGCGTAGGGGGCTGGGAGCACCCCCAGTACCCCAGCTCACCCTCCCTGCCCCCAGACCTGACTCCTGCATCCCCTCCCACATAACAAGCCCTCACACCCCATGCTCTGAGTCCTGCACCCCATCCTCAACCGCTCCCTGAGCACCAAATGGGAGCTCCTGCACCCCCCCCCTCTACATTGCCATCTGCACCCCTCACACCAAATGGGAGCTGCCCCAGGTAAGCACTTCACACCCCAACCTCCTGCCCCAACCCTGAGCCCCCTCCTGCATCCTAAAACCTGGCCAGACCCTGCACCCCCATCTCCAGCTGCTCCTGCACCCCCAGCCCTGACTCCTGCACCCTGAACACCCTGCCCTCCCTGACCCTTGCACCCCTCACACCCCAGTCCTTACTCCTTCACCCCTCTCAAACACACCGTTCCCTGCCCTCCCTGATTCCTGCAACCACCCCTAACCACTTATCCCCACCCCTGCCAATCACACACCCCAGCCCTGACTCCTGCACCCTCCCAGAAGCCTCCTGCCCCCACATCCCCACCTGCATTGCTCGCATGAAACAGGAGCTGCTCCTGGTAACTGCTCCACACTCTAACTCCTGGCCAGACCCTGCACTCCAACATTTTTATTTATTTAGTTTGTAATAAAGGGCTCTTATCCAAAATGCTTTATAACAGTTAGCTAACGGTACAAACAATATTTGGAAAGATCATTAGGTGGTGCATAAGAACATAAGAAAGGCCGTACCGGGTCAGACCAAAGGTCCATCTAGCCCAGTATCTGTCTACCGACAGTGGCCAACGCCAGGTGCCCCTGAGGGAGTGAACCTAACAGGCAATGATCAAGTGATCTCTCTCCTGCCATCCATCTCCATCCTCTGACGAACAGACGCTAGGGACACCATTCTTACCCATCCTGGCTAATAGCCATTTATGGACTTAGCCACCATGAATTTATCCAGTCCCCTTTTAAACATTGTTATAGTCCTAGCCTTCACAACCTCCTCAGGTAAGGAGTTCCACAAGTTGACTGTGCGCTGCGTGAAGAAGAACTTCCTTTTATTTGTTTTAAACCTGCTGCCTATTAATTTCATTTGGTGACCCCTAGTTCTTGTATTATGGGAATAAGTAAATAACTTTTCCTTATCCACTTTCTCAACATCACTCATGATTTTATATACCTCTATCATGTCCCCCCTTAGTCTTCTTTTTTCCAAACTGAAGAGTCCTAGCCTCTTTAATCTTTCCTCATATGGGACCCTCTCTAAACCCCTAATCATTTTAGTTGCTCTTTTCTGAACCTTTTCTAGTGCTAGAATATCTTGGGTGAGGTGAGGAGACCACATCTGTACACAGTATTCGAGATGTGGGCGTACCATGGATTTATATAAGGGCAATAATATATTCTCAGTCTTATTCTCTATCCCCTTTTTAATTATTCCTAACATCCTGTTTGCTTTTTTGACCGCCTCTGCACACTGCATGGACATCTTCAGAGAACTATCCACGATAACTCCAAGATCTTTTTCCTGACTCGTTGTAGCTAAATTAGCCCCCATCATGTTGTATGTATAGTTGGGGTTATTTTTTCCAATGTGCATTACTTTACATTTATCCACATTAAATTTCATTTGCCATTTTGTTGCCCAATCACTTAGTTTTGTGAGATCTTTTTGAAGTTCTTCACAATCTGCTTGGGTCTTAACTATCTTGAGTAGTTTAGTGTCATCTGCAAACTTTGCCACCTCACTGTTTACCCCTTTCTCCAGATCATTTATGAATAAATTGAATAGGATTGGTCCTAGGACTGACCCTTGGGGAACACCACTAGTTACCCCTCTCCATTCTGAGAATTTACCATTAATTCCTACCCTTTGTTCCCTGTCCTTTAACCAGTTCTCAATCCATGAAAGGACCTTCCCTTTTATCCCATGACAGCTTAATTTACGTAAGAGCCTTTGGTGAGGGACCTTGTCAAAGGCTTTCTGGAAATCTAAGTACACTATGTCTACGGATCCCCTTGTCCACATGTTTGTTGACCTCTTCAAAGAACTCTAATAGATTAGTAAGACACGATTTCCTTTACAGAAACCATGTTGACTATTGCTCAAGAGTTTATGTTTTTCTATGTGTCTGACAATTTTATTCTTTACTATTGTTTCAACTAATTTGCCCGGTACCGACGTTAGACTTACCGGTCTGTAATTGCCAGGATCACCCCTAGAGCCCTTTTTAAATATTGGCGTTACATTAGCTAACTTCCAGTCATTGGGTACCAAGCCGATTTAAAGGACAGGTTACAAACCTTGGTTAATAGTTCCGAACTTCACATTTGAGTTCTTTCAGAACTCTTGGGTGAATGCCATCTGGTCCTGGTGACTTGTTAATGTTGAGTTTATCAATTAATTCCAAAACCTCCTCTAGTGACACTTCAATCTGTGACAGTTCCTCAGATTTGTCACCTACAAAGCCAGCTCAGGTTTGGGAATCTCCTAACATCCTCAGCGTGAAGACTGAAGCAAAGAATCCATTTAGTTTCTCCGCAATGACTTTATCATCTTTAAGCGCTCCTTTTGTATTTTCATCGTCAAGGGCCCCACTGGTTGTTTAGCAGGCTTCCTGCTTCTGATGTACTTAAAAACATTTTGTTATTACCTTTGAGTTTTTGGCTAGCCGTTCTTCAAACTCCTCTTTGGCTTTTCTTATTACACTCTTGCACTTAAGTTGGCAGTGTTTGTGCTCCTTTCTATTTGCCTCACTGGGATTTGACTTCCACTTTTAAAGGAAGTCTTTTATCTCTCACTGCTTCTTTTACATGGTTGTTAAGCCACGGTGGCTCTTTTTTAGTTCTTTTACTGTTTTTCTTAATTTGGGGTATACATTGAAGTTGGGCCTCTATTATGGTGTCTTTAAAAAGGGCCCATGCAACTTGCAGGGATTTCACTTTAGTCACTGTACCTTTTAACTTTTGTCTAACTAACCCCCTCATTTTTGTATAGTTCCCCTTTTGAAATTAAAGGCCACAGTGTTGGGCAGTTGAGATGTTCTTCCCACCACAGGGATGTTGAATGCTATTGTATTATGGTCACTATTTCCAAGCGGTCCTGCTATAGTTACCTCTTGGACCAGCTCCTGCGCTCCACTCAGGATTAAATCTAGAGTCGCCTCTCCTTGTGGGTTCCCATACCAGCTGCTCCATGAAGCAGTCATTTAAAGTATCGAGAAATTTTATCTCTGCATTTCGTCCTGAAGTGAAATGTTCCCAGTCAATATGGGGATAATTGAAATCCCCCACTATTATTGGGTTCTTAATTTTGATAGCCTCTCTAATTTCCCTTAGCATTTCATCATCACTATTACTGTCCTGGTCAGGTGGTCGATAATAGATCCCTACTGTTATATTTTTACTAGAGCATGAAATTTCTATCCATAGAGACTCTATGGAACCTGTGGATTCGCCTAAGATTTTTACTTCATTTGAATCTACACTTTCTTTAACATATAGTGCCACTCCTCCCCCTGCACGGCCTGTTCTGTCCTTCCGATATATTTTGTACCCCGGAATGATTGTGTCCCATTGATTGGTCTCAGTCCACCAGGTTTCTGTGATGCCTATTATATCTATATCCTCCTTTATCACACTGAGACGCTCAGCGATTTTCAAGTGGTCTGTGGAAAACTCAGACAACAAAAACAATCAAGGTACCTCGCTTTATCCTCATTTACTTCCTAGTACTTTTAGGAGGTGGAGGAAGAAAAAAAGAATGAAAAATGGGGGTGGGAGGGAAATGAGAGAATGTTCTTTTTCTTGCCTATGTCCCAAGGAGAGACCCCTAAAATGAAGCTGAGCACAGGGCCCCACTAACGCTAAATCCGCCACTGAGCTTCCTTCTCTGGATACCCCCAGCCAGCAGTCAAGGACGCACGGACTGTCTGTGTGATAAGTAACCCTGGGCCAGCAGCTCTGACTCCAGTAGCTCGTTACACCCCAAGCATTATTGTGGTCTGGGTGGACAAGGCTCAGGGTTTGAGAGGTCAGGGGTAGGAAGCTTCTCTGATTATGCCGCACCTAACCCTGTTTTACTTGAGGAAACAGGAGCTATTTGACACTGTGCAATACGGCTCCTGTGCTCTGTTCCCAAAGCGTTCTGCAGCAGGGGAGGGTCTGTGGCAGTGTGTGCGTGTCACTGGCATATCAGGGTGATGCTGCAACAGGAGAGAGTAGAGGTGGCATTGTGGGGCTGGCATGAACCATCTCTCTTCTTTTCCCCTTCCAAGAACAGAGGGGAGAGGAACCCTTACCCAGTGAGGTCACAGTCTCATGGTTCTCCTGCATGACATCCCTGTAGAGGGCTCTCTGAGTGGGGTCCAGCAGAGCCCACTCTTCCCTGGTGAAATACACAGCCACCTCCTCGAAGATCACCGGCCCCTGAAAGAGCGAGAGTCCCACACTCAGTACCTGCTGCCCCACTCACAGCCCCCCTATAAATGGGGGACAGGAGCCAAACAGAAACTCTGGGTGGATTGCAGTCAGAGTCCCACCCCCACCCTGCTCAGAGCATCCAGGAAACACCAGGGGGAGGGGATGAAGCGAGAGCCCCTCCTCTCTCCTAGCAGAGCCATCACCCCCCTACTAGCCACTGACTGATTCAGGAGATGGAGCCCCTAGCAGGGTCCAGGGAGAGCTCCCTGGTAGGAAGCCCAATAACCTCCCCATTCTGAAGAGCTGGATGGGAAGGGAGGGGAATCTCCCCCTAAGCCTCACTGGTGGGTGCCCCCTTCATATCTCACAGCAGCCGCTGGTTAGTCAGGTCGGGCTCCAGCACTAGGAGTCTGGTCAGTTTTCCCAGCCCCATGCAGCTGGGTTATTTTCTGCTCCACAAACTAGAGCATTTCCACTGCCGAACCTCCTGGGTCTGTTCCTAGAATCTAGGCCACTTATTAAATAACTCCCAGCAGGGTTAGCACACCCCTGTCCTCCTCCCTTTCTCCACCCTGTGCATTTCCTGCAAACCAGACTGCAACCTCCAAACCAGCCTGTGCAAACCTTCCCATCTCCCACGTATTTGCTGTCCCTCTACCCCCCTGGAGGAACCCACCGGCAACCCCCTGATAATATCTACCTGAACTGGCTCCTCTGCAGCCATTTCTCTCCCCTGTCCAACGAGGGGATGGGATGAACTGGAGCGAAACATGGATGTTATTCCGCAGCCTGGCAGGGCGAGAAGGGCAGTTGTGAAGGTTTCAGAACAGGCTTTAACTCATTTCACAGCATGATTCCCCCAGGTCCTTTCCCTGCAGACAGGCACCCTGGAGTCTGCCATGCTGAGAAAGGCTTGATCTCTTTGTACAGTGTAGACCTGGCCTCTCCTGCCAGGCTAAGCCCACAGAGACATTTTTAACCTCCCTTCTCCCTCCCCTCACCCCCTAACAAAGTCTCTGAACACAAAGCTAGAAAAAAGCAGAACCAAAGGAGTCACTGTGGGGGATTCCCTCAGACACTGACCCCATGGCAGCCACACCCCAGCAGGAGGGATATGGAGTCAGGAACTGGATTTTCCTCTGTCTGATTCTCATCTTTTCCACAGGAAAGTGACTCTATCCAGGGTGCAGTAATACATCTGCCTGGGCAGATTAGAGATCTGGAAATCTCTCTCCAAACTCTTCTCTCCCACAGCCCCTTTCAGTCTCTCTTTCTCCTTCTATCTCCTTTTCCCCTCTCCCTGCCCATCTGGTAGGAAAGTCCCATTCCTGGGTAGTTTGCTCCCCCATGGCTGGATTTGCTCCTGCAATTGTTAATTGGATGAGAAATGAGGGGGGGTCTGTTTGTGTAGAGTCATTTTAAGGCCAGACCCCAGCATTTTCTCTTCGTTTCTTTCAGTTACTTGGAATGTCTGGCTCAGAATTTAGTATTAACGGGCCCAGGGCTGCCCTAGGGGGCTAGGACCAGCTGGAGAAAGTCATCCCCTGGGCTGGGCAGAGAAGCAGCTTTAATCCAGGTCACTTCCCAGCACAGAACCCCGCTGGGGGAGCAGCAGCTGCTAAGCCTGGTCTCCCCGATCACAATGGAGGCTGCAGCGTCTGACCCAGGAAGCTGAACCCCAGTATCCTGAGCAGAGAGGGACAGAGCGTTTGAGCAGCTTCCCTCCTTTAGCTCTCTGGGGAGAGCAGCTAACGAGAGCCCCTCCTCACAGGGAGAATTGCTGATCTCATTTGCCCCACTGTCCATCCGGAGTCACTCCTTGTCTTTCCATACAGTGACTCTGGATTAACATTGGTCTCAATGAAACCAGAGTTCAGAAAGAATGAGTCCAGAATGCTGTGGAAGAGACCATTGTGCGGCAGTGCTGACCCTCTTCCCACCTCCCTCATCCCCCAGATCGAGGACAAGGACTGGGGGGCACAAATTTTCCAAACGGAACTAAAAGTTCCTGCAGTTTTCAAAAGAGGAGAAAAGCAAAATCTGTGATTTCACACGAACAGTGACTAATAAGTGGATAGAAAGTTATCACAGTGACAGGGCCTGTGACTGGGGAATGCCCGGCAGTGCTTGGAGCCAGGACTCTGGCACAAGTTGATCAGAGAGAAGGATCATGGTTAGTAGAAGTTCCCACAGCCAGGGGCCCAGCAGATATTCCCTGGGACGCAGCCCCCAGAGTCACCAGCCAGGGACCTCAGCTACCCCTCAAAGCCCCACCGGCCAGGGAAGCCCCACCAGACCATGACTGTCAGGTTGGGAATCCCAAAGGGTTCCCCCCACCAAGAGCCCCCAGCAGCCAAGGACTGCCTGCCCCCCCCCCGCCCTCCAGCAGGATCTGCCCTGCTCTTTGCCTGGCACCCCCTCCGCCCCCCTGTGGGATCCCCTGATGCTTTACAGGGGCACCCCTTGGCCTAGCGCCGGGGATTCTCCCACACACACTCTGTGCACTGGGCACGGCAGCAATCCCAGGAGCCAGCTGGGGAAGCCCAGATAGAGCCCCTGGCACAGCACCAGGCTCCCTCTAACTTCCTGTCCCGCCTCCCCAGAGACACCCCCCTCCCCCTGTTCTGCAGCCAACAGGCCCCCAGCGATACCCACCTTCATGACCCATAGCCTCAGGGCTGGGCACATCACAACAACCCCTCAAAACCCCAAACCTCCAGAACCCACCAACCTGACTAGGGTACCCCCTGCCCAGCCACCCAAACACCTCCCCCTACCACAATGCCTCTTCATATCCAGCTGCAATCTCCTCATACAGACACCCCTTCCCCCAGAGCAATAGTGTTACCTCACAGTGTCTGATAAGTGGATAGAAAGTGATCACTGCCCCCTGCTGGCCAGTCACACAGACAGAGGGAGCCCTGGGGGATGCTTCTTTAACAGGAGAATGGAAGGCCTGGAGGGCAAGAAAGGTAAGAAACTTCCATGGCCTGTCACTAGCAAATAATGGCCACCATGGATCCAACCCCAAGGTGGCTACATCTTAGCACTGCGGGAAGCAACCCCTCCTGAAGAGCATTTGTCATGGGATTTGGGAAACTTCTGGACCCACACTGCACTCAGAGAGACCTCCTCATCCCGTGCCAGCTGGAGAAAAGGATTCAGCCAACTCTCCTGTTATCAGCTGGGAAACACAGATCCCCAAACATGGGGAGGCCTCTGAATTTGATGGGTATTAAACGTGTGTCTGGTCTCTTTCTTCGGCAAACATTTTAACAGAGATAAAGGAGGAAGAAATGATTCTCAAAGGAGACGGAAAGATGATCTCTGGGCAATTTAACCCCTGCAACAACCAGGATGGAGAATGACTCAGGGCAACAGGTTCCTCCAATGAAGAAGTTGCTGGGATTTAGAGACATGGGAACAGCCCCAAACCGGAGAGGATTTTTAATTGACATTTGATGATGACATAGAAAGAGGGAAAACCTGAGATTTGAGATCAGTGTTCAGAAATGAAAAAGAAAGGGTGGAAATCAGAGGGATTTTTGGATCCATTTTTGTAAATTAGTGAAAGGAAAGTGGAACATCAGAGGGATTTTATATCAGTTGTTGATATGAGGTAAAATCTGAGTGTATTTCACATCAATATTTGATAAACGAATAAAGAGGAAATGGACAACATAAGGACACATTTTGTATCCATAGTCAGGAACCTGAGAAAAGGTATAAATCTGAGATTTATTTTTTTTTAGTAATTTATAAATAGAGACAAGGAAAAACTCAGGGCATAGTCACTTAGAAATAGACAAGTAGAGAGAAAGTGGGGCAAATTTTTAGGGTATTTTATATGAATCTTTGAGATTTGCAGAGAATACATGTCACAAGGTAAGCAACTGATAACAAGAAAATTAATTCATCTACATGAGTTCCAATCAACACTCCTGAGGTGAATTTTGGGGAGGATATTGTGTGTTGAGCCAATGAAGAGTAATACATTTTTGTAACTCTCCTTTGTGCTGCCTAAAGTATTTCTTTCCACGCAAATTAAAGCCCAATTGTAAGTAAAATATCTTGCTTATAAAAGGTGCCTGTTCCAGAATTCTTTTTCCTACAGGGCTTCTGTGCTCTGATTCCTGACCTCTCTCTGAGGGTTACTGGTGTGTGATGCTCACAATACTTCAGAAGAAAAGTTCTCTTATTGCTGAGTGTCATTTGCATGAATAAAAAGTTACTGATTTCCTCAAATCACACAGAATAAAACCCACCACAACATAACGTCAGGCAATTCAGGGAAAAAACCAACCCCCGCCAAGCGGCAGGTGTTGATCAGGGATAAGATCTGAGCGGTTCCCACCAGGGTCTGACGGGGGGGGGGGGAAGCGGTGCCGCCCCGCGGGAGCCGGGCACAAGGTCGATCCGGGCGGGGCCCCGCGCGCGGCCCGGTCCGGCGGCAGCAGCGAAGGCGGGAGACCGGGGCGGGGGGGGGGTTGGGATGTTTTATATCCGGGTCTGAGCGTTGGGGGGAAAACGGGTCACAGACTCCGCCCCCGGCAGCGGGGAGACAAACCCCAGCGCGGGGGCAGGGCGGGGTGAGGGCCCCGGGGCGGGGCAGGGCGGGGTGAGGGCCCCGGGATTTACGACGCTCCTGCGCACGCGGGCAGTGACGGTTCCCCCTCACACGGGCCGCGGAGCCCGGGGAGGGCGGCAGTGGGGAGGGCAGGTGCGAGACACGGACACACACTCACCTCCCCGCTACGGGGCCGCACTGGGACCCCGCCCGCCCCGCCCCGCCCCAGCTCCCGGCCGGGCCCAGGGCGGGGGGGGGGGGTCTCGGGCCCAGGTGTCTGTTCCCCGCGCCCCGCTCGGCTCTTACCGGTTCCGCCGCGCGCCCGGAGCCTCCCCCGCAGCGGCCGGAAGTGACGCCCGGGGCGGGGGAAGGGGTCACGTGACGAGTCCGGTGTAACGATAGAAACAGCCCCCGCTCCGGATTCGCTGCTTGGGCTGCACTGAGCATGCGCAGCCGAACGGAGCCTGCGCAGTAACCGCCGCTGTGGCCGCTGCCCGCTCTCTGCCCTCACCGCTCCCGGCGCTTCGCTGCCCGCTCCGCGGGGGGGTGAAAAGCCCCGGGGGGCAAATCGCAGCGGGGGGGCGGGGCTGCCAGGGGCTGAGCGGGGCAGAAATTCACTGGCCGGGGGCGGGGAGGGGTCGAGCTGCTGCAGGGGGCTGGGGGCGGGACTGGGGGGGAGCCGCTGCCAGACCCTGTGCGGGACAAACCCCCGTTTGGGGAACAGGGGCCCCTCGGGCCGAGCCCCCGCTGCGCGCGCAGATCCGGGGGGCCGGGCGGGGGGGCCCCGGCTGTCTCGGTTCTGCCGCGTGTCAGCCCGGGGGGGGGGGGCGGGTTCCCGGGGCTCCAGGCCCCGCCCCCGCCTGTCCGAGCCCCGACCCCGCAGCGCCGCTCGGTCTGTGCCAGCGCTGCGGGGCGGCCCCTGCTCCGGCCGGGAGCCCGAGTGCGGGACACACCGGCCAGACCCCCCCGCCCCCCCCGGCTCTGCCTCCCGCCCTGGGACTGTGGGAAAGTGTCTGTGTCCGTGTGAAACCCCCGCAGCCCCTTCCCCTGGTGCAGCGCCGAGCTGCCAACTCCCCAGCCCGCGTGTCCGCCCCTGCACCCCCATCCCTGCCCCAGCTCAGAGCCTGCCCCCTCACTCAACCTCCCCATAGCCTGCAACCCCCGCCCCCAACTCCTCCCAGAGCCCGCGTGTCCGCACCTCCCTGCACCCCATCCCTGCCCCAGCTCAGAGCCTGCCCCCTCACTCAACCCCTCATAGCCTGCAACCCCCGCCCCAACTCCCAGCCCGCGTGTCCGCACCCCCTGCACCCCATCCCTGCCCCAGCTCAGAGCCTGCCCCCTCCTCAACCTCCCCATAGCCTGCACCCTCCTGCCCCAACTCCCCAGCCCGCGTGTCCGCCCCTGCACCCCATCCCCTGCCCCAGCTCAGAGCCTGCCCCCTCCTCAACCTCCCCATAGCCTGCACCCATCCCACCCCCAACTCCCAGCCCACGTGTCCGCCCCTGCACCCCATCCCCTGCCCCAGCTCAGAGCCTGCCCCCTCACTCAACCTCCCCATAGCCTGCACCCTCCCGCCCCAACTCCCCCGAGCCCGCGTGTCCGCACCCCCTGCACCCCATCCCTGCCCCAGCTCAGAGCCTGCCCCCTCACTCACCCTCCCCATAGCCTGCACCCCTCCCGCCCCAACTCCCCAGCCCGCGTGTCCGCCCCTGCACCCCATCCCTGCCCCAGCTCAGAGCCTGCACCCCTCACTAAACCTCCCCATAGCCTGCACCCCCGCCCCCAACTCCCCAGAGCCCGCGTGTCCGCACCCCCTGCCCCCATCCCCTGCCCCAGCTCAGAGCCTGCACCCTCACTCACCCTCCCCATAGCCTGCAACCCTCCCGCCCCAACTCCTCCCAGAGCCCGCGTGTCCGCACTCCCTGCACCCCATCCCCTGCCCCAGCTCAGAGCCTGCCCCCTCACTCACCTCCCCATAGCCTGCACCCTCCCGCCCCCAACTCCCCCGAGCCCGCGTGTCCCCTGCCCCCATCCCCTGCCCCAGCTCAGAGCCTGCCCCCTCACTCAACCTCCCCATAGCCTGCAACCCCCGCCCCAACTCCCCCGAGCCCGCGTGTCCGCACCCCTGCCCCCATCCCCTGCCCCAGCTCAGAGCCTGCCCCCTCACTCAACCTCCCCATAGCCTGCAACCCCACCCCCAACTCCTCCCGAGCCCGCGTGTCCGCACCCCCTACCCCATCCCATGCCCCAGCTCAGAGCCTGCCCCCTCACTCAACCTCCCCATAGCCTGCAACCCCCGCCCCCAACTCCCCCAGCCCGCGTGTCTGCCCCCTGCACCCCCATCCCCTGCCCCAGCTCAGAGCCTGCCCCCTCACTCAACCTCCCCATAGCCTGCACCCTCCCGCCCCCAACTCCTCCCAGAGCCCGCGTGTCCCCTGCACCCCATCCCCTGCCCCAGCTCAGAGCCTGCCCCCTCACTCAACCTCCCCATAGCCTGCAACCCTCCCGCCCCAACTCCCCCCCGAACCCGCATGTCCGCACTCCCTGCACCCCATCCCTGCCCCAGGTCAGAGCCTGCCCCCTCACTCAACCTCCCCATAGCCTGCAACCCTCCACCCCCAACTCCCCCGAGCCCGCATGTCTGCACCCCTGCACCCCATCCCTGCCCCAGCTCAGAGCCTGCCCCCTCACTCAGCCTCCCCATAGCCTGCAACCCCCACCCCCAACTCCCCACCAGCCCGCGTGTCCGCCCCTGCACCCCACCCCTGCCCCAGGTCAGAGCCTGCACCCCTCACTCAACCTCCCCATAGCCTGCAACCCTCCTGCCCCCAACTCCCCCGAGCCCGCGTGTCCGCACTCCCTGCACCCCCATCCCCTGCCCCAGGTCAGAGCCTGCACCCCTCACTCAACCTCCCCATAGCCTGCACCCCTCCGCCCCCAACTCCTCCCAGAGCCCGTGTGTCTGCACCCCCATCCCCTGCCCCAGCTCAGAGCCTGCCCCCTCACTCAACCTCCCCATAGCCTGCAACCCTCCGCCCCAATTCCCCCCGAGCCCGCGTGTCTGCACCCCTGTACCCCATCCCTGCCCCAGGTCAGAGCCTGCCCCCTCACTCAACCTCCCCATAGCCTGCAACCCTCCTGCCCCCAACTTCCCCAGCCCGCGTGTCCGCACCCCCTGCACCCCATCCCCTGCCCCAGCTCAGAGCCTGCCCCCTCACTCAACCTCCCCATAGCCTGCACCCCTACCCCCAACTCCCCAGCCCGCGTGTCCGCACTCCCTGCACCCCATCCCTGCCCCAGCTCAGAGCCTGCCCCCTCACTCAACCTCCCCATAGCCTGCAACCCTCCCACCCCAACTCCTCCCAGAGCCCGCGTGTCCGCACCCGCCCGCCCCTATCCCCTGCCCCAGCTCAGAGCCTGCACCCCTCACTCAACCTCCCCATAGCCTGCAACCCTCCGCCCCAACTCCATCCCAGAGCCCGTGTGTCCGCACCCCTGCACCTCCATCCCTGCCCCAGCTCAGAGCCTGCCCCCTCACTCAATCTCCCCATAGCCTGCAACCCTCCTGCCCCCAACTCCTCCCGAACCCGCGTGTCCGCACCCCCCTGAACCCGATCCCCTGCCCCAGGTCAGAGCCTGCACCCCTCACTCAACCTCCCCATAGCCTGCAACCCTCCCACCCCCAACTCCCTCCCCGACCCCGCATGTCCGTACCCGCCCCTGCACCCCCATCCCCTGCCCCAGCTCAGAGCCTGCACCCCTCGCTCAACCTCCCCATAGCCTGCAACCCTCCTGCCCCAACTCCCGAGCCCGTGTGTCCTCACCGCCTGCACTCCCATCCCCTGCCCCAGCTAAGAGCCTGCCCCCTCACTCAACCTCCCCATAGCCTGCAACCCTCCTGCCCCCAACTCCCTCCCAGAGCCCGCGTGTCCGGACCCCTGCCCCCATCCCCTGCCCCAGCTCAGAGCCTGCACCCTCACTCAACCCCATAGTCTGCAACCCTCCCGCCCCAACTCCCTCCCCGACCCGCATGTCCGCACCCCTGCACCCCATCCCTGCCCCAGCTCAGAGCCTGCCCCCTCACTCAACCTCCCCATAGCCTGCAACCCTCCCGCCCCAACTCCCCCGAGCCCGTGTGTCCACACCCCTGCACCCCATCCCCTGCCCCAGCTCAGAGCCTGCACCCCTCCCTCAACCTCCCCATAGCCTGCACCTCTCCCGCCCCAACTCCTCCCAGAGCCCACGTGTCCGCACCCCCTGCACCCCCATCCCTGCCCCAGCTCAGAGCCTGCCCCCCTCACTCAACCTCCCCATAGCCTGCAACCCTCCTGCCCCCCAACTCCCTCCCAGAACCTGCACCCCAAACAGGGCCGGATGAACCTTTTGTGGGCCCGGTGCTAAACATATTTGTGGGTCCCCATGGGGGACATGGGGCAGGGGGGCAGAATCCTCAGAGCGAGGGGCTGGCCGGGGGCAACAGGAGATGGGTCATGGCACGGCAGGGACAGCCCCACTACACCCAGCCCAGTACAAGAGCCCTGTTTACAAACCAGGAGCTGCCAGTCCCACGATGTCCAGCCCAGCCCTGCACTGCCATCGTGCTTTGTCCCCGTGGGGGCGGGCCAGGCTGCACCATGCTACCCCCTGCTCAGCACCCCTCTGACTCCCTACGCCCAGCGCCACACCACCCAGAGACCCCCACAAACCCCCTGCCCAGCACCCCTCCTGCTCCCTACGCCCAGTGCCACACCACCCAGAGACCCCCACAAACCCCCTGCCCAGCACCCCTCCGACTCCTTACGCCCAGTGCCACACCACCCAGAGACCCCACAAACCCCTGCCCGGCCCCCTCTGACTCCCTACGCCCAGCGCCGCACCACCCAGAGACCCCACAAACCCCTGCCCAGCACCCTCCGACTCCTACGCTCAGTGCCACACCACCCAGAGACCCCACAAACCCCTGCCCGGCCCCCTCCAACTCCCTACGCCCAGCGCCACACCACCCAGAGACCCCACAAACCCCCTGCCCAGCACCCCTCCGGCTCCCTACGCCCAGCGCCGCACCACCCAGAGACCCCCACACACCCCCGGCCTAGCCCCCCGCCGACGCCCAACGCCCCGTGCCGCCCCACCCAGAGACCCCCACAAACCCCCTGCCCAGCACCCTCCGACTCCTACGCCCAGTGCCGCACCATCCAGAGACCCCACCAACCCCCTGCCCAGCACCCCTCCGGCTCCCTACGCCCAGCGCCGCACCACCCAGAGACCCCCACAAACCCCCTGCCTAGCACCCCTCCGACTCCCTACGCCCAGTGCCGCAGCACCCAGAGACCCCCACCAACTCCCTGCCCAGCGCCGCACCACCCAGAGACCCCCACAAACCCCCTGCCCGGCACCCCTCCGGCTCCCTACGCCCAGCGCCGCACCACCCAGAGACCCCCACAAACTCCCTGCCTGGCACCTCTCTGACTCCCTACGGCCAGTGCCGCTGTTGTACTCAAAGTACTATACAGGATCTTTTCAGGGGGATTAAGGCAAAACGCCACATTTATTAGTAATAGAGGTATCAATTAATACTCTATGATATGCATATGAGATATATATCACAGTCATGCATTCACACACACAGACACACTCCGTCTTGCTGTTGTTACCAACTAGTTGCTCCCCTTAACTGCACTGGCCAGGTGAGTTAGATGGGGGAGGGGTGGAGCCGGGCTTCTGTCCATCCGGATCCATGCTCCGATGGTGACAAGAGGAGACCCGGGGTCCTTCTGCAAGACACCTCACATTTATAGCAGCTTCCCTCTTATGCAAATCTAGACCAGATTCAAAATCTGGGTCTGTGTCCATTGGTCTGTGTCCGTTGGTCTTGGTGCTGCTTTTCTCTGGGTGTTGTCCCAGTGCTGCTCACAGAGGGTGTTATCTAAAGAAGGTGCTGGCTTCTAATCCCTGATGCCCTCAATATGTCTGCGCTTCTTTGTGGGGCCCACTTGACAAGTTGTATTGTCCTTTGCTCTGCCTCCCATTCCCTCTGCAACTGTTGTTGCTGTCTGGAGGTGGGTGTCTTCCAAGCCTCACTCATTCACACCTCATTCAGTCAATAGGGCAATTGATTACAGAGTGGGGGGAAGATCTTATTCTACTTCTAGCCAAAAGGCACATATTTCTTTTACTGTAACTATACTATCCTTAGGGTAGGGTATAACATTTGATACAAAGTTTTCTACCAATTTTCTATATAGGGATCTAATACAAAGTTGTCTGAAAATAAGAGAGGCCCAATGCCAAGTCATATGAAATACAAAATAACATCATGCAAGATGCAATGTCATAAAGATACTTAATACAAAATAACACAATGCAACGGCATAAAGATTTATAGAGATAGTTAATACAGAGATTTCTCTACACACACACACACACACACACACTCCTACCTCTCCTAATGTTGGGAGGGGCACAGGAGAAAGGACAAAAGAAGCAAGAGACGAAGAGAAAGGAGGGAGGGATGGAGGAAAAGGTGAAACAAAAACAACAAACCCTAATGTCCCCAGTGATTCTAAGGGACAAAATCCCAGATGCAGAATAAACTTCTGCCTCCTTAAGCTCGTGTTTTCCATGCGTAGAATTCAACTCTCACCAGATGGATCAGACTGAACAGGTTTCACACCTCCAGGAGGCTCTTACCTTCTAAACAGGGACGGCTGTTTTCTACTAAAATCACCGAAAGGGAAGGAGAAAACTCGAAAGAGGTTCCTCCTGGCGCTCACGTCCGTGAACCCGAATACTCTGTCAGTCCTCAGAGAGAGACCTGGAGAAGGAGACTTGCTGAAGCAAAGCCACAGGGGTCTCTGAGGTTTCCCTGGCCCCTCGCCCTTGTCCTGCCTGGCTGATGTCAGCATCTCTAACACGGCTACCCCTCTGATACTTGATCTCTCTGTGAGGTCACCACCTCCCCCCCACACCTTTGACCAATAGTCTGAGGTCCTGCAAACGGCCTTTGTGATGTCACTGCCACACCCCTCCCTTGCTGGGCCAATGTCCTGCCCCTGGCCAGGCACTTTGCAGGTTTGAGCTACTCCCTGTGGATCACCCCACTCAAGGAGCGTTCGTTCTAGGCAGCAAGCCGGCTAGACAGGAAAACATCAGACGCTGCTCCCAATGCTACACTCGGTTTTTCAGAAATCAGTCGACTTTACGGCCAGAAGAGACCATTAGAGCATCTAATCTGACCCCCTGCATATCACAGGCCTCCTGTATGACACACTAGCAGGTGAGGGAGGGGGTCTGAGGAGGCGAGTGGTGGGCAGTGGCGAAGGGGTGGGTGAGCCGGCGGCGTGGAAGGGGGGGGCTGAGGAGGCGAGTGGGAGGGGCTGGTGAGCCAGCAGCAGGGGACTGAGGAGATGAGCTATGAGTCGGTGGCTGACCTGGTCTGCTGATCTGGTCTGGCTCCCAGCCCCTCTCCAAGGGTTGCAGCTGTCTGGAGGTGCTGCCTTCCACGCCTTCCTCAGTCCCACCTCATTCACTCCACCGGCAACTGATTACAAAGTGGGGGAAAGATCTTATTCTACTTCTAGCAAAAAGACATTTTCCTTTTACCTTAATTATACTACCTTAGGGGCCCGCTATAACATATTAGCAAGGTTCAATACCACCGTTTTGGTGGGGCGGTGCTGGGGAAGGAGGGTTTGTTTCCATGGGGCGGGTGGCACTTGGGAGGGATTGTTTCGGGGAGGGGCTCCGCAGCGCTGGGGGGTGGTGTTCAGTGAGGCCGGGGGTGGGGCTTCATCCCTCAGCTGTTTTCTTTGGAGTAATATTGCCCTCGTCGCTTTACGAGTTGTGCAGGCCTAGACTAAACCAGAGACTCTGGACTCAGCATTCAAGTATCCTGCAGTCTGAACTTCACATCTGATACATTCCCTCATTGGCTACCATTGTTTGCCCAGCATGGAAGTGCTCCTTGTCCAACAAGGCAGCCAGATTGGGACCCGTAGGCACGCAATGGCTCTGAAGGAATCAGCTGTTTCTCTCTGTGCTTCATCTAACTTTGGATCCAAATGGTAAAAGACAGTTGTGCCCAATTTAATCATGGCATCCTTTACAACTGTGATCAATGTCACTTAACTAGGGAGCAGCATACTAAAAATAGTTTACCTGGGCCACAGGTCACCATAACTTCCATCTCAGGGGTGAAAATCAACCATCACTACCTGCAATTTCTACCTGAGCTCTTGTCAAATCTTTGACCTTTCTTGGAGTAATTTTACACTTCTCTGGTGTAGAATTCTTCACCAACCGCACAACAGATCAGTAGCGACAGTGAGGTACAACTCCTCCAACTATGCCCTTTTATTTCTTTAATCTGGTGGCACAGATTTAAATTAGGGACTAAATTCAGGTGCGACTTAGAATCCCTGTAAGACAACAAATCTCAGGTCTCTATTAAAAAAAGGAATCTTTCTGCAGCTATAGCACATTCAACATGGATCCCATTTTCTACACATTTGCAGCATCTTCCAGGGGTGAGCTGAAGAGAAAAGTCACTTCCATGTTTCCCATCTCTACCTCGATAGGGATTGTATTTCCCAAATAATAGGCAACATGCAGCTAATGGGGAAGGAGATCTCTTCAGGAGCCACTATTTGCAGGGCCTGGAGCACAACTGCTTTGGGAGCCCAATGCATGGGCACTTTGTTTAGTTACAAGTTATTTACGAGGGAATCCTCTTCCCAGCCCTTTAGAAAAAATACTGACTTAACCAACTGCACAACAGGGGGATTGGGATGGTGATGGGGAATAAGGGAATCCTTCTGATTTACCCCATCTTCTTCTGTTGTTACAGAGGGTGAAATGACATTTTCCCCTATCCCTGCCCTGTTCCTGCTCTTTGTTATATTTCAATATATTTGAAGTGAGAAAAATGGTAGTAAAAATATCTGCTCCCCAGCACAACCTGAACCAACATCAGAGCAACTGGGAATGAAATAACTTCTTCCCCAAGATTGAACTCGATGACTAACAATTGCTGTGAAATGGGGGAACAGTATAACCGTGATGGTCAGGGTTTGTTTAGACTAGGGAAAGTGATGGAGTTTAGGTCAGGTCAAGGGGGAAGCTAATGCCAACCCCTGCACCTGGATTGCATCTGCTCTACAACTATAATTGTCTTTTTACCCCAAGATCACTAAGATGAGCAGCCAACGCCATGTGCAGCCCTCGTGGATGTCAGGCACAGGTAGTTTTAGCCTCATGTTCCATAGAATCTCTATGGATAGAAATTTCATGCTCTAGTAAAAATATAATATATATATTATTATTGACCACCTGACCAGGACAGTAATAGTGATGATGAAATGCTAAGGGAAATTAGAGAGGCTATCAAAATTAAGAACCCAATAATAGTGGGGGATTTCAATTATCCCCATATTGACTGGGAACATTTCACTTCAGGACGAAATGCATAGATAAAATTTCTTGATACTTTAAATGACTGCTTCATGGAGCAGCTGGTATGGGAACCCACAAGGGGAGAGGCGACTCTAGATTTAATCCTGAGTGGAGCGCAGGAGCTGGTCCAAGACGTAACTATAGCAGGACCGCTTGGAAATAGTGACCATAATACAATAGCATTCAACATCCCTGTGGTGGGAAGAACATCTCAACTGCCCAACACTGTGGCCTTTAATTTCAAAAGGGGGAACTATACAAAAATGAGGGGGTTAGTTAAACAAAAGTTAAAAGGTACAGGGACTAAACTGAAATCCCTGCAAGTTGCATGGGCCCTTTTTAAAGACACCATAATAGAGGCCCAACTGCAATGTATACCCCAAATTAAGAAACACAGTAAAAGAACTAAAAAAGAGCCACTGTGGCTTAACAACCATATAAAAGAAGCAGTGAGAGATAAAAAGACTTCCTTTAAAAAGTGGAAGTCAAATCCTAGTGAGGCAAATAGAAAGGAGAACAAACACTGCCAACTTAAGTGCAAGAGTGTAATAAGAAAAGCCAAAGAGGAGTTTGAAGAATGGCTAGCCAAAAACTCCAAAGGTAATAACTAAATGTTTTTTAAGTACATCAGAAGCAGGAAGCCTGCTAAACAACCAGTGGGGCCCCTTGACGATCGAAATACAAAAGGAGCGCTTAAAGACGATAAAGTCATTGCAGAGAAACTAAATGGATTCTTTGCTTCAGTCTTCACGGCTGAGGATGTTAGGGAGATTCCCAAACCTGAGCTGGCTTTTGTAGGTGACAAATCTGAGGAACTGTCACAGATTGAAGTGTCACTAGAGGAGGTTTTGGAATTAATTGATAAACTCAACATTAACAAGTCACTAGGACCAGATGGCATTCTCCCAAGAGTTCTGAAAGAACTCAAATGTGAAGTTGGAACTATTAACCAAGGTTTGTAACCTGTCCTTTAAATCGGCTTCGGTACCCAATGACTGGAAGTTAGCTAATGTAACGCCAATATTTAAAAAGGGCTCTAGGGTTGATCCTGGCAATTACAGACCGGTAAGTCTAACGTCGGTACCGGGCAAATTAGTTGAAACAATAGTAAAGAATAAAATTGTCAGACACATAGAAAAACATAAACTCTTGAGCAATAGTCAACATGGTTTCTGTAAAGGGAAATCGTGTCTTACTAATCTATTAGAGTTCTTTGAAGAGGTCAACAAACATGTAGACAAGGGGATCCGTGGACATAGTGTACTTAGATTTCCAGAAAGCCTTTGACAAAGTCCTCACCAAAGGCTCTTACGTAAATTAAGCTGTCATGGGATAAAGGAAAGGTCCTTTCATGGATTGAGAACTGGTTAAAGGACAGGGAACAAAGGGTAGGAATTAATGGTAAATTCTCAGAATGGAGAGGGGTAACTAGTGGTGTTCCCCAAGGGTCAGTCCTAGGACCAATCCTGTTCAATTTATTCATAAATGATCTGGAGAAAGGGGTAAACAGTGAGGTGGCAAAGTTTGCAGATGACACTAAACTACTCAAGATAGTTAAGACCAAAGCAGATTGTGAAGAACTTCAAAAAGATCTCACAAAACTAAGTGATTGGGCAACAAAATGGCAAATGAAATTTAATGTGGATAAATGTAAAGTAATGCACATTGGAAAAAATAACCCCAACTATACATACAACATGATGGGGGCTAATTTAGCTACAACGAGTCAGGAAAAGATCTTGGAGTTATCGTGGATAGTTCTCTGAAGATGTCACGCAGTGTGCAGAGGCGGTCAAAAAGCAAACAGGATGTTAGGAATCATTAAAAGGGGATAGAGAATAAGACTGAGAATATATTATTGCCCTTATATAAATCCATGGTACGCCCACATCTCGAATACTGTGTACAGATGTGGTCTCTCACCTCAAAAAGATACTCTAGCACTAGAAAAGGTTCAGAAAAGAGCAACTAAAATGATTAGGGGTTTAGAGAGGGTCCCATATGAGGAAAGATTAAAGAGGCTAGGACTCTTCAGTTTGGAAAAGAGGAGACTAAGGGGGGACATGATAGAGGTATATAAAATCATGAGTGATGTTGAGAAAGTGGATAAGGAAAAGTTATTTACTTATTCCCATAATACAAGAACTAGGGTCACCAAATGAAATTAATAGGCAGCAGGTTTAAAACAAATAAAAGGAAGTTCTTCTTCACGCAGCGCACAGTCAACTTGTGGAACTCCTTACCTGAGGAGGTTGTGAAGGCTAGGACTATAACAATGTTTAAAAGGGGACTGGATAAATTCATGGTGGCTAAGTCCATAAATGGCTATTAGCCAGGATGGGTAAGAATGGTGTCCCTAGCCTCTGTTCGTCAGAGGATGGAGATGGATGGCAGGAGAGAGATCACTTGATCATTGCCTGTTAGGTTCACTCCCTCAGGGGCACCTGGCATTGGCCACTGTCGGTAGACAGATACTGGGCTAGATGGACCTTTGGTCTGACCCGGTACGGCCTTTCTTATGTTCTTATGTTCTTCTGTCTGGGGGTGGAGGTGTAGATAAGGGTCAGGGGGACAGATAGGGTCCTAGGGAGTCAGTTATAGTGTGGGGGGTCTCAGGAGGGGGAAGTCAGGGGACAAGGAACAGGGAGGCTTAGATAGGGGGTTGGGTCCTGGAGGGCAGTTAGGGGCAGGGTCCCAGGAGGGGGCAGTCAGGGGACAAGGAGCGGGGGGGTTGGGGGTTCTGAGGGGGGCAGGAAGGGGGAGGCAGTGGATGGGGTGGGGCTAGGGCGGGGCTCCCTGGGTGCACACCCTAATGAAATGTGCTGCGCATGCCTATGGTCACGGGGGTGAGCAACTTGCATCCTTTTCCTGTTTGTGCCATTTCTTTCCATCTCAAAACCTGAGAACAATTCTCTCTGGTTCTTCCCCTTCTCTCTCCCCTCCCCACATGTGGCTAGAAAATCCAAGGAGATTCCCTCGTTTTCCCTAAAATTATTGACTCTCTAGTCTCTTATTTTTCCCTATTTTGTCCATAATTCTTCAATTCTCCTCAGCTTTGGGATGTGAACCCAACCCGTTTTATCCGCAGCAATTTGTCCTTGGGTAGGTGGGAATTTGCTGCCCTGTGTCATTCCCTGTGATGTTGATATAAACTGGGACCATATAGAATATGGTTTGCAACCAAGGTCCTGTAGTGGCACCAAATCTTATGTAAAAAGGGGTCATATAAGGTGTCTAAGACCAGGTTATGGGTTGCTGGTTATGATTATGCTGTCTGTATGCATGTATCCTTTTGTAGTTGAAGTTATGAATATTGAATCTATACTGTCTGTATTTCAAATTTGTGCTGTGTTTTTTGAAACATTCTAGACAAGTTGGTGTTAGCTTTGCCTAGCCTGTGTGATGTCCCATTAAGGACCATCAGCTACACAATTGACCCATGGAGAGAAGGCAGACACGCCTTGTAACTCAGCAAAGTGCAGGGACTGGCCCATGTGACTCCAGACTCCATTTTGCTGTAATTTTCCACAGTAAGGAACAAAGAGGTTCTTACACCTGGAAAACCCTATATAAGGCAAATGCCTCATCTCCATCTTGTCTTCAATCCTGCTTCTTACCTCTGGAGGGACTTTGCTACAAGCTGAAGCTCTACACAAGGGACTGACTGACCCATCCCAGCTGGGGATGTTCCAGAGACTTGATTTGAACCTGCAGTTTATGCCATCACTGCAGCAAGCCTGAACTAAGAACTTTGCCATTACTGTATGTAATTGATTCCATTTAACCAATTCTAGCTCTCATCTCTACCTTTTTCCATTTATGAATAAACCTTTAGATTTTAGATTCTAAAGGATTGGCAACAGCATGATTTGTGGGTAAGATCTGATTTGTATATTGACCTGGGTCTGGGACTTGATTCCTTGGGATCGAGAGAACCGTTTTCTTTTATTGGGGTGTTGGTTTTCATAACCATTCATCCGCAGGACAAGTGGCCCTGGTGGTGATACTGGCAGACTGGAGTGTCTAAGTTTCAGAGTAGGTGTATTCTATTTGCTACCCAAGATCCATAAACCTGGAAATCCTGGACACCCCATCATCTCAAACATTGGCACCTTAACAGCAGGATTGTCTGGCTATGTGGACTCTCTCCTCAGGCCCTATGCTACCAGCACTCCCAGCTATCTTCGAGACACCACTGACTTCCTGAAGAAACTATAATCCCTTGGTGATCTTCCAGAAAGCACCATTCTGGCCACTATGGATGTGGAAGCCCTCTACACCAACATTCCACACAAAGATGGACTACAGGCCATCAGGAACAGTATCTCCGATAATATCACGGCAAACCTGGTGGCTGAACTTTGTGACTTTGTCCTCACCCACAACTATTTCACATTTGGGGACAATGTTTACCTTCAAGTCAGTGGCACTGCTATGGATACCCGCATGGCCCCTCAGTATGCCAACATCTTTATGGCTGACTTAGAACAACGCTTCCTTAGCTCTCGTTCCCTAACGCCCCTACTCTACTTGCACTACACTGCTGACATCTTCATCATCTGGACTCATGGAAAAGAAGCCGTCGAGGAATTCCACCGTGATTTTAACAATTTCCATCCCACCATCAACTTCAGCCTAGACCAATCCACACAAGCGATCCATTTCCTAGACACTACTGTGCTAATAAGCGATGGTCATATAAACATCACCCTATACCGGAAACCCGCTGACCGCTAATACTTACCTACATGCCTCCAGCTTCCATCTCGGACACACCACACGATCCATTGTCTACAGCTAAGCTCTAAGATACAACCGTATTTGCTCCAATCCCTCAGACAGAGATAAACACCTACAAGATCTCTATCAAGCATTCTTAAAACTACAATACCCACCTGCTGAAGTGAAGAAGCAGATTGACAGAGCCAGAAGAGTACCCAGAATCCACCTACTACAGGACAGGCCTAAGGAAGAAAATAACAGAACGCCACTAGCCATCACCTACAGCCCCCAACTAAAACCTCTCCAGCGCATCATCAAAGATCTACAACCTATCCTTAAAGATGATCCCTCACTCTCACAGATCTTGGGAGACAGGCCAGTCCTCGCTTACAGACAGCCTCCCAACCTGAAGCAAATACTCACCAGCAACCACACACCATACAACATGAACACTAACCCAGGAACCTGTCCTTGCAACAAAGCCCGATGCCAGCTCTGTCCACATCTATTCAAGTGACACCATCATAGGACCTAATCACATCAGACATGCCATCAGGGGCTCGTTCACCTGCACATCTACCAATGTGATATATGCCATCATGTGCCAGCAATGCCCCTCTGCCATGTACATTGGCCAAACTGGACAGTCTCTACGCAAAAGAATAAATGGACACAAATCTGGCATCAGGAATCATAACATTCAAAAACCAGTGGGAGAACACTTCAACCTCTCTAACCACTCAGTGACAGACTTGAAGGTGGCTATTTTGCAACAAAAACTTCAAAACAGACTCCAAAGAGAAACTGCTGAACTGGAATTAATATGCAAATTAGATACAATTAACTCTGGCCTAAACAGAGACTGGGAATGGTTGGGTCATTACACTAATTGAATCTATTTCCCTATGTTAAGTTCTCCTCACACCTCCTATGGATCATCTTAATTACCACTTCAAAAAGTTTTTTCCTCCTGCTGATGATAGCTCATCTCAATTGATTAGACTTTTCCGGTTGGTATGCATACTTCCACCTTTTCATGTTCTCTGTATGTATAAATATCTCCTTTCTGTGTGTTCCATTCTATGCATCCGAAGAAATGAGCTGTAGCTCACGCTAAAATAAATTTGTTAGTCTCTAAGGTGCCACAAGTACTCCTGTTCTTTTTGTGGAGTGTCTAAGGAAATTGCTTGTGTGACTTGTGGTTAGCTAGTGGTGTGAAACCAAACTCCTCTTTGGCTGGCTGGTTTGGTTTGCCTTACAGGTGGAAAAACCCCAGCCTAGGGCTGTAACTGCCCTGTTTAAGCAATTGGTCCTGAACTGGCACTCTCAGTTGGGTCCCGCCAGGACCGTATCGTCACACCCAACAAGCTACACTGAGGCAAAAACTATCTGAGCCTTCCATCCACTAGGGCTGTACATGGCGTTGGCTGCTCAAGTTAGTGATCTTGGGGTAAAAAGGAAATTTTAGTTGTAGAGCAGATGCCGCCCAGGTGCAGGGGTTGGCATTAGCTTCCCCCTTGACCTGACCTAAACTCCATCACTTTCCCTAGTCTAAACAAACCCTGAGCATCACGGTTATACTGTTCCCCCATTTCACAGCAATTGTTAGTCATCGAGTTCTCCCTTTGGAAACCAATTGTTTCATTCCCAGTTGCTCTGATGTTGGTTCAGGTTGTGCTGGGGAGCAGATATTTTTACTACCATTTTTCTCACTTCAAATATATTGAACTATAACAAAGTGCGGGAACAGCGCAGGGATAGGGGAAAATGTCATTTCTCCTCTATAACAGCAGAAGAACATAGGGAATCCCTCTGATTTACCCTGATTCCTCATCACCATCCCAATCTCCCTTTTGTTCAGCTTCTTAGGCCTATATTTTTTCTAAAGGGCTGGGAAGAGGATTCCCTCATAAATTACTTGTAATTAAACAAAGTACCCATGCATTTGGCTACCAAAGCCGCTCTGGCCCAGGCCTTGCAGGAGGTTGCTCCTGAAGATATTGCCTTCCTAATCAGCTGCATGTTGCCTATTATTTGGGAAATACAATCCCTATCTAGGTAGAGATGGGAAAAATGGAAGTGACATTTCTGTTTAGCTCACACCTGGGAGATTCTACAAATGTGTAGAAAATGAAATCCATGTTGAATGTGCTATAGCTGCAGAAAGATACCTCTTTTTAACAGAGACCTGACATTTGTTGTCTTACAGGGATTCTAAATTGCACCTGAATTTAGTCCCTAATTTTAATCTGTGCCACCAGATTAAAGAAATAAAAGGGCACAGAAGGGGGAGTTGTACCTCACTATCGCTACTGATCTGTTGTGCGGTTGGTGAAGAATTCTACGCCAGAGAAGTGTAAAATTACTCCAAGTAAGGTCAAAGATTTGACAAGAACTTGGGTAGAAATTGTAGGTACCAGTGGTTCATTTTCACCCCAGAGATGGAAGCTATGGTGACCTGTGGCCCAGGTAAACTATTTTTAGAACCCTGCTCCCTAGTTAAGTGGCATTGATCACACTCCTAAAGGACGCCATAATTAAATTGGGAGCAACTGTCTTTTACCATTTGGATCCAAAGCGCAGAGAGAAACAGCTGATTCCTTCAGAGCCATTCCATGCCTACGGGTCCCAATCTGGCTGCCTTGTTGGACAAGAACCACTTCCATGCTGGGCAAACAATGGTAGCCAATGAGGGAATGTATCGGATTCAAAGTTCAGACTGCAGGATACATGAATGCTGAGTCCAGAGTCTGTGGTTTAGTCTAGGCCTGTACAACTCGTAAAGCGGCGAGGGCAATATTACTCCAAAGAAAACAGCTGAGGGCTGAAAACCTTCCAGCCTCACCGAAAACCCCCCACCCCCAGTGCTGCTGAAACACCCCCCCAGCACCGCCCAGCCCCTGAAACACAGCCCCCAGCACCGCCCGCCCTTTGAAAAGAACCCCATTAGCGTTGCCCCGCCCCTCCGAAACAATTCCCCCCCCGAAGCGCCGCCCGCCTCGTGGAAACAAACCCTCCTTCCCCAGCACCACCCTGCCAAAACAGCGGTAATGAACTTTGCTAATATGTTATAGGGGGCCCCGAAGGTAATATAATTAAGGTAAAAGAAATGTCTTTTTTGCTAGAAGTAGAATAAGATCTTCCCCCCACTTGGTAATCAGTCGCCCTGTGGAGTGAATGAGGTGGGACTGAGGAAGGCGTGGAAGGCAGCACCTCCAGATAGCTGCAACCCTTGGAGAGGGGCTGGGAGCCCGACCAGATCAGCAGAACAGGTCAGCCACTGACTCACCATTCACCTCCTCAGCCCCCCACCCCCTGCTCACCTCCTCAACCCCCTTCCCCTGCTGCCGGCTCACCCGCCCCCCCGCCACTGCCCGCCCACTCGCCTCCTCAGCCCCCGCCCCCTATGGCTCGCCTGTCTGCTCGCCTCCTCAGCTCTCTTCCCCCATCGCCAGCTCACCTGACCCCCCCCCCCGCCATTACCTGCTGCGGTGCGGGAAGCCCCCCAACCCCAGCTCACCTCGTCTCTGTCTCCACCTTGCTGGGCCTGAGCGCGAAGCCGCCACACGGCTTCTCTTCCCTCCAAGGCTTCCTGCATGAACAGCTGATTAGCAGGGGGAGGGGGGAAAATGAGGCGGGGCATTCAGGGGAGGCGGCGGAGTGGAGGTGAGCTGGGGCCAGCCGCCGGCTCACCTGCCCCCCTGCCACTGCCTGCCCACTCGCTTCCTCAGCCCCCCACCCTCACCTGCTATTGTGTCCTACAGGAGGCCTGTGATATGCAGGGGGTCAGATTAGATGCTCTAATGGTCTCTTCTGGCCGTAAAGTCGACTAATTTCTGAAAAACTGAGTGTAGCATTGGGAGCAGCGTCTGATGTTTCCCTGTCTAGCCGGCTTGCTGCCTAGAATGAACGCTCCTTGAGTGGGGTGATCCCCAGGGAGTAGCTCAAACCTGCAAAGTGCCTGGCCAGGGGCAGGACATTAGCACAGCAAGGGAGGGGTGTGGCAGTGACATCACAAAGGCCTTTTGCAGGACCTCAGCCTATTGGTCCAAGGTGGTGGGGAGGTGGTGACCTCACAGAGAGATGCTGACATCAGCCAGGCAGGACAGGGGTGAGGGGCCAGGGAAACCTCAGAGACCCCTGTGGCTTTGCTTCAGCAAGTCTCCTTCTCCAGGTCTCTCTTTGAGGACTGAGAGAGTATTCGGGTTCACGGACGTGAGCGCCAGGAGGAACCTCTTTCGAGTTTTCTCCTTCCCTTTTAGTGATTTTACTAGAAAACAGCCGTCCCTGTTTAGAAGGTAAGAGCCTCCTGGAGGTTTGAAACCTGTTCAGTCTGATCCATCTGGTGACAGTTGAATTCTAGGCATGGAAAACACGAGCTTAAGGAGGCAGAATTTTATTGTACACCTGGGATTTTGTCCCTTAGAATCACTGGGGACATTGGGGTTTGTCCTTTTTGTTTCGCCTCTTGCTCCATCCACTGTCTGATCCCTCTTTTCTCGTCGTCTCTTGCTTCCTTTGTCCTTTCTCCTGTTCCCCTCCCAACACCAGTTTTTTTTCTCCTGCTGATAACAGCTCACGTTAACTGATCACTCTCATTATAGTGTGTATGGCAACACCCATTTTTTTCACGTTCTCTGTGTGTGTATATATATCTTCCTACTGTATTTTTAACTGCATGCATCTGATTTAGCCCACAAAAGCTTATGCTCAAATACATTTGTTAGTCTCTAAGGTGCCACATGTTCTCCTTGTTCTTTTTGCAGATAAATTAATGGAGGTTAAGTCCACTAATGGCTATTAGCCAGGATGGGTAAGGAATGGTGTCCCTAGCCTCTGTTTGTCAGAGGATGGAGATGGATGGCAGGAGAGAGATCACTTGATCATTACCGGTTAGGCTCAGTCCCTCTGGGGCACCTGGCATTGGCCACTGTTGGCAGATAGGATATGGGGTTGGATGGATCTTATGTTCTTATGAAGGGAGGGGCAGAGCCCTGTGATAGAGTTTCTGTAGTGTAGTGGTTATCACGTTTGCCTAACATGCAAAAGGTCCCTGGTTTGAAGCCAGGCAGAAACATGATGGCTTCCTTTTCTCAGCTCCTAGTGCCCTGTTCCTGCTGTTATAGGAGCAGCAGTGATTTTTGTGCTCAAAAGGTCTGTTATCCTTCCCCTCCCTCCTGCTTTTGTCTCCTCTCCCTCTCTGAATGCCTGTGAAGTGGCTTTCCCCCTCCCCCCCTCCTGGAATGCTTGTGGGATGAAGGGGCTGGTTGAACAGCTGGAAGAGCAGTAGAGCTCCTAGATAGACAAGGTGTCCGGGACTCTCATTAGGCAGCACTCACACACCCAGAGCATGGACCCTGCATGGACACTGCCCAAGGTGGAGTGTGACCCACCAGATGCAGTTCTGTGGAGCCTGGAAGTTCGTCTCTTCCATAACCAGCAGTTAGAACATAAGAACAGCCACACTGAGTCAGACCAGTTCATCTAGCCCACTCTCCCGAAAGTGGCCAATGCCCGGCGCCCCAGAGGACCCCTGGGACCAACATGGATACAACACCACCACAAACAAGGTTAAAAGTCAATGCACGTGGGAGAATGATCTTGTGTTTCATTCCTTATGTGCTAGTCCCATCATGTGGCCATTTCCTTTTCTTCCTTTCTGTTAAAAGCTTTGGTGTTTTGCACAGAAACATTATTTCCCCAGGAGAGACCCAGGAGTGGGGGCTGCATTCCTGTACCAAACAGTCACTGGAAGGGGGCAGACAAAGGCCTTTAGGACAAGGCGTCCGTCACTGTCAGAAGATCATCTCCCTCCTGCAGGTCACTGGCAGCCTGAATTTGTTCCTTATCCTCCCAGAGTCTGGGGGCTGGAATCAGCAGTACCCAGCCCCTCCGTACGTAGCAGGAACAAACACAAACCTGGTCTTTAAAACAAGCTGTCCCCTTCCTTCTCAGGGAAGATTTTTCTGTGATTGGAGTTGAGCTTCAGATCCCCTCTCCTGGGGCGGGGCAGGTGTGGGGCCAGCTCCCAGTGAGATCTGTTTTCACCTTTGCTCCCTTTCAGTCACTCTGGGATCCTAACTCTGCTCCCAGCTGTCAGGCAGCTTCCAGCCCATCCACCCTGCTCACTAACTCTGTGGTCATGTGTCACTCCCTCTGCCAGCACAGAGAGCCTGCAGGAAAGCTACTCCTGCCAGATGCATTGGTGGTATAGTGGTGTGTGTAGGTGCCTTCTAAGCACTTCATCTGGATTAGATTCCCAGCCAATGCAATAATGGCTTTTCTCTTCTGTTGTTTCCTCATCTGGAAGTGGTTTAATTTCAGTCACATTGTGTTACAATCACATTATCTATAGAATGAAACAATAAATGTGTCGAAGTCCAGCAGGTCATACAGGATGGAGGCACACAAGGGGCTGGAATGTGTCATCTGAGAAAGACAGAACCCTTGGAAACCTGCATCTCCCATCCCCTGGCCTTGCGTGTTATGATCCCAGCTGCGTGAGCTGTTTGTATGATGTTCCGGCATGGTGGGGAAATGAAGTTTTGAGTCAGTTTTTGCTCCTTCAGATCCCTTTGCTGTTATAATTATAATGACATGAACAACAGGGAGGCAAAATAAACATAAACCCCAAGTTGCAATACAGGTGGGGAAAGAGACGATCACGGTTAAGCCAAACACATCAAAATAAAAATTAATACTAAAAAAGGGGAGGGGGGAAGAGATCAGGTTTGTGGAGATCCCCTTGATATTTCAATGCACATTGTTAGAATCAAAGTTCAGACTTGACACTGGAAAACTGCCTGTCTCTCTGAACACCTGTGATGAGCAAGATTGAGTTGGGACCCCTGTTCTGCTTCAATCATTTATTGTCTCTCTGTTCTCTCCTTCTTCTTCCCCCAATTCCTCATCTTCAATGTCTCTGCCTTTCTCCTCTTGCTCCCTCTCCCCTGCCCTTTCCCAGGAACTCTCAGTCTACAGCATTTAGGACAAGCCAGAGCTCCCATGTTCTGCACATGAACCTGTGTCAGAGGACGTGTGACCCCGGTCAGAACCAGTCACCAGATCAATATGACCATTTATGAGCGACTTCTCTGCCTGCTCTGCAATTTACATCTCCCCTCCCCCCCCCCCCACAAACAGGGTGGGGTACAGCTCTGACTGAGAGGCCTCACAGGAGAAATTTCAGCCCAAAGACAAATTTGTGTGAAATGTTGAGAAATGAAGAGCCCCCCAAATCCCCAGAACTCTAGTGTCACCCCGATGGCACCAGCACAGGGAACCCAGTGAGATGGGGTTACAGAATACAAGGGGGAGGGAGCAGGGGAGAGAGGTGACAGGGAATCTCTCTTTTTCCTTCTCTCTTCACTTTCTGTTCTTCTCTTTCCTTCCAGGAACTGCAGTCACAGCAGGGAGGGGTTTGTCTCTTTATTAGGGATCCCTCTGTGTCACGGAGGCTGCACAAGTCATAGATTCTGTGACTTCTGCAGTGGCCCCTGTGGCTGACTCCGTGGCTGCCCCAGCAGCTGGCCTGGGGGCAGCTTGAGCAGTGGTTCCAAGAGTGGCAGGAGCAGCCACAGCTCAGTGGCTCCTGGCACCTGTCCCAAGGTGGCCGGAGCAGGGTTGGCCTCTGGGGATCCCCTCACCTGGCAGCATCTGGAGTGGCCAGGGGCGGCTCTAGGAATTTGGCTGCCCCAAGCATGTGCCTGCGGAGGGTCCGCTGGTCCCGCAGCTCCGGTGGACCTCCCACAGGCATGACTGTGGAAGGTCCGCCGGAGTTGCCTGCCGCTCTCCCGGTAAAATGCCGCCCCACGCGCGCGCGCGCTTGGTGCGCTGGGGTATGGAGCCGGCCCTGGGAGTGGCAGTGGGTCCCCAGGGCTTCTCCCCCAGCACATGGTGCCACGGGTCCCCAGGACTCCCTGCGCTCACAGCTGGTGCTACGGACCCCCTGGGCCTCCCTCCCCAAGATTCAATGAGGGGTATTTATGGTATAAGTCATGGCCGGGTCATGGGCAATGAGCGTTTGGTTTTTGCCCGTGATCTGTCCATGACATTTACTAAAAATACCTGGGATTAAATCTTCACCTTCCTCATTATCGATCAAATAAATCGAAACGCCTCCACCTGCAAGTGGATTTAGCCCAGGACCCTCAGAGTCAGCAGCTGTTACGCCCCCACTGAGCTCTCTGGTCAGGTGTCCTAGCACTGGAAGCCTCCTGTTTAGATCCTAAAATAGCGTTTTTGCACCAGGGGGGCTGAAATTTTGGACTGGACATTATAGCTCCACCGTTATTTTACTGAATTGCTTCAAAACAGCAAGTCAAGAAAGTCTCCTAAGTGCCAGGCTCTCTGCCCTGGAAACAGCTGCCCCTGCTCTGCAGGAGTCTGTGTGTTCCACACAGCAACGCACACACCTGCTCCGCACTGACGGGGGGTCAGACAGCGACAGGGTTGGTAACACAAATACTTCAGCCTAGTAACTCCAGGTCCCTTCCTTTCTTTAAATCAGGATGTGCCTGTCAACTGGTAACCATGGTGTTATCTTCACCTTAAAATACCGCTCAGGACATTTTCAGTGAGCCCTGCACCCCATGCCCTGCCTGCAGCCAGCCCCTGTCTCCTGCCAGCCCCGCACGCCCCGACTCCAGCCAACCCCTGCTGCACCCCCCCTGCCTTGCCTCCAGCCAGCCCCGCACCCCCTGCCCTGCCAGCCAGCCCCGCACCCCCTGCCCTGCCCGCAGCCAGCCCTGCAACCCTGCCCTGCCCGCAGCCAGCCCTGCACCCCATGCCCTGCCTGCAGCCAGCCCCTGTCTGCAGCCAGCCCCTGTCTGCAGCCAGCCCTGCACCCTCTGCCCTGCCCCCACCAGCTGCATCCGCCCTGCCCTGCCCGCAGCCAGCCCCGCACCCCATGCCCTGCCTGCAGCCAGCCCCACACCCCTGCCCACAGCCAGCCCCTGCCACACCCCCTGCCCTGTCTCCAGCTAACTCCTGCCGCACCCCCTGTGGCCCCACCAAAAGCCAGCCAGCCCCCACACACCCCCAGCCGTGGACACCCTGCCCTGTCTCCAGCCAACTCCTGCCACACACCCCTGCCTGAAGCCAGCCAGCCTGCCCCACACACCCCTGTCTCCAGCCAGCCCCGCACCCCTTGCCCTGCCTGCAGCCAGACCCTACCTCCAGTCAGCCCCTGCCCTGCCTCCAGCCAGCCCCATGGCCACTGGTGCCCTGCAGTTCCCAGGGCAGTAACCCTGCACACCTGCTTCAATGAGGGGGGCAGGGAGCAGCTGGGACCCACACATGTGCACACCCGAGGGTGACCAGACAGCAAGTGTGAAAAATCGGGACAGGGAGGGGGGGGGATAATAGGATCCTAGATAAGAAAAAGACTCCAAAATTGGGACTGTCCCTATAAAATTGGGACATCTGGTCACCCTAGCACACCCCCAGGACTCCTGGGTTCCATTGCTGGGTTTCCTATTGGTTCCACTGCTGGTTGTTTTCCTTTTCCTGGGGGACTCTGGGCAAGTTGCTCCCCCCTCTAGGGCTCCGTCCCCAACAGGCAAATGGGGATTTCATACCTTCCCGCTATTGGAAAGTGCTGGGAGAATCCCCCAGCCAAAGCAGCATCTGACCATTCAAGGTTGGAGCGCGCTGCCGAGGAGGAGGAGTGTTTGGCTCTGGGGTTTCACTTCAGCCCAGTCTAGAGAGGGGCCCAGCCATGGGGTTTGGCTCAAGAGGACCAAGTCTCCAATTTTTTAAGGGTGTTTTGAATTCCAGTCCTGAGCTCCAAAGTGCTTGGTGTCAGTTGCACATTTTAGAACGATACTCTCCACTCCATTTTCCAAATCATAATTCATACTGTTTACCCACCTCCAGTAGGCCTGTGACCCTGCCAAAGAAGGAAAGAGGATTGGTTTGGAATGATTTGTTTTTGATAAATCCATGCTCCCTCGTGCTAAGAACCAAATTATCCTGTAGGTGCTGCTGACAAACTGAGTGTTTAATAATGTATTCCAGTATCTCTCCAGCTGTGGAAGTGAGGCTGGCTAGTCTGTAAGTCCCAGGGTCTCTTTGTTCCCTTTGAAAGCTAGGTCCTGTCTTGTTCATGGATGGGAAGATGTTCTTTTTCAGGGATCTCAGACGAGAACTGGGGCACAACACCTGGTTTGTTAAGGCCACAAAAATGGAGGCAGGAACCTCTTCTCTCCTGCTGGCAAAGAACCCCAGGTACTGAAAAGACAGGGACTCACACCCTGAATGGGCTTTAGAAAAGGCAATGGTTAAAAAGCTTGGCCCTGACCATTTCTTGTTTCCACAGACTAGACATTTTAGCAAACTTTAGAATTCCTTGGTGCTAAACACCGTGAAACTCCCTTTCTCCTTCACAGAGGGCTTTATCGCCCCTTATCTCACTCAGGCTCATGACTGCCCAGAGTTCGAGAACTGTCCCTGTTCCCATTGGGCAGATGGGGAGGAGCCTGAGGTATAGAGAAGGGAAGTGACCTGTCAGCAGATGGATCAGAGTGAACAGGTTTCAGACCTCGAGGAGGCTCTTACCTTCTAAACAGGGACGGCTGTTTTCTAGTAAAATCACTAAAAGGGAAGGAGAAAACTCGAAAGAGGTTCCTCCTGGCGCTCACGTCTGTGAACCCAAATACTCTCTCAGTCCTCAGAGAGAGACCTGGAGAAGGAGACTTGCTGAAGCAAAGCCACAGGGGTCTCTGAGGTTTCCCTGGCCCCTCGCCCCTGTCCTGCCTGGCTGATGTCAGCATCTCTCTGTGAGGTCACCACCTCCCACCACCTTGGACCAATAGGCTGAGGTCCTGCAAAAGGCCTTTGTGATGTCACTGCCACACCCTCCCTTGCTGTGCCAATGTCCTGCCCCTGGCCAGGCACTTTGGAGGTTTGAGCTACTCCTGTGGATCACCCCACTCAAGGAGCGTTCATTCTAGTCAGCAACCCGGCTAGACAGGAAAACATCAGACGCTGCTCCCAATGCTACACTCAGTTTTTCAGAAATTAGTTGACTTTATGGCCAGAAGAGACCATTAGAGCATCTAATCTGACCCCCTGCATATCACAGGCCTCCTGTATGACACAATAGTGAGTTTATTACGCAGGGTCCACCCTCCTCACTGTGAATAGTACATGAACCAGCCTTGTAATGGAGCTGAGATTTCCCAAGAACTTCAAGCAAAATACACCAGTTTCATAAAACAGATTTATTAACTACAGAAAGATGGAGTTTTAAGGATTATAAGTGGTAGGCATAAAAGAGCAAAGTAAGTTACCATGGAAATTAAAGATAAATTCACAATCTAAACTTTACACCTGATTACACTAGGCCGTAGTTCGGTTGTGCCACAGGAAGGCTTAATGCTCGAGCTGCAGTGCATGCTGGGCAGGCTTAAGGCCGGGCTCCCCATGGCAGGAGAGAAGAAGACGACTTTGCTCACAGCCAGCGCCCTGCCCCCACTCTCAAGTCATTAATGGCTCCCCCAGGTCAGCCCGAATGGAGCAGCGGTTTTCACTCCACGAAGTCCACTTATGGCTTACAGGCAACTCCCAGACCCACCATGTCGGCCAGAAAGGAGCCCACTCAGCCTCGCCATTGCTGCTTTTCCTTCCCCCCAGAACCTCGCTTCTCCTGGGCTGCAAGGAGCCATCCTGGGAAGCCAAGAGGCAGGCACAGGATACTGCCTCCCAGTAGCCAACCGCACCTCCCCCGGCTTTGCAGAACGAATGGTGATGCTCTACTAACCCCATTTAGCCGCAATGATGTGCTTACTTTCTGCCCTGCCTTCCTCAGCTTGACTTTCCTCTTTTCCCCCATTCCTGCCTCACTTCCTCCTTTGGCAAGTCACGCAGAGGAGGCCAGCAGGAAGAGCCGGCCTCCACCGGCCAACCTCCAACAGCAGAGGAGGCCAAGCCACAAGCCTCCAAAAGGTGACACGCCGCACTCCTCTAGGTTCTCCAGCCTGACGCCAAGGTGCTTTCTCCACTGCTGTCAGCACCCTCTGTCATGCAGGGGTTGGAGTTATCCCAGGGACAGGCCAATAGGAGAAGGAGGAGCATCTTCCTGAACAGCAAGGGGATCTGGCAAAAGGAAGCCAGCATGTTTCTGCCTGGTTTTGAACCAGGGACTTTTTGCGTGTTAGGCAAATACAATAACCACTACACTACAGAAACTCCATCTGCTTGGTTCTTGCTCACCCTGGCACAGACCGATGGACAAACCTGGAGAAAGTGGTGACAGCCCTTCGATGGGTCAGCTGGCAGAGCAGAGGACTGGAGCCGGCGCTCAGGAAGTCGTCCTTACGTCGCCCTTGTGACTCCAGCTTGAGGGAGAGCTTCTTTTTCTTCCCCTTGCTGACAAAGAGCAAGAGAAGAATGAAAGGTCAGGGGGGCCAACTCGGTGCAGAAGCCCATGCTGCCTTTTCCTGCTGCATAGCCTGAAATGAGGGACTTGTGGCAGTTAAAGGCACTGCTGCACTTTCAGAAAACATCCCACCCGTGCACAAAGGGGGATAGAAGAGCCTGTTAGTCTAGCACGCTCCCAACTGAACTACTTCAGCAGCTGCTCGGTTTCTTTTTGGCCTATTACTTTTCTGTCTGGGATGTTGTTGTCAGCTGTGGCACAGAAAAAGGACATCATTGCGAGCGGCCCATTGCGAGCAGCCCATGAAGACAAGATTCACTTTTGCCTTCCTTGCTCGGCTTTACTTGCTTTCTCGCCCTATTCCTGCCTTAGTTCCTGGGTTTCCTGAAGGCGACGGGGGGCCAGCAGTAACAGGAGGAAGTTGGGCAGCTAGACCCTGGTGACAAAAGTCCTGCCACCACTTGCCACCCCACTCTCTTCTCCTAGCGTCACATATTGGCCACCACGGACTTGGGGCCCAGCAGCGCAACGGAAGGCAGTGGACAGAGCCACCCTCGCCTTGGAGCTCCGGCTCATTAAACCACATCTTCAGTTGCTGATGGCCAATGAGAGACCGACATCGCTTGCTATTTTAGCACTTGGAAATGCCATTGGTCAGTCACTGGATCTCTGTAATGCTGTTACAGAACAAAGGAAAATAGAATCTCAGTGTGACATTCTATACCTTTGGGGGAGCGGCTGTAACTCCCATAATCCTCATTTTCATATCATCGTGATCTTACATATAGAGCATGACTTGTAAGGTATCAGGGAAAGGATATGATCTGCTGAAAGTCACTTCTCTACCCATAGATGTATACCATTCATGCATATGAAGTTATGAGAATTGTGCAGTGTGATTGTCACTGTGCTGTAAGGTGGGGGAGTCAGCCAAATATTAGCTTCCCAGTGGCAACAGCAAGGAAAGTAACCAACACCCGGACAGGGTGTCAAACAACCCATCAACAGCCATTGCCCAGCAAGAGAGCTACAATGCAATGACTCACCTGCATGAGGACACCCCAGGGGAATTGCTCAGACTTGCTTGGAGAGACGCAGTGATGCTCACCTGACTCTGAAGGGGGGCGGGAGGGGCAAAGCCATGAGGGAAGAAAGGACATGATAAAAGGAGAGACATTTGCCAGGCTTTATCTCTCTCTGCCACCTACATCTACAGACACCCCCACACCAAGCAACTGAAGCGCTGATGAAAGGGGAGAGCCTGGCTGAAAAGCCACCAGCCAGCCTGTGGTGAGGAGTATCTAAGTTTGTAAGGGTACTGAAAGGGTTAAGATCAGCTTAGAATTAAAAGCAATGAGGAGTCCGATGGCACCTTAAGGACTAACAGATTTATTTGGGCATAAGCATTCGTGGGTAAAAAGCCCACTTCTTCAGATGCATGGAGTGAAAATTGCAGATAGAGGCATAAATATAGATTGGAACATGAAGTGACGGGAGTTACTGTACAAGGGGAGAACCAGTGTTGAAGGCTAATTCAGTCAGGGTGGATGTGGTCCTCTCCCCATAATTGATGAGGAGGTGTCAATACCAAGCGAGGGAAAATTGCTTTTGTCGTGAGCCAGCTACTCCCAGTCCTTATTGAAGCTCAAATTAATGGAGTTAAGTTTGCAAATCAATTGTAACTCTGCAATTTCTCTTTGAAGTCTGTTTTTGAAGTTTTTTTGAATGGCTACTTTGAATTATTGGGTGTGAATGTGTAAAGGTGCTATTGACTATACAAGGTCCATATGGTCTTGTGATTTGGATCCCTGGTTTTCACCCAGGCAGCCTGGGTTCCATTCCCATTGTGGGAACAATGGAGAGCTTTTGCTCAGAGGGGAGGCAGGAAATGAAAGGAATGGGAAGGGATCCTGCCAGCAGGGGAGTTGGACAGTGTTAGGAGGGGACCCCAGAAGTGGGGGTGGGGCAGTGGTCTGGGGGGAGATGAGGGAAGGATCCCAGCTCTGTGGGAAGTTGACATTCTGGAGAGCACTGGCCTGGCATGAGTGGTGGGAAGAGTGAGTGTGTCCCTCTAAACTCACCACCAGCAGACTAGGCAGGCTTGGAAGAATTACGTATTTGTTGGTAAATGTCAATTTCTGTGTAAACACAGAACCCAAATGGCAAAATCTTTCCATCGATGATAATCAAAAACAACAGATGGGCAAAGTAAGAAACATGTTGCTTGAGAACTTATCCTGTTCTAATCCTCTAGGGTTCCCTTTTGCCTTAGGCACCACCACGTGGGCATTTCATATCCCTCCTCATTTTCACACAGACACACAATTTCCTTTGCACAGATCCATGAACAGCGAAACCTCCCTGTGTCTATTGTCTGAGCCAGGGCATTCGATTCCACTGAAACCTTCTCTCCTGCAACGGCAATGGTCAGACAGAGGGGATGCGTCCACCTTCCCCCTGGCAGTGAGATATTCACTCTCCTCTTCATGCTACTGCTGTTATTCCTGAGTCATCAAGGATGGAATAAAAAGCTGAGTTTACTCCAGGGTGAGGAAAGAAAGGAGCCACCAATGCTCTCAAAAATCTCAGCGCCCAGAGAAAACCTGCCTCTGTTATTGGACTCACAGAGGTGCTGGCAATACAACGGGAAAAGGGACTGTCTGAATTTCCAGGGCAGGGAATGAACAATCTACAGCAACATCATTAACCTCAAACACACCCTCATCATGCTCCAGCCAGTAGGGAAATGGGCAGGAACTCTGGCTGTTCAGCCATGGCCACACGTACAGAGCTGCACAGCAGTGAGTGTGCTGGGGAAGCTGGTCTGAGCAAACAATTTGTAATGACCCTTCAGTGAGAAGAGAACCAGAGTGTAGAAAGGCCCCTGTGTTAAGTGGTTGTGGCTGAGGCCTTAGGTAGCTGGGCTAGAAAACCATGGGTGTCCTCCTGTGGAGGTTTGATCCTTGCCAGCTAGGCAAGGCTGGTGTGTGGTGTCTCCATGGCTGTACTTCCAGGGTCTGATCACCCACGGTGCCATAGGGAGCCAAGCCTAGACATATTCAGAGGCTAAGGCCAGGTCAATGTTTCAAACAGTGAGTCTATGCTGCTGCAGCTCAGTAATGGACATGCTCTGTGCCAGGGTTTCTCAAACGTCCTTTCACTGCAACCTCCTTCTGCCAAAATAACTTAATACGTAGCCCTGGAAAGAGGGACCAAGCCCTCCACTTGGGGGTGCCAAAGACTGAGCCCCAGTGGGGGGAGGGCAAAACCAAAGCCTGAGGGATTCAGCCCTGGGTGGGGGGGCTCAGACTTTTGGCTTCAGCCCCAGGACCCAACAAGTCTAATGCCAGCCCTGGTGACCCCATTAAAACAGGATCACAACCCACTTTGTGGTCCTGACCCACAGCTTGAGAACCACTGCTCCATGCTAAGGGGGGAGAGTTTTCCTGTTGGTGTAGTCAATCCACTTCCCCAGGAGGTGGCAGCTCTGTCATGGGGAGAAGCTATATCGGTGGGTGTGCAAGCTGTGGTGTTTACCACATTTAAGAAGTTTAATCAAACCCCATTTTTAAAACCACCTGTGGTCTGGGAATGGCAAAGGAGCTCGATGAAGCAGGATCTGTCCTTCAAAGTCCTGGAGATCACGATTCCATACTCCTGTTGTAATGGGGGTATAGCTCAGTGGTAGAGTGTTTGATTGCAGATCAAGTGGTCCTTTGTCCAAACCCAGGTGCCCTCTTAAAAAAAAGAAAAACATTTCCATTCTCCATTATGTTCAGGAGCTCCACCATATGAGGATGCTTGAAATGAATGTGAACACTCAGCATTTTGCTGTCCAAATGCATAAAAATCTAGCAAAGCTGTCCATCAGCTGAAATCAGTTCCAATCCTCTAAGTGTCTAGTTTATGTTTTCATCAATTAAACAAAGGTATCATTCCCTGAAGCAGAGCACAAGTTTGAAATACAGGCAGCACAGAGCTAATATTCATAATGTCAACTACAAAAAAACGATACACATCTAGAGATAGCATCATTATAATCAGCTAATCAGAACCTCTCCATAGACACCTTACACGACCACTTCTCTGTAATATTGGCTGCAAATATAGAACAGTGGTCGCAACGGTGAGCTATACAGTTACAGATTATGTCAATAATGTCACAGGAGGTGACACGGCATCAGTGAGACTGATACTGGAATACTGCCTCCAGTTTTGGTGTCCTCATTTGAAAAGATGTTGTGAAATTGGAGCTGGGGCAGCAAAGAGCCACCTAATGTTCTGAGGACTGGAAAAAATACCTTCTAGGGAGCTATTGAAAGAGCTCAACCTGTTTAGCTTATCAAAAGAAGATTGAAAGGTGACTTCACTGAAGTGTTGAAGTGCCTTAATGGAGAGATAAGATTGGGTATTAAAGGGCTCTTTAATCGAGCAGAGAAAGGCCTAACAAGAGCCAATGGCTGGAAGGTGAAAAGAGACAAATTCATATTACAACTAAGGCACAAAAATTCAACAGCGAGGATGATTCACCACAGGAACAAGCTACCAAGGAAAGTGGTGGATTCTCCATCTCCTGATGTCATTTCATGAAGACTAGATGCCTTTCTGGAATGTGTTTGCCTCAAAAGTAGCTCTTGTGTCCTACAGGAGGCCTGTGATATGCAGGGGGTCAGATTAGATGCTCTAATGGTCTCTTCTGGCCATAAAGTCGACTAATTTCTGAAAAACTGAGTGTAGCATTGGGAGCAGCGTCTGATGTTTCCCTGTCTAGCCGGCTTGCTGCCTAGAACGAACGCTCCTTGAGTGGGGTGATCCACAGGGAGCAGCTCAAACCTGCAAAGTGCCTGGCCAGGGGCAGGACATTAGCCCAGCAAGGGAGGGGTGCGGCAGTGACATCACAAAGGCCTTTGGCAGGACCTCAGCCTATTGGTCCAAGGTGGTGGGGAGGTGGTGACCTCACAGAGAGATGATGACATCAGCCAGGCAGGACAGGGATGAGGGGCCAGGGAAACCTCAGAGACCCCTGTGGCTTTGCTTCAGCAAGTCTCCTTCTCCAGGTCTCTCTCTGAGGACTGAGAGAGTATTCGGGTTCACGGACGTGAGCGCCAGGAGGAATCTCTATCGAGTTTTCTCCTTCCCTTTCAGTGATTTTACTAGAAAACAGCCGTCCCTGTTTAGAAGGTAAGAGCCTCCTGGAGGTTTGAAACCTGTTCAGTCTGATCCATGTGGTGACAGTTGAATTCTAGGCATGGAAAACACGAGCTTAAGGAGGCAGAAGTTTATTCCGCACCTGGGATTTTGTCCCTTAGAATCACTGGAGACATTAGGGTTTGTGCTTTTTTCCTTTTCCTCCATCCCTCTCTCCCTCCTTTCTCTTCTTCTCTTGCTTATTTTCTCCTTTCTCCTGTTCCCCTCCCACTACCACATGTGTGTGTGTGTGTGTGTGTGTGTTGCGGGGGAGTGCTCTGCAGCTCCCACTTTGGGAGGTCCACACAAAAATGTGGGGCTGAAATAGTGCTTGGGCAGTGATCCCCACTAGGGACCTGGGCCATCCTTTGGGCTCTCTGGTGAGAACCCTCAGCCTCCCGTCCTCAGTCTCTACCCTGATTGGCTGAGCAGGGGGTTATTGACAGGGAGGAGACTCAGATCCTTGTTGGTCTGTTTCAATACCAAGGAAATAAGTCAGAACCAGTTCTATGTTTGATGAATTTTGCTGCTTCTCTGCATTAATGGTCTCTGAGCAGTTCATGATTCTCTCTAACATTGCAGTTCTCCTCAAATACTTGCTGAATAATTCCTGTGCACTGTTGTTGGTCTGGAGCTCATCTGAGAGCACTTTACTCAGGTCATTCAATGTCTGAAATTCAAGATCCGATGGTTAGTTTGAAAATCAGGGCTCTTGGGTCCTATTCCCAACTCTGCCACTGACTGGCTGTGTGACCTAAGACAAGTCAATTCTCCTTTCTCAGCCTTAGCTTCTCCCTCTTTCAAGTAGAGATAATAATGATCCGCTCCTACCTACCTCACAGTGCGTGGAGGCAGGGTCGGCTCTAGGTTTTTTGACGTCCCAAGCAAAAAAAAATGTTGGCTGCTCCCACCTCAGCCCTGGGCTCCCCCCTGCACCTCCCTGCCACCCCAGACCTGGGCTCTGCCCCCTCCACCCACACCCCCTGCCAACCCAGCCTTGGGATCTCCACTCCCAACCCGCACCCCCCTGCCATCCCAGCCCTGGGCTCTGCCCCCCACATACCCTATGCTGCCCCAGCTCTTGGCTTTGCCCTTTCCCCCCACTGCTCCCCCACCGACACACCAGCCCTGGGCTCTGCCTCCTCCACCTGCCCCCCCTGCCACCCCAGCCCTGGGCTCTCCCCACACACACACACACCCCTGCACTCTCCTTCCACCCCAGCCCTGGGTCACTTGTAACTTGCTCCCAGGGTGGGTCATTTAGCAGGGCAGGGGGGAGGAGTAGCTCAGTGGTTTGAACATTGGCCAGCTAAACCCAGGGTTATGAGTTCAATCCTTGAGGGGGCTATTTAGGAATCTGGAGCAAAAATTGGTCCTGCTAGTGAAGGCAGGGAGCTAGACTCCATAACCTTTTAAGGTCCCTTCCAGTTCTAGGAAATTGGTATATCTCCAATTATTACCTCTGGGGAATTTGCCAATGCAATATCACTGTCTTCCTTTTAAACAAAAAGGCAATGGCTGTTGAAAATTGCAATTCCAGTCCTAATAACTCCTGGGACACATTTCTTGCTCAATTTTATCCTACTTTTTCTACAGCAAATGACAGTGGATCAGCATATTTGATTTGGGAGAAATGAAGTAACAGCTGCCCAAACTGAGCTTGAGCACTCCTGAATTTTGAGGGTGTTCAAATCTGGAAGGCAGGTGCTAGATTCCCTTTCTGAACATTAACTAAATCTGGAAAGGAAAAGTCAATTTCTGCTTCCACGGCTCAGGAGTGGAAATCCTCCTACGTGCCTGGTGCTGTATCTAGAGCTGCCGAGGTCCAGCAGAGCCTCCCCCCGCTCACTTTTCATTTTAAATTCTAGTGGGATCCACGTACCTCCCTTGCCAGGCTTCAGCTAGAGAGGGCCCCTGTCCATTTAGTCCCCCCAATTCCTTCTTTGGGGGCTGCCAGGTGAGGCCAGTCTGCGGATGTCTTCTGAAGGGGATGTCTGGGGCAAAGCTTTCTAGTCCAAAAAGTCGGTGGCTGGAGGGGGGCGCCATTTTCAGTAGTTTAATGTTTGGTACTGCAGTGAGTGACTGCTGGGTGCAGTGATATAGTGACCCCTGGGTCTCTGAATGAGGCTTTACACTTGGTGGGGGGTGAGGAGGCAAGCGGCGAGTCGGTGGGTGGAGAGGGGCAAATCTCCCAGATTCAAAATCTGGGACAGTGTCTGTTGGTCCTTTTTGCTGCTTTACTCTGGGCTGGGGGTTGTCCCAGTGCTGCACAGAGGGGTTCCCACAGGAAGGTGCTTGCTCCTAACCCCGAGGCCGTCAGTGTGTCGGCTCTTCTCTAGCCAGCCCACTTGCCAGGTCTGATTGGCCTTGGTCGGGCTCCCAGCCCCTCTCCATGGGGTGCAGCTGTCTGGAGGTGCTACCTTCCACGCCTTCCTCAGTCCCACCTCATTCACTCCACAGGGCGACGGGTTACCAAGTGGGGGGGGGGGGAGATCTTATTCTACTTCTAGCAAAAAGACATTTTTCTGTTACCTTAATTACACTACCTTAGGGGCCTCCTATAACATATTACCAAGGTTCAATACAAAGTCATGTAAAAGTTATACAAAAATGCGAAATGCAGAGATTTATCTACAACCGCACTGAGTGACTGCGGGGTGCAGTGATATGGTGACCCCTGGGTCTCTGAATGAGGCTTTACACTTGGGGGATGTGTGGGGGCAAGTGGGGAGCAGGTGGGCAAGTGGCAGGTGGGCACAGAGGTGAGCAGTGAGCCAGCAGGGGCTCTAGGGGCAGGCAGGGGGGTTTCTGGCAGGGGAGGGAGGAGGTGAAAGGAGGTGAGTGGTGGGTGGGGGACTGACTAGCAGGAGATGCAGCAGGCCAGTGGGGGGATAAGGGGTGAAGAGGGGTGTGATGGTGAGATCTGGTCACCCTATGGGGCCGTTTCTTCTCCCTCCTCCCCAAACCTTCCTTTCGGCCCACAGCTGTTTCGGTGGGGAGGCGCTGGGGAAGGAGGGTTTGTTTCTGCGGGCGGGCAGTGCTGTGGGGGTTGTTTCCACAGGGATGGGTGGCGCTGGGGGGGTGTTTCAAGGGGGCTGGGTGGCAGAGCAGGGGGCGCAATTTTATATTCTTGCCTTGGGTGTAAAAATAGCTAGTTATAGCTCTGGGACCCCATATTGCGCTAGGTGCTGTACAATCCCTGGCCAACACTGGACACCCAGGGGGTTCCCCTCAATCTCCCTGAGCCTCTGCTGCCCAACTGCTTCTGACTCCATCTGGATTACCACCCCCCCCCCCCAAAAAACCACCGTTCCAAACAGTCCTTCTTTCCCTGCCCCCTGGTTCTGCTTTCACACCCTGGGACCATCTCCTCTCTTCATCCCTCCCCTCCCCTCCCCTCCCCCCCAGGTGAGCAGAGATGGAGGCACCTTCAGCCACTGGAGCCAGCCCCAGCGAGCGCTGCAGCCCGCCCGGGGCCTGTTTGCAGACACAGGAAGGGAGCAGCTGGGAGCGAGGGGAGGGGGGGGAGTGCTGGGAAGAAGGAGGCAGGAGAACAAATCCAGGTGGGGGGCAGCTCCTGGGGGCGGGGCTCTGGCTCCGGCTGGGGCGGGGCATCTCCTGGGGGCGGGGCTCTGGCACAGCCCGGGGGCAGGGCAGCTCCTGGGGGCGGTGCTCTGGCACAGCCCGGGGTGGGGCAGCTCCTGGGGCGGGGCTCTGGCTCAGGCTGGGCGGGGCATCTCCTGGGGGGGGGCCCTGGCACAGCCGGGGGGCGGGGCAGCTCCTGGGGGCGGCGCTCTGGCACAGCCCGGGGGTGGGGCAGCTCCTGGGGCGGGGCTCTGGCACAGCCCGGGGCGGGCAGCTCCTGGGGCGGGGCTCTGGCTCAGGCTGGGGCAGGGCATCTCCTGGGGCGGGGCTCTGGCACAGCCCGGGGGCGGGCAGCTCCTGGGGCGGCGCTCTGGCACAGCCCGGGGTGGGGCAGCTCCTGGGGCGGGCTCTGGCACAGCCCGGGGCGGGGCAGCTCCTGGGGCGGGGCTCTGGCACAGCCCGGGGCGGGGCAGCTCCTGGGGCGGGGCTCTGGCAAAGCCCGGGGTGGGGCAGCTCCTGGGGCGGGGCTCTGGCACAGCCCGGGGCGGGGCAGCTCCTGGGGCGGGGCTCTGGCACAGCCCGGGGCGGGGCAGCTCCTGGGGCGGGGCTCTGGCACAGACCGGGGCGGGGCAGCTCCTGGGGCGGGGCTCTGGCACAGTCCGGGCGGGCAGCTCCTGGGGCGGCGCTCTGGCACAGCCCGGGGTGGGGCAGCTCCTGGGGCGGGGCTCTGGCACAGCCCGGGGCGGGGCAGCTCCTGGGGCGGGGCTCTGGCTCAGGCTGGGCGGGGCATCTCCTGGGGCGGGGCTCTGGCACAGCCCGGGCGGGCAGCTCCTGGGGCGGCGCTCTGGCACAGCCCGGGTGGGGCAGCTCCTGGGGCGGGGCTCTGGCACAGCCCGGGGCGGGCAGCTCCTGGGGCGGGGCTCTGGCACAGCCCGGGGCGGGGCAGCTCCTGGGGCGGGGCTCTGGCAAAGCCCGGGGTGGGCAGCTCCTGGGGCGGGGCTCTGGCACAGCCCGGGGCGGGGCAGCTCCTGGGGCGGGGCTCTGGCACAGCCCGGGGCGGGCAGCTCCTGGGGCGGGGCTCTGGCACAGACCGGGGCGGGGCAGCTCCTGGGGCGGGGCTCTGGCACAGTCCGGGGGTGGGGCAGCTCCTGGGGGCGGGGCTCTGGCACAGCCCGGGGGCGGGGCAGCTCCTGGGGGCGGGGCTCTGGCACATTGTGATGCAGGAGCCCGGGCCCAGCAGCAGGGCCGTCCTTAGGCATAGGCAGAATAAGCAGCTGCCTAGGGCACCACCAGGTCTGGGGGCACCACTCTGCCTGGAGCCCAGACAGACGGGAAGCAGTGGAGAATGTAAGAGCTGGCTGCTGGGTCCTAGAGAGAGCAAATTGCTGCATAGGCTGAGGGAGGGGACTGGCTGCTGGGGTCTCTGGGATGGGGAGGGGGTAGGGGTTGGGGAAGGAGCTCACCTGTGAGTGTGACTCTTCCCCCCCCCTCCCGGCTGAGGTGAGGTGAGGCAGGCTCTGCGGCTCTGGAACCAGTATCCTCTGTTGTCCCCCATAACATCCATTCTTCTCCCCCCCTGCCCCATGGAGCACCCCCTCCTTTCTCCCTCCTCCCCAGGAGCATCCCTCTCTCCCCTCCCTCCCCTCCGTCACGGCTGGGTTGGGTGAGGTGCCTTGGGGGAGGTGGGGGAGGAGGCTGCCTGCCTGCTGAGGAATGAAAGGGAAAGTAACTCACTTCCTGGCAGCGAGCCAGGATTGGAATGTCACACAGGGCTGGGCTGGGGTTAGCCAGATGTGTGAAAAATCAGAACAGGGGGTTGGGGTAGGGTGAGCAGATGTCCCTATTTTATAGGGCCAGGCCCAATTTTGGGGTCTTTTTCTTATATAGGCTCCTTTTACCCCCACCCCATCCTGATTTTTCACACTTGCTGTCTGGTCACTCTAGGTGGGGGTAATTAGTGCCTATATAAGACAAAGCCCCAAATTTCGTGACTGGCCCTATAAAATCAGGACATCTGGATCTGGTCACCCTAGCTGGGGAGCGCCTCTCTCCCCCGGGCTGGCAGCTGCCAGCGATCCATCGCATCCCGGGGGAGCTACACAGGGCAGGATGAGCTGCTGTGGCTCCATGGGTGACCTGTCCCTGAGATCAGATGCTGTGCTAACTTCACCATGGTCCATAAGGCTGGTGGTGGTGCCCATTGGCGTGTGATTGGACCTGAGGGTTTGCTGCTGCTGTTGCCACTCTGCACCCCAAGAGGTGGATTTTGGGGTCTACTGCAGCTGTTGGACCAGCAGGCTGGGGGGTGAGCCAAGCATGAAAGCAGTGCTGTGGTGCCATTTAGATTGTCATTTAACAACTTTGTTTGCCAAAAATTCTTGCTAACAATCCTGAATCCAATTTCAATATTTTTTTTAAATCAATATCTTAGCCAAAAACAGAAAATTAAGTTGTTGACAATTATTAGTGATAATTAAGGTTTGCTTTGAGGCAGTGGGCCAGTTTTCATCAGAGAAACAAAAAATGTTGACTGACTTTCCTATAGCCTGTTACTCCTGATAAGAGCCCTCCAACAACTGTAATATGCTCATCTCCTTACTAGTGTATAAAGCAGGGGTCGGCAACCTACGGCACACGTCCCAAAGGTGGCAGGTGAGCTGATTTTTGATGGTAGGCAGCGGCAGGCTGAGCGGCTCAGCCCATCACTGCTCTGGTGTTCCGGCTGCTGCCCTATTGCCAGCTGGGATACCGGCCACCAGCCCCACTCAGCACCCGCTGCTGGCCTGGGGACCCCCAAGGAACCCCAGGCTGGCAGCGGGCTGAGCAGGCCGGCTGAACCACTCAACCTGCTGTCAGCCTGGAGTTCCATTCACTCAGCCGGCAGCGGGCTGAGTGGGCTGGTGGCGGCTGAGCAGGGCCGGTGGAGGGTTGAGTGGCTCAGTCTGCTGCCAGTCTGGGGTGCCGGCAGCACTCAGCCTGCTGCTACTCCGGGGTTCCAGCTGCCAGCCCCTTGCCAGTCAGGAGCCCAGCCGCCGGCCCCACTCTGCCTCCTGCCAGCCTGGGTGAGCAGAATCCCAGGCTGGTAGCGGACTGAGGGGGGTTGGCAGCTGGAATCCTGGCTGGCAGGAGTTGGTGGTCAGAACCCCAGACCAGCAGCGGGCTGAGCAGGGCCTGGGATCCTTGTCTAGGGTTCCAGCCACCAGCCCCGCTCAGCCCGCTGCTGGTCTGGGGTTTCATTTACTCAGCTGGCAGTGGCCTGAGCAGGACCAGTGGCCAGGACCTCAGATAATAACAATAGTTTATTTATTTAATATAGACATAGAGACCTTCTACAAACATTAAAATGTATTACTGGCACGAGAAACCTTAAATTACAGTGAACTTGGCACACCACTTCTGAAAGGTTGCCGACCCCTGCTATAGACTGACCATATGTTGTACTAAGATTCTCCTGCATTTTTTTTTCCTGTGAGTCAGTATAGCTTTTGTCAGCCCAGAAGTTGGGCAGCCAATGTTTTACGTTTTCACAATGTTTTCTTCAACTTTCATAAAGTAAATACATAGTTAATATGAGTTAAAAAGGCCAGGGACACTTCCTTGTGAAGAATCTGTACAGCAGATCATGCTAGAGCTGTGAAAATGTCAGTTTTTGATGGAACTTTAGAGGCAGTGATTTATCATGTATTTTATCATGTGAATGTGCTGCTATTGCCAATGTCTTTCCAAACAAACATAAGGCACAATAGGACTTCTGTAACATTTCTGTGCTACCTTAATCTAGATGAGATGATTCTGTGCTGACTTCATTTTGGTCACTTTATGCTTTACCTAGCAGTAAAACTAGGGTTATATTTTCCCACTGTTTGGAAACCCAGCTTATTAAACTGATTTTGCAGACAAAAAAGCCAGAAAGATTGCTTTTAATTAAAAACAAATCTTTGTTTCAATAACTCTTCATATAAATTTCCAATAAAATTTTGACAAATTAAAAAAATTATATTATTTGCATCATTCTGTCAAATCAGAATTTTTTCTATAGGGCTACTTCTTTAGTGCTAGACCATCAGCATTACAGTGTGCTTCGTTAAGTTAAACTGGTTTTAATAACGTGAATGTGGCAAGTTTTCCAATACTGTACGCTTATATTTGTGTTGCTAAGAGCAGATCAGGCACAGGGGCACCAGTTTAATAATCTCGCCTAGGGCACCAGAAATCCTAAGGACGGCCCTGCCAAGCCGCATGACCCTGATTAATGTGACACGGGCCAGTCGTGGGTGTTTCATTGCACTGGAGACGTAGCCTAATGTTATGTCTACACTGTGATTAACACACCCAGGGCACCTGTCACAAAGCCCGGGTCAGCTGACTCAGGGTTATGGGGCTTGGGCTGCAAGAGTATAAAATTACAGTGCAGACAGATGGGCTTGAGCCCAACCTCTGAGACCCCACGAGGGGTGAGGGTTTCCGAACCCAGGCTTCAGTGTGAACACAAATATCTGCACCGCAGTTTTTAGCCTCTCAGCTTTAGCTCCATGAGCCCACGTCAGATGGTCCAGGCCAGCCATGCTGCCATCTTTATCCCAGGAGAGATGGACTCTAAGGGTACGTCTCCACTGCAATGTCAGCCAAGGGGTGGCTCGCTGTGCTCAAAGCAGCACCCTGGAAGCCCCATATTCACCGCTCTCATATAATGATGATACGGTTTGTACAAAGTCTGCCTGGTGAGGTGTCATTTCAAAAGTCTTGGTCTGTTGAACATTACTATTGTGTTGGATTGTGTGTGTAGCATTGGCTGGGAAGTTTTGCTCTGTGTGTGTAACTGAGATGAGGTTGGGAAATGCCCACCACCAGCCTTTCAGGTGTGACAATGGAGGAGCCAGACTCGCTGCTGGCCCATTAAAGGGATCCACACTCCCAAGGACTATCCCAGGAACCGTGTACAATGCAGACTTCTCCGAGATAGCACAGCGACAATGGACACTGCTTGACTCACATTCTAGCAAAGGGACTTCCTAGCCAGTTGGAAGAAACTATGAAAGGAGGGGTAGAGACATTATGAGTTGGCCTCTCTCCCCCACAACTCAACAGCTGGAAACACACCTGGATGACAAAACTGATTCAGAAACCAGAAGAGAATAATAATAGTACATTCAATCAAAGTCCCCAAACAGACTAGTAGTGGTTTTTCAGCAGAAAATTTTCAGTTTGGGGAATTTTGTTTTCTCAGTCAGACCTTGCCAAGAGAAGATGGTTGAGTTGCCTCCTTCAGACCAGCTTGGCCTAGACACTAGCTCTGGTTCACTGTTGTGACCTTGCTCAGAATGGAGGTATTGTAATTATCTGGGGAGGTCCCAGGGTGTTTGGGGGAAGATTATGAGGCTGTTCCCTTTTGAGATAAAAACTAAATAATGCAGGACTAGAGAAATTTTTTTTTAGAAATCTGGGATTTAGACATTTTATTTGAAGCAGGGGGTGCAGCTGAGATTCTGAGAAGGCTTTTGTTTGCAAGAAGCAACATTGCTGGATCTGTCATTGTACCAAGGGGGGAGATGGTTGTCTATAAAGGAGAGTGAAGACTAAATACATCCGATAAGGATGGGATTTGAACCCATGCGTGCAGAGCACAATGGATTAGCAGTCCATCACCTTAACCACTCGGCCACCTCATCTAAGTTGCTAAAACAGGGACAGGAGGAGAAATCTAAGGCTGGCAGAGATAGGGCCACTAAGACGTTTTTAAATACGAAGCGTAAGCAGGGGCTGAATGAGCTCCCCCCTCACATCTAGTGAGGAGCTGGGGGAAGACTTCAGGAACAGGCCGTGTTTGCACAGACACCCCTACTCTGCCTAGCTATGCAGCATGATGGGGCCGCTTCCCCAAAATGACCAGTTTGGGATGATGGTGGGTTGCAAATCACTTTAGGGTTGAATGGAATGAAATGTTATTCTCCTTCCTGTACGAGTGAAGGGAGCAGAACGTACCTAGGCCGTCCTGACGGAGGGGTGGGTGGGGGAGGAATCGCTTTCATTGGATGGCAGAGAAGTGATTGAGGACGTCACCCTAACCCAGTGGTCCCCAAACATTTCACACTGCGCCCTCGTATCCATGGCTGTGGCCCCTCGGAAGCCGCGGTCGAGAACCGGGGCTGGGAGTGGGGCCGTTGCTTGCTGGGGAGAGGGTGCGGACAGGGGTCAGGGGGTCGAGGCCCGGCTGGGAGCCAGGGGCCCAGGCTGAGGAAGAGCTGGGGCTGAGTGGGGCTCCCTCCCTGCCCTCCATGGGGGCTGGCTCAGGCCCTGAGGTGCCCCCATCAATCTTCCTCTGTGTCCCCCTAGGAGTCACGCCCCACATTTTGGGGACCACTGACCCCTACTCACTAAGCAGGGGCTAGTGATGCCAAAGCCCAGGGAAAGGGAGAACAAGTGCGGGGGCCCCAGCACCGGAACCCTGCCCCCCCCACTTCTGTCTGTGGCTCTGCCCCCTTCCACTCCTTCCACCCATGGCCCCACCCACTGTCACCTCTGCTCCACCCCTTCCCCCACTGGCCCCACCCTGTCACTCCTTTACCCCGGCCCCGCTGCGGCCCCGAGACCAGAGAAGCTCTGTGCCCCTGCTGCAGCCCCCGGGCCGTAGCAGGGAGTGGGAGCTCCTCCAGCCCTGGGGCCGACGTGGGGGAGACTTTCCCATGGGGGCCCAATTTGGACAGGGCCCCTAGTCATGGGCCCCACTGTCCCCTTGGCAACGCAAGGTTTGGGGAGGCTGAGCCCCCCCCAGCCTCCATTACGAGCCGCCCAGGCTACCTCTGCTCAGTGGGTGGCCAGTCTGCCTGTGTCTCTGCTGTTCGTGCTGGGGAGCCTGGCCGGCCTTAGGGGTGGGGCCCCCGGCAGCCGCCCAGGGCTCCAGGGGGTCAAAGGGCACCGTGTGGCCATGCAAAGGTGCTCACTGCTCTCCCCTGCCCCAGTGCTCCTCCATGGCCCCACAGAGGGTGGGGGGAGCGAGGAGCAACACTATGTGCTCCATGCGTCCTGGTCACTTTCCCCACCTGGGCTGGGCTGTGAGGGGAGCATCAGAAGCTGCTGCTCTCTGCCCTCCCCTGACGCAGCCCGGCTGAGGAAAGTGACCTGGATGCAGGGAGCTCGGATGATGTTGCTTCTTGCCCCCCTCCGCCCCACCCACCCCACCCCGCAGCCCCTAGGGGTACCCAGAGGAGCAGCGTTCCAGGGAGGAGCAATGCCAGCTGCTCCATGCACACAGGTCAGTGTCCCCACGTGGGCCCAGGAGGGGACGCAGGGGTTAGGGGTGAAGGGGGTGCAGGAGAGGGGCAGTGGCTGGGGGCCCAGGAGGGGGTGCAGGGGGTAGGGGTGAAGGGGGTGCCGAAGAGGGGCAGTGGCTGGTGGCACAGGAGGGGTGCAGGGGTTAGGGGTGAAGGGGTGCAGGAGAGGGGCAGTGGCTGGGGGCCCAGGAGGGGGTGCAGGGGTTAGGGGTGAAGGGGGTGCAGGAGAGGGGCAGTGGCTGGTGGCACAGGAGGGGGCGCAGGGGTTAGGGGTGAAGGGGGTGCAGGAGAGGGGCAGTGGCTGGTGGCACAGGAGGGGGTGCCGGGTTGGGGGTGAAGGGGGTGCAGGAGAGGGGCAGTGGCTGGTGGCACAGGAGGCGCAGGGGTTAGGGGTGAAGGGGTGCAGGAGAGGGGCAGTGGCTGGTGGCACAGGAGGGGCACAGGGTTTAGAGGTGAAGGGGCAGGAGAGGGGCAGTGGCTGGTGGCACAGGAGGGGCAGGGGTTAGGGGTGAAGGGGTGCAGGAGAGGGGCAGTGGCTGGGGCACAGAAGTTAGGGGTGAAGGGGGTGCAGGAGAGGGGCAGTGGCTGGGGGCACAGGTGGGGGTGCTGGGGTTTGGGGTGAAGGGGGTGCAGGAGAGGGGCAGTTGCTGGGGCACAGGACGGGGTGCAGGGGTTGCATGAAGGGGTGCAGGAGGGGGCACAGAGATTACGGGTGAAGGGGGTGCAGGAGAGGGGCAGTGGCTGGGGGCACAGGATGGGAGTGCAGGAGTTAAGGGCAAAGGGGACACAGCGTAGGGGTTAGGGCACAGGAGGGGGCAGAGTTAGGGGTGGGGGAGGTGCAAGGGTCGGGAGTGCAGGCGCTGGCGGTAAAGGGGGAGGGGGATCGTCCAGGGGCGACGGGATAGGGCCAAAGTACAAGGTTTGCCCAGGGCACCATTTCCCCTAACGCTGGTCCTTGGTAACATGTCTTGCTGGGAGGGGGAGGGGAGAGACGAGGCGTTTTCTCTCTGTTTCTTTCCTCTCCATTTTCTGCTCCTTCCTTCAATTGCAGAAACCTCCCTTGTGTGTCAGACGGTCCAGTGACGCCCTCCCCACCCCAGGCCTCTGGAGCCTCTGGAGCAGGAAGATCCCAGGAGCTGAGGATGGATCCAGGGGTGAGTAGCTGGCAGGAAGGAGTCCTAGCAGCTCTTCTGGGAGCGCAGGGGAGGAACGACTCCCCCTTCTCTAGCTTCTCCCCGTGGGGCTCTGGGGAGCAGGGAGGGTTGTGTGATAAATTCCATCCAACTCCCCCTTTGATCCAAGCCGAGTGACGTCTCAGCTCTGCACGATCCCCTTGGCAGGGCCAAACAAGGGATGTTTTCCACTGCCCAGGAGACCCAGCCAGGGACTGATGTGCTGGGAAAAGGGTCCGTCTGAATTGCCAAGGCAGGAAACGAACCATCTACTGCAACATCATTAACCACAAACAGAAATGGGGAAATGGGCAGGAACTCTGGCTGTTCAGCCATGGCCACACGTACAGAGCTGCACAGCAGTGAGTGTGCTGGGGAAGCTGATCCGAGTGAACAATTGGAAATGACCCTTCAGTGAGAACAGAACCAGAGTGTAGAAAGGCCCCTGTGTTAAGTGGTTGTGGCTGAGGCCTTAGGGAGCTGGGTTAGAAGCCACAGGGTGTTTCTGTGGAGATTTGATTCTTGCCAGCTAGGCCAGGCTGGTGTGTAGTGGCTCCATGGCTGCACTTTCAGTAATGCAGGTTTCTCTCTCCCATTGTTCCATGGGCATCCTACTAGATTGCCAGCTGCTTTTCAACTGCAGTGTGGAGACTGTGTGTGTGGGGGGAGAGACAGTGTGTGTGTGTGTTGGGGAAGAGTGAGTGTGTTGAGGTAGGTAGGAGCGGATCATTATTATCCCTACTTGAAAGAGGGAGAAGCTGAGGCTGAGAAAGGAGAATTGACTTGTCTTAGGTCACACAGCCAGTCAGTGGCAGAGTTGGGAATAGGACCCAAGAGCCCTGATTTTCAAACTAACCCTCGGATCTTGAATTTCAGACATGGAATGACCTGAATAAAGTGCTCTCAGATGAGCTCCAGACCAACAACAGTGCACAGGACTTATTCAGCAAGTATTTGAGGAGAACTGCAACGTAGAGAGAATCATGAGCTGCTCAGAGACCATTAATGTAGAGAAGCAGCAAAATTCATCAAACATAGAACTGGTTCTGACTTATTTCCTTGGTCTTAAAAGAGAACAACAAGGATCTGAGTCTCCTCCCTGTCAATAACCCCCTGCTCAGCCAATCAGGGTAGAGACTGAGGGCGGGAGGCTGAGGGTTCTCACTGGAGAGCCCAAAGGATGGCCCAGGTCACTGGTGGGGATCACTGCCCGAGCACTATTTCAGCCCCACATTTTTGGGTGGACCTCCCACAGTGGGAGCTGCAGAGCACTGCCCTACACACACACACACCTCCCTCGTGAGGGGAACAGGAGAAAGGACAAAAGAAGCAAGAGACGAAGAGAAAGGAGGGAGGGATGGAGGAAAAGGTGAAAGAAAAAGGACAAACCCTAATGGCCCCAGTGATTCTAAGAGAGAAAATCGCAGGTGCGCAATAAAATTCTGCCTTCTTAAGCTCCTGTTTTCCATGCCTAGAATTCAACTATCAGAGGGGTAGCCGTGTTAGTCTGGATCTGTAAAAGCAACAAAGAATCCTGTGGCACCTTATAGACTAACAGACGTTTTGCAGCATGAGCTTTCGTGGGTGAATACCCACTTGCATCCGAAGAAAAGGGTATTCACCCACGAAAGATCATGCTGCAAAACGTCTGTTAGTCTATAAGGTGCCACAGGATTCTTTGTTGCTTTTATAGAATTCAACTGTCACCAGCTGGATCAGACTGAACAGGTTTCAAACCTCCAGGAGGCTCTGACCTTCTAAACAGGGACGGCTATTTTCCAGTAAAATCACTAAAAGGGAAGGAGAAAACTCGAAAGAGGTTCCTCCTGGCGCTCACGTCTGTGAACCCGAATACACTCTCAGTCCTCAAAGAGAGACCTGGAGAAGGAGACTTGCTGGAGCAAAGCCACAGGGGTCTCTGAGGTTTCCCTGGCCCCTCGCCCCTCTCCTGCCTGGCTGATGTCAGCATCTCTCTGTGAGGTCACCACCTCCCCACCACCTTGGACCAATAGGCTGAGGTCCTGCCAAAGGCCTTTGTGATGTCACTGCCACACCCCTCCCTTGCTGTGCCAATGTCCTGCCCCTGGCCAGGCACTTTGCAGGTTTGAGCTACTCCCAGTGGATCACCCCACTCAAGGAGCATTCGTTCTAGGCAGCAAGCCGGCTAGACAGGGAAACATCAGACGCTGCTCCCACTGCTACACTCAGTTTTTCAGAAATGAGTCGACTTTATGGCCAGAAGAGACCATTAGAGCATCTAATCTGACCCCCAGCATATCACAGGCCTCCTGTAGGACACAAGAGCTACTTTTGGGGCAAACACATTCCAGAAAGGCATCTAGTCTTCATGAAATGACATCAGGAGATGGAGAATCCATCACTTTCCTTGGTAGCTTCTTCCTGGGGTAAATCATCCTCGCTGTTGAATCTTTGTGCCTTAGTTGTAATATGAATTTGTCTCTTTTCACCTTCCAGACATTGGGTCTTGTTATGCTTTTCTCTGCTAGATTAAAGAGCCCTTTAATATCCAATCTTTTTTCTCCATTAATGCACTTCAACACTTCAATTAAGTCACCTTTCAATCTTCTTTTGATAAGCTGGACAGGTTGAGCTCTTTCAATAGCTCACTAGAAGGCATTTTTCTCCAGCCCTCAGGACATTTGGTGGCTCTTTGCTGCCCCAGCTCCAGTTTCACAACATCTTTTTCAAATGAGGACACCAAAACTGGAGGCTATTCCAGTATCAGTCTCACTGATGCCGTGTCACCTCCTGTGATGTTATTGACATAATCTGTAACCGTATCGATCACCATTGCGACCACTGTTCTATATTTGCAGCCAATATTGTAGAAAGGTTGTCGTGTAAGGGGTCTATGGAGAGGTTCTGATTGGCTGTGTCAAAGTTAAAATCAAGACTCACAATTTGTCAGACCACTCTGTTTTTATTAGCAAAGCGCTTCGCCAATAACATTCAGATAATGTGAGTCCCATACAAGACACAAACTCTCTTATTTATACAGATAAAAGGATGAGAACTTAACAAGAGGAGCAGAATCAGATAAGTTTACCTGGGTTAGGCATGCATATTTTATTCCCTTACTAACTACTACCCATCTTCTGTTAATGTTTTGCCATTAGCACCATTGTTTATGCCTAATGTTTCTTTTCCTGGCACCTGTATTTCAACATTTCTTATTTCTGCTTAAAGGTACATACAACATTTCTTTAATCCATTCTTATTTTTACAATATAATTTATTCTACTTTCACAATCCCTCCTTTTGGTCAAGCTTACGCCATGACCAAAATTTTACTGGGTTTTACATATTAACCGTTTTTTTTTTCTCTTTGTATAAAATTATTGTATTAGCACTCTGTTCTGGGGCAGTTACCTGAGTAGCATGCCTTACACAATTTTGGGTACAACAGGAGACTAACTGAAAACATACAAAAATTATTAGGATTTCAAACAGGATAGTTAGGGCTTCCTGAAACAACCAGTTTCCTATACCACAGAATACTTAGCCACTTCCATAAAGAACTTGGCTTTTTATGGGGAATATATGCGATTTGTTCTAAGTGGCTAGCGTGATCTATTACCTTATTGGTATCGTCAGGTATAAACACACAACATTGTTTTTTTTTTTGTTTTGTTTTGTTTTGTTTTTTTTTAATGAGAGCACAGGTCCCTCCTTTGGCCGCCAGCACTATGTACAATGCCTGACGTTTTTGGAGGGCCACCTGTCGGACCGCCCCTGTTTCTTTGGCCAGGGCTCTTAAAACTTTCTCCAGTTTTATTTGCCATTATTTTAACTACTTCTTTTAACCTCAGGAGCCTTTTTGCCCGGTGTATTACTCCCCTAAGTGGGTTAAAGGAACTGCCAATAGTCTCTTCCCAGGTGTCATTACTGTTCCATATTGTGTTAAACGGACAAGGTCCTCCAGTGAGGTCTGGGGAATTGAGCCAGGACAGGAACATCAGTTTGAGAGTGGGCTGGGATGTGGCTGCAGACCCAGCATTTAGAAATATTAAGGGTCTGAGCTATCCACACTTGCTGCTGGATAAAAGAATTGTCATTGTGGACTCCCCAGACCTTCAGACACCAACAGCCGAGGAACAGGCACCACATGTTGGAGGCAGGGCCCTTCTGGTTCTGACAACCTCAGCTGAGGGAACTGTAGTCACAGTTTTATGTCCACCAGGCAGCAGGCGCTAGGCTCACTACTGCTTTTTCTTGGGCCTTGCTTTAGGTAGTTGTCTGCTTCTGGCAACCCTTACGAGAACGTAGATTGTAAGGTATTGCAGGCTGTTCCTCTACGTCATCTTCTGGAGTCAAAATTGACTCTGCGTGGTCCTGAGGTGGTGATTGGTTCACTGGGGGTGGTGCATTCTTACACGGCAAAGCATGTACTCATGCTGCGGATGCCAGACAGTTTAACAGCCATCTGGGTAGTAAGCAGTGCCTGATGATTCTTTGATACTCTTTAAGTCTTTTTTGCTTCTTTCCTTGACTCTGGCTATAACAATGGCCTTCACACCTTATCTTTTCCTGATGCATTCATTCCTCATTCACACAAACAGATTGAGAATACAAACAGTAGTATTTTATATTGAGCAAAAAGGCATTGCAAATTAAACCTTGCTAAGTTTTACAATTAACCAAGACAATTTACATTGAGACCCAGGCCTTCAATGTTTCTCTAATTTACTTAACATAGACACAATAGAGAATCCTGTCTCTTACTACCTAAATCTTAAAACAAAGAGTTAGAGAGGGCCCAATTTGTAATGCATATGGGAAAACAGAATCTTATAGTCCCAGAGGGTCATTTCTTTCTGCTATTCAAAAAGGGTGGCTGGTAGGATGAAATCAAATTATACATTATAAAGTCCAGCTCCTACATATCCCCCTTTTGACACTAAGATTATTCATCGCCAGTGTCACTTCTTATGTAGTAAAATACTGGGAGGTGATTTGGGCCTGTGGCTTTAGCTGTGCATACATTTGTTTTATTTACCAGCATATTTTAAACATTTTAATTAAACACATACAATTTAAAACCAAAAACAATTAGGGGTAGTAACATTAGTATGCCAGTAGTTGTGGGAGACCATCCAGATAATATGAATGGTTCTGTTTCCCATATTGTTTTGTTTGTTTTTAGGAACTATGTTACCTTTTTACCTTTTTAAACAGATAATTGGTAACTGTTTGCCATTCAATGCCAAGACTGATAGAGAACTCAGCTAAATCAGTGCTTACAGTAAGCTGAGACTTTTTGGTTGTGGCAAATAGTAAATGTGATTATTGGTAAACACAGTACTTACATTACATGTACATTTGTCTACTGGTGGGTTGCTAACACTTTTATTCTTTTAAAACACTTCTTTCCAAGAATTAACACACACATTGCCCGTTATACAATACTTTGGCCTAATTATTAATTTTATCCCACATACAGGATCCTAGTGAGGTGTCTTTACTACAGGGCTTTGGAGCAACAGGCATGGATAAGCATACCCACTTTTGAGGAGTCCACTTGGTACAACCGCTAGTGTCCAATAGTTTCCCTTCCTCCCCAGCCCACTGGCTTGAGGTCTGAGGTAGCCAGAAGGATCCCAGGTGCAATCTGTGGAGTGGGCTAACTTTCCATATCTTTGCTTCCAGAGCCTGTTGGTGTGCAATTTTAATAACAATTTTTTTTACTTAACAAATTTTGTCTTACCGTACTGGAGACATACTGCATCCACAAAACATTTTATGTTCTAAATATCTGCATTTCAGTACATTTCATAGCTATTGCAGTATGTTTTTTTTTTTTTTTTAACTTTCATTTGTTTTTGTAATAGGTTGTTCTGTAGCTGGTATTAGCTTTTTTTTTTTTTTTTTTTCTGAAAGACAAAAAACATTTTTCTACCCCTTTCAGGGTGGCATTGATTGTCGCTTAAAAGATTCCTTTCTTTTACAAATACCCTTGCTGATTGCAGGGAAAACAGAGGAATTACCTCCATATTTTCCTGTGGTTTTTTTTTTTTTTTTTTTTTATATAGGCATGCCAGGTTTTAATGGCTTCTACTTTTTAAGGGTTATGGGGAAATTATTCCACTGTTTAGTTATTAAATTCATGAGATGGTGTACCTCAAGTTTTTCTTCTTATATAGCAGACCAAGTTTGTAATGTTTTTCCTGCTGTGTTAAGCTTTAAGTTTATTCACAGGTAATAGCTGAGAAGCATCATTACCATATTACCTTAAAGGATTTTTCCAAAAATCATACATACTATACGTTGTTACAGGGGTACTTACTAATATTACATTTATTTCAATGTTTAATATTAAACAATAACATTAGCATCAAATCTATTAAAGATATCTTGTTATACCATGTTTTTTTGTTGTTGTTGTTGTTTTTGGATTCAAAGCCATCAGCAGAGCTCAGAGACTCTGCCTTAAAAGGGACACAATCAACTTTCACCAGAGTTTTGATTTCTTTCCACTTTCAACTCCTGCTTACAAAACACACAGAGATCTGAAAAAGAAAACAGTCTATTGCGCTCTTTTTGGAGCCCTAATAGGATTTTAATTCAGTAGCATATTTCATTTGTATTTCTTTTACCCCTTTTTACAATATACACTGCACATGTTCTAGGGAAAAAGCACATTCCTTCTATACTACAACTTTTTTTTTTTTTTAAACATTAGCCATATCAATTTTTACATACGATGTAACTGTTTTTTTTTTTCTTACAGAGTTTTCATGTACCCTTATCAAAAGTGACAGTCTGATTACACAGAGCCATTTTAAGGCTCAATGTTTTTAACATTGCTTCTTTTTGTTTTATGCACCTCACCTGTTGCTTCAGAGGGGCACTGTTAAATTTTTTTTTTCACTACAGTTCATATCTGCTATTGTTACAAAAAAAAACAACCAAACAAACAAAAAGACTCCAGAATCTCTCCCTATTCTCCTGATTTTGACTGCCCTATTGCAGCCATGACTTGGTTTTTATTTAAAAAAAACATTTTAAATTTTATAAAGAATCAAGTTACCCCTTAAGGGTTAAATGCTAAATCCCAAAGCCAAACAACACTAATTACCTGTGTCTTACAAAAAGGTCTGTCAGTTTTGCAACTTTGAATTAAGAGTCAAATGAATTTTTAGTGGCATTAAAAACAAAAACAAAACCAATTTATCTTACACCTACAAAACAGGAGTTTTACAAACCAGATGTGCTGGTTTAGCTTCTTAGAACTTTACATATTTTCACAGACAAATAGATACATACACATTTTCTATTCCTTTACACTGCTTTGTTTTTACATAGCTCTATATATATTTGGATTATTTACAGGCACTCTTTTGGAAAAGGGCCCGTTTTCCCTTCAGAATGGCTGCAAAGAAACCAAGAATTCTCTCTCTTTTTAACATTTTCACAAAGTTTAACTGCTTAATTCTCTCCAGCCTTTGTAGAGTTAACTTTTCACTCTTTCCTTAAATCACTCGTTTATCTCCCAAAATAACACCTTTATCACCTCAGATTTCACCATTTTAAGTATTGTTCCAGGGGTTCATGCCTGCACTTACTGCTTTTCTTACTGCCAACACTATGCCCTTAGGGCTTCCAACCTGTTTTTCAGTTTCTTTATCTGTTGCTTGCCTGCTTTTCTGGGCCCGATCCTGCTTTTTGTCCTTTTTACAATGAGATGGGAGTATTAAGGGGGTTGGATCGATCCGGGGTGGGTTTTTTGAGAACGGGGTAAAGGGGAGCGCTCGGTCTGGTGGTGGGAGAGGAGGCTTTTAATAAAGCTTTCAACTTATTATTTGAATATTTGAGAGAGGCGAGTTTTTTTTTTCTTTGTCCAGCTACGATTTGCCTCTTCCCACCACTGAATGAAACAATTAACCTCCTCTTTAGCCAATTTAGTTTTAGGTTGGCCGAGTTTGTCCTTTAAGACGTCCACTCGGTCTTTGTTCCAAGATTTTAACAGTGGCCACTGAGTTTTGGGATCCCCCTGAGTTAGCCTAGACCATTTTTCCAGAAATTTACAGGAGTCCGGACCCTTCTTACAGGAGTCTGGACCCATCCTAAATATATAAAATGAGCCGGCGTTCGTTTAGGGAACTGTCCCTACTTAGACGTCTGGTTACCCATACAGGAGGACTTCACACACCAATCGCACAAGAAGGAAATTCGGGTTTGTCAGAGCAATGCCCAGTGCAACACACAAAAGGAGCCCACAGGCTACTGCCTCAATTGCCCTTGCTTTCACACCCAGGGATTTACCCAAAGTGTGGTGCGGCTGCAATTGTGCAGATTCCACTCACTCAGACCGCGGGGACAGGAACCCCTTGGTCGGCCGATCCCCGGACGGAGATGGCACCCAGACTCAAACACTCCACAGGAAGACGGATAGACACAGAGACAGAACAGTCCTCAGTCCGGACAAAACACAGAAATAATTACCTGACCAGATTCCTGATGTCAGATCCCGGGATCCCTACCAGAACAGAGTGGGAACCAACAGGTTCAATGGCGTAGACTTCACTGTGGTCGTGCACCTTTCCGTTCTGGTGGAGGACCGCTCGGGCCAAATGCCCAGGTGCCGGCTTCCACGGTCGTCCTACAAAAACAGTCAGGAATCACACAGCCCCAGTGAAGACGGTTGCCATCTCGGTGGAACCTCCAAATTGTCAAAGTTAAAATCAAGACTCACAATTTGTCAGACCACTCTGTTTTTATTAGCAAAGCGCTTCGCCAATAACATTCAGATAATGTGAGTCCCATACAAGACACAAACTCTCTTATTTATACAGATAAAAGGATGAGAACTTAACAAGATAACAAAGGGAGCAGAATCAGATAAGTTTACCTGGGTTAGGCATGCATATTTTATTCCCTTACTAACTACTACCCATCTTCTGTTAATGTTTTGCCATTAGCACCATTGTTTATGCCTAATGTTTCTTTTCCTGGCACCTGTATTTCAACATTTCTTATTTCTGCTTAAAGGTACATACAACATTTCTTTAATCCATTCTTATTTTTACAATATAATTTATTCTACTTTCACAGCTGATTATAATGATGCCATCTCTAGATATGTATCATTTTTGAAATTGACATTATGAATATTGGCTCTATGCTGCCCGTATTTCAAACTTGTGCTCTGCTTCCAGGGAACACCCCAGCCAGACAAGTTGGTGTCAGTTCTGCCTAGCCTGCTTGATGGCCCATTACGGACCATCAGCTACACAATCGACCCATTGAGAGAAGGCAGATATGCCTTGTGACTCAGCAAGGTCTGCAGGGACCTGCCTATGGACAGAACTCTAAGGTTTTTCTATGCCATGTGCTTAGGGAGATGTATTTTCCATGCCCTGGTTCCTCGCTGACCCAGAGAGAACAAAGGAACACGAAAACAAAAACCTTCCCCCACAGATTTGAAAGTATTTTCTTCCCTTATTGGTCCTTTTGGTCATGTGCCAACCAGGTTATCTGAGCTTTTTAACCCTTTACAGGATATTTTATGCTACCTGTAGCTATACGTTTATGACACCCTGTAAATAGCAATCTGCAGAATCTGATCCTGAGAAAGGGCAGGGTGAAGGGAAGTGGCTTCAGCAGATTTACTGAGCATGCTCAGTTCATGTGAGCATGCTCAGTGCACCATAAGTAGCAAATTCCTACACACAGCAGTTTCTCACACTACACCTGAGGCAGCATGAGGCAGGGGCTCCATCGCTGTCCAGACCCCACCCAAGAGCAGATCTCCAGGGGCTGCGAGACCCTCAGCTTCTGGGACCTGTGTGTGGAGTCTCTCTTCTGCCCACCCAGGGCTGCCCCACCTCGGATGGGCACAGAAAGTGCTTCAGTGAAAGTCTGTCCCTGGAGCAGCCCCTCTGGCGCCGCAGCAGCAGCCCGGAGCTCAGCCCCGGCTCCCAGCGCACACTGGAGGCAGCAGCACCAGCAGTGTCTGGTACCTTCCAAAGACCGGCCACCAGGAGCTGCCCCACGGCTCTTTCCTTGTTTTTCCTGCTTCCTTCCTACCAGCCCCCCACTGCTCCAGCCCCTTCCTGGCTCCTTCAAGCCCAACCCAGGCTGCAGCTGCCACAGTCACCGGGCCAGGGACTTTCTGAGGTGGGAACTAGCCCCATCTCTGCCAGAGCCCCGCCCCCAGGAGCTGCCCCACCCCCAGGCAGTGCCAGAGCCCCGCCCACAGGAGCTGCTCCACCCCTGCTCTGTGCTAGAGCCCCATCCCTGCTCTGTGCCAGAGCCCCGCCCCCAGGAGCTGCTCCGCCCCTGCTCTGTGCCAGAGCCCCGCCCCCAGGAGCTGCCCGCCCCCAGGCTGTGCCCCAGCCCCGCCGCCCGGCGCGGCCCCGCCCCGTGTGGTTGGGATTTTTGCCGGGTGTGTGGGTGGGTGAGAACCGGATGGATGTAGAAGAAGTTGGGCTGCAGAGGCTCAGGGAGATTGAGGGGAAACCCCTGGGTGTCCCAGTGTTGGCCAGGGATTGTACAGCACCTAGTGCAATATGGGGTCCCAGAGCCGTAACTAGCTATTTTTGCACTCAAAGCAAGAATATAAAAGTGCCTCCCCCCCGCGGTGCCCCCCCGCCCCCGTGAAACACCTCCCCCGCGCGGCCCAGCCCCCGTGAAACAACGTTCCCAGCACTGCCCGCCCCAAAGAAACAAACCCTCCTTCCCCAGCGCCGCCCCACCAAAACAGGTGTGGGCCAAAAAGGAAGGTTGGTGGGAGGGGGAAGAAATGGCACCCATAGAGTGACCACACAGCAGTAAAATAGGACCTGCCCCCTCCCCGCTCGACCCCATCATCACACCCCTCTTCAACCCCTAGCCCCCCGCTGGCCTGCTGCATCTCCTCCTAGTCAGTCCCCCACCCACCACTCGCCTCCTTTCACCTCCTCCCTCCCCGGCCAGAAACCCCCATCCCTGCCCCTTGAGCCCCTGCTGGCTCACTGCTCCCCTCTGTGCCCACCTGCCACTTGCCCATCCGCTCGCCTCCGACTCGCCTGCCCCCCAGTATAAAGCCTCATTCAAAGACCCAGGGGTCACCATATTACTGCACACAGCAGTCACTCAATGCAGTTGTAGATAAATCTCTGCATTATGCATTTTTGTATATCTTGTCTATGACTTTGTATTGAACCTTGGTAATATGTTATAGGGGGCCCCTAAGGTAGTGTAATTAAGGTAATAGAAAAATGTCTTTTTGCTAGAAGTAGAATAAGATCTCCCCCCCCCCCACTTGGTAATCAGTCGCCCTGTGGAGTGAATGAGGTGGGACTGAGGAAGGCGTGGAAGGCAGCACCTCCAGACAGCTGCACCCCGTGGAGAGGGGCTGGGAACCCGACCAAGGCCAATCAGACTTGGCAAGTGGGCTGGCTAGAGAAGAGCTGACACACTGACGGCCACGGGGGTTAGGAGCAAGCACCTTCCTGTGGGAACCCCCTCTGTGCAGCACTGGGACAACCCCCAGCCCAGAGAAAAGCAGCAAAAAGGACCAACAGACACTGTCCCAGATTTTGAATCTGGGAGATTTGCCCTCTCCATCCACCGACTGCCGCTCGCCTCCTCACCCCACGTTTCTGGGTCAGCAGGTTTGTAGAAATTTTGGTGGTGCCAGAACACTCAGAGCCCACCCCCGAACTCTGCCACCCACCTGCCTAAGGTTCTGCAAGGGAGTTTGGGTGGGTGGAGGAGGTCTGGGGTGCAGGCCCTGCATTGGAGCAGGGGTTTGGGGTGTAAGATGGTTGAGAGATCGGACTCTGGGATGGAGTCGGGTGCAGGCTCTGGAATGGAGCTTGGGTGCTGGGTGCAGGCTCCGGGCTGGGGCACAGGGTGAGGGTGCAGGATGGGTGGACACAAGGGTGGCTCTAGGCACCAGCAAAGCAAGCAGGTGCTTGGAGAAGCCCATTTGCAGGGGCAGCAGCTGGAAGGGATCCAGCCTGGGAGCTGATAACCAACAGGGATCCCTGGGAGCTGTAGTTCCTTGGTTAGCTCCCTGCCTATAGAGCCAGCCATGGAGCAGGGAAAGAACTATATTTCCCAGCATTCCCTTGGCTGCTATCAACAGGAAAGGAAGGGGGAGGGAGTATGGTAGCTGAAACCTCATGCTGCACCTTGCTGCGAATGGAGAGCTCACTGCTAGAGGGGGGTGGCGCTGTGAATGGGGAACAAGTGTGCCCAAGGAGTAGGCGGCTTTGGCCCAGAAGCAGCAAAATTCATCAAACATAGAACTGGTTCTGACTTATTTCCTTGGTCTTAAAAGAGACCAACAAGGACCTGAGTCTCCTCCTGTCAATAACCCCTGCTCAGCCAATCAGGGTAGAGACCGAGGACGGGAGGCTGAGGGTTCTCACCAGAGAGCCCAAAGGATGGCCCAGGTCACTGGTGGGGATCACTGCCCGAGGATTATTTCAGCCCCACATTTTTGGGTGGACTTCCCACAGTGGGAGATGCAGAGCACTCCCCTGCAAAACACACACACACACCCCTACCTCCTGGTGTTGTGAGGGGAACAGGGGAAAGGACAAAAGAAGCAAGAGACGAAGAGAAAGGAGGGAGGGATGGAGGAAAAGGTGAAACAAAGGACAAACCCTAATGTCCCCAGTGATTCTAAGAGACATAATCTCAGGTGCGCAATAAAATTCTGAATCCTTAAGCTCGTGTTTTCCATGCCTAGAATTCAACTGTCACCAGCTGGATCAGACTGAACAGGTTTCAAACCTCCAAGAGGCTCTTACCTTCTAAACAGGGATGGCTGTTTTCTAGTAAAATCACTGTGACGTTATTGATATAAATTGGGACCATATAGAACATGGGTTGCAACCAAGGTCCTGCAGTGGCACCAAATCTTAGGTAAAGGGGGTCATATAAGGTGTCTAAGACCAGGTTATGGGTTGCTGGTTATAATTATGCTGTCTGTATTATTTTTAGTTGAAGTTATGTATATTGGCTCTATGCTGTCTGTATTTCAAGTTGGTGCTGTGCTTCTGGGGGAAGCATCCCAGACAAGCTGGTGTTAGCTATGCTTACCCTGCTTGATGGCCCATTAAGGACCATCAGCTACACAACTGACCCATGGAGAGAAGGCAGACACGCCTTGTGACTCAGCAAGGTATGCAGAAACTTGTCCATGTGACTGCAGACTCCATTTTGCTGGGATTTTCCACAGTAAGAACAAAGATTCTTACACCTGGAAAAGCCTATATAAGGCTGATGCATCATCTCCATCTTGTCTTCGATCCTGCTTCTTACCTCTGGAGGGACTTTGCTACAAACTAAAGCTCTAGACAAGGGACTGAGGACCCATCCCAGTGGGGGATGTACTCCAGAGACTTAATTTGAACCTGCAGTTTACTCCATCACTGCTGCAAGCCTGAACTAAGAACTTTGCCATTACTGCATGTAATTGATTCCATTTAACCAATTCTACCTCTCATCTCTACCTTTTTCCCTTTGTAAATAAACCTTTAGATTTAAGATTCTAAAGGATTGGCAACAGCGTGATTTGTGGGTAAGATCTGATGTGTATATTGACCTGGGTCTGGGGCTTGGTCCTTTGGGATCGAGAGAACCTTTTTCTTTTATTGGGGTGTTGGTTTTCATAACCATTCATCCCCAGGACGAGTGCAATGGTGGTGATACTGGGAGACTGGAGTGTCTAAGGAAATTGCTTGTGTGACTTGTGGTTAGCCAGTGGGGTGAGACCAAAGTCCTTTTTGTCCGGCTGGTTTGGTTTGCCTTAGAGGTGGAAAAACCCCAGCCTAGGGCTGTGACTGCCCTGTTTAAGCAATTGGTCCTGATTTGGCACTCTCAGTTGGGTCCCGCCAGAACCGCACCGTCACAATCACTACAAGGGAAGGAGAAAACTTGAAAGAGGTTCCTCCTGGCGCTCACGTCCGTGAGCCCGAATACTCTCTCAGTCCTCAAAGAGAGACCTGGAGAAGGGGACTTGCTGAAGCAAAGCCACAGGGGTCTCTGAGGTTTCCTGGCCCTCGCCCTGTCCTGCCTGGCTGATGTCAGCATCTCTCTGTGAGGTCACCACCTCCCTACCACCTTTGACCAAGAGGCTGAGGTCCTGCAAAAGGCCTTTGTAAGGTCACTGCCACACCCCTGCCTTGCTGGGCTAATGTCCTGCCCCTGGCCAGGCACTTTGCCGGTTTGAGCTACTCCTGTGGATCACCCCACTCAAGGAGCGTTCGTTCTAGGCAGCAAGCCGGCTAGACAGGGACACATCAGACGCTGCTCCCAATGGTACACTCAGTTTTTCAGAAATTAGGTGACTTTACGGCCCGAAGAGACCATTAGAGCATCTAATCTAACTCCTGCGTATCACAGACCTCCTGTAGGACACAATAGCAGGTGAGGGAGGGGGCTGAGGAGGCGAGTGGGAGGGCTGGTGAGCCGGCAGCAGGGGACTGAGGAGACGAGCTATGAGTTGGTGGCTGACCTGTTCTGCTGATCTGGTCTGGCTCCCAGCCCCTCTCCAAGGGTTCCAGCTGTCTGTAGGTGCTGCCTTCCTCAGTCCCACCTCATTCACTCCACAGGGCGACTGATTACAAAGTGAGGGGAAGATCTTATTCTACTTCTAGCAAAAAGACATTTTCCTTTTACCTTAATTATACTACCTTATAGACCAAGGTTCAATATCACCATTTTGGCAGGGCGGTGCTGGGGAAGGAGGGTTTGTTTCCACAGGACGGGTGGAACTTGGGGGATTGTTTCGGGGCTCTGCAGCGCTGGGGTGGTGTTCGGTGAGGCCGGGGGGGTTTCAGCCCTCAGCTGTTTTCTTTGGAGTAATATTGCCCTCGCCGCTTTACGAGTTGTGCAGGCCTGGACAAAACCACAGACTATGGACTCAGCATTCAAGTATCCTGCGGTCTAAACTTTGCATCTGATACATTCCCTCATTGGCTACCATTGTTTGGCCAGCAGGGAAGTGCTTCTTGTCCAACAAGGCAGCCAGACTGGGACCCGTAGGCATGGAATGGCGCTGAAGGAATCAGCTGTTTCTCTCTGTGCTTCATCTAACTTTGGATCCAAATGGTAAAGACAGTTGTGCCCAATTTAATCATGGCGTCCTTCAGGAGTGTGATCAATGCCACTTAACTAGGGAGCAGGGTTCTAAAAATAGTTTACCTGGGCCACAGGTCACCATAGCTTCCATCCCGGGGGTGAAAATCAACCACTAGTACCTGCAATTTCTACCTGAGCTCTTGTCAAATCTTTGACATTCCTTGGAGTAATTTTACACTTCTCTGGTGTAGAATTCTTCACCAACCGCACAACAGATCAATAGCGACAGTGAGGTACAACTCGCCCAACTATGCCCTTTTATTTCTTTAATCTGGTGGCACAGATTTAAATTAGGGACTAAATTCAGGTGCGACTTAGAATCCCTGTAAGACAACAAATGTCAGGTCTCTATTAAAAACAGGTATCTTTCTGCAGCTACAGCACATTCAACATGGATTTCATTTTCTACACATTTGGCATCTCCCAGGGGTGAGCTGATGAGAAAAGTCACTTCCATGTTTCCCATCTCTATCTAGACAGGGATTGTATTTCCCAAATAACAGGCAACATGCAGCTAATGGGAAGGAGCCACTTCCTGCAGGGCCTGGGCCACAACGGCTTTGGGAGCCCAATGCATGGACACTTTGTTTAGTTACAAGTTATTTGAGGAATCCTCTTCCCAGCCCTTTAGAAAAATACTGACCTAACCAATTGCACAACAGGGGACTGGGATGGTGATGGGGTAAATCAGAGGATTCCCTTATTCCCCATCTTATTCTGTTGTTACAGAGGGTGAAATGACATTTTTTCCTATCCCTGCCCTGTTCCTGCTCTTTGTTATAGTTCAATATACGGTATTTTAAGTGAGAAAAATGGTAGGAACAATATCTGCTCTGCAGCACAACCTGAACCAACATCTGAGCAACTGGGAGTGAAACAACTTCTTCCCCAAGAGTGAACTCGATGACTAAGAATTGCTGTGAAATGGGGGAACAGTATAACCGTGATGCTCAGGGTTTGTTAAGACTAGGGAAAGTGATGGAGTTTAGGTCAGGTCAAGGGAAAGCTAATGCCAACCCCTGCACCTGGGCTGCATCTGCTCTACAACTATAATTGTCTTGTTACACCAAGATCACTAACTTGAGCAGCCAACGCCATGTACAGCCCTAGTGGATGTCAGGCACAGGTAGTTTTAGCCTCAGTATAGCTTGTTGGACTCAAACCTCTCCCCTACCTGGAGCTGATGAACATTCCTGGCAGGAGGGACACACACTCCTACGACTCAAAGGAAAGGAGTTGATAGAAAAGATCACAGGACTGACCTCAAAGAAGGGTGAGCTGCAAAAGGCAGAAGTAGGCAACTGATCTGGTGGAGCTGAGAGACCTCGGTGAAGATGGTGCAAAAAATCACTATGTGGGAATTAGCAAATGTGATTTTAAACAAAATAAAACAAAAAAAGCTTTGGCCAGCCCTAGTCAAGGGATTTATAATAGTTCACTCTCATGTGGATTTTGCGATGTCTAATAAGGCTTGAGCGGTGATTGAAGCTTTTCCTGCACTCAGAGCACGTGTAGGGCGTCTCCCACGTGTGGATTCTCTCATGTCTGATAAGGTGAGAGCTCCGCCCGAAGCTTTTCCCACACTCAGCACATGTGTAGGGCTTCTCCCCTGTGTGGATTCTCCTGTGTGCGCTCAGGACAGAGCTCTGATTAAAGCTTTTCCCGCACTCAGAGCACGTGTAGGGCTTCTCCCCTGTGTGGATTCTCTGATGTGTGATAAGGTGAGAGCTCCGCCCAAAGCTTTTCCCACACTCAGAGCACCTGTAGGGCATCTCTCCCGTGTGGATTCTCTCATGTCTGATAAGGTGAGAGCTCCGCCCGAAGCTTTTCCCACACTCAGAGCACGTGTAGGGCGTCTCCCACGTGTGGATTCTCTGGTGTCTGATAAGGTTTGAGCGCTGATTGAAGCTTTTCCCGCACTCATGGCACATGTAGCGTCTCTCTTCCAAGTTGATTCTGTTGCGTGGAATAAGGTCTGAGTGGCTACTGTAGTTTTCCTCTGGCCTCTGCTGAGTCTCACAGGCTTTTGTGTTTTCTGGGAGTGCACAACTCCTGGAAACATTCCCTTTGGATCTTCCTGATAACATCCAATGTGGATCTACTTGCACAGTGTCTTCCTGCTGGGGTTTCTCCTCCTCGTTCTCACTCACCAGCCCATCGCCGGATGGGAGACAGAGAGAATCCAGACATAGGTCACTCCCTGAGCCTGAGAAAAAGGAAATGTCAGAGAGAGGAATGGAAAAAGGGATGAACAAACCAAAATATATGTGGAGGAGAGATCAATCCTATCAGGTGCTGATTTTCCCCAAACCCTTCCACAGAGAAGAGAGGAAGGCATCAGTTCTGGGTCCTCATTGCACCATAACCCTCATGGGAAAGTGAGATCGGGGAGGGACCCGCTGCCAGTTGTCAGTCAGAATAGGAGGGAAGCCATGAGTGACATCTGCCATAATGATTCTACATCTGCAAGGAACAATCCTGAACTTGGAGAGCTCACAGGGTCTTTGTAGGGCATCCCAAATGTATCCTGCATTCCCACACAGCTGTTGAGTTGTTTAACCAAGTCCTCACCTGTGCAGGCAGTTCTCGGGACCACTTCTTTCTCAGAGCCCTGGAGGTCCGGGACCCATGGTTCTTCCCCTCGTTCCAGCTGCGAGATCACAGCAGGTTTGGAAATTGGAAACCCTACTGCAGGCAAAGAAAACAAGGGAGGTCAGTGGAATTTGTGGGATACTTGTCACAAAGAATATTCCATAGTTTTAACCCCATCTCATTTTTAGGCAGTAACATCTGTAGCCCTCAGGATTCATCTGCTTGCCTGCATAAATATCTCTTTTTTTATAAGTACAGTACTGTGATAGGTTTATTAATTCTTATTAAAAATGAGTTTGGCTGTAATGCAAGAAACCTACAGGCCAAAAACCTGCATTTTAAGCTAAAGCAAAGTTGGCATAGCTATATCCTGTGCCCTTTTACCCAGAAAAGGAACTGTTTTTCCTATACCCAAATAAAGTGCCTATGCTTAGGTCTAAGACCCTTTACCTAGACCAATAGACAATGAAGAATAGCAAAGGGGATTTTTCAAAGTTATACTCACAGACTTAACAAGTACCCCACAAGTGCGCAGATACCTGTCATCCATACGCACACACATACTAGCCTATGGAGTAAGCGTACCCTAACATTTCTATGGGGGAAGACTGAAATTTGGGCATAAGAGGAAGGATTTCCAGCATTTATTTCTATAAAAAGAGGTAACCTACCTCACTATGGTATCCCCACCCCCACCTCGACCTCCTCCTTCTTCACTACACTTCACCATCTTCAACTACGTATTCATGCTATCCATCTACGATGGTATTAACCAGTAATAGGCCACACTTATTTTCTTTTCAAACTTTAAGTTCAAAAGGGACTCGGCTAAGCTTGGTCTCTCTAAATGTTATTTTAGTTTGTGTATTAGATTATTTAGTTGAGCTAAAAAATAAATTCTAAAGTAGCTTTGACAGCTCTTTGCATTAGTTTCCTCTGCAAGAGGTGTGAAACCAACCGCCAGAGGCGAGGCCAACGCCAGTTTATCAAAACAGGGTGTGAATATTAACCAAGTTTGCAGCACATAATATTGTATCATCATATGTATCTCTTGAATAACAGTAATACAATTGTAACTCTGTAATTCTACCTGTTTTACAATTTACTTACTATTTCACTGAGTTTAATAAAAATTCTTTGACTATATCTGTCTCCGTGTGAGCTTCCTGTCATACCCGCGAAGGTCCCTTTATCAATTCTGTGGAACCTGATTTGAAACACAAACTTTTATCTTCTGATCAAACAAATTGGCGAGCCTAAACCCATATTAATTAATATAAATGATTAAGTATTATTATTAATTAATTAAAATAATTACAATACAAATTAAATTACGTTGATAAATCAAATCAACATTACTCACATACCCCAAATAAGGCTACGCATCCCAAGGCCATCTTCCTTGGCTCAAAGTGGCAGGAGAGTTACTATTATAACAAATCATATTCACTACCTTAGTGCCTAAGGACCAACTAACAGTGGGTCCCCATTGTGCTAGGCAAAGTACAAACAGAGAACAGTAGATGGCCCATGCCCTGAAGAATTTACAATCTAAATCAGGGGTAGGCAACCTGCGGCAGCGAGCTGATTTTCAGTGGCACTCACACTGCCTGGGTCCTGGCCCCTGGTCCGGGGGGAGCGGGCTCTGCATTTTAATTTAAGCTCTTAACCATTTTAAAAATCTTATTTACTTTACATACAACAATAGTTTAGTTCTATATTATAGACTTATAGAAAGAGACCTTCTAAAAACGTTAAAATGTGTTACTGGCACACGGAACCTTAAATCAGAGTGAATAAATGAAGACTCGGCACAGCACTGCTGAAAGGTTGCCGACCCCTGATCTAAATAGACAGGACAGACACCGAATGGGGGAAGGGCTAGAACCCACTGTTAGAATAGACATATTCAGGCCTGCCTGTAAAGCCTAGACTTTAAGAACTTAGGGGTATTTTTATCACTTTGTCTTTATACCCCTGTAACTAGCTAAGAATCAAAATCTCAGTCTGCCTGTGTCTGGGCCTTCTCTCACTAGGATAGGCTGAGCCCTTGTTCTTACGCTAAGGCCTTTGGCTAAGCAGCAGGGGCACCCATAAGCTGGGAAACATAGCATCACATCCTCACATCCCAAACCAGTCACACTGAAATAAGGTGCTATTGGGCTGTTAGGAAGTCGATCCTGTCCTGATAGTGCCCATCACCACCAGATAAAGAAATAGATCTTAAGATGGTTAAAGAAAACTTAGTTTGCCAGCATCCTGTCTGGCAAGAAATTCCTTATCAATGGTTGTGAAACCCTCATTTCTGTATTGTTCTATCTTTATGGCTACCACTTTTACTTGTTAATCAGTCTGGTTCTCTAATTGTTTCTGTCTGCTGCATAATTAATTTTTCTAGGTGTAAGTTCATTAGGGCAGTGGAATATGCTTGCTTGGAAATAACCCCAATAAACATGGCATTATCTGTGCTTCAGACTTCTGGTCTTTCGCTGCTTGCTGTCTGCATGACAAGAACCAGGGAAGTGGGAAGGTGAAGGGAAAACCCTCTAACAAATGGACATGACCTGATAACCAAGAGGTAAGCCTTTAAGGAAGGTTTTAATACACTTTGGAATGGATCAGGGATTCCCATGAGGACTAAGAGGGAGTGATGGTAAACACGCATTTAGATACTTTTCTTGTTTTATATCTTTTCCCCATAAGGCTGAACCTCTGGCACTGTCATGGATCCATAGGACCTGTGCAATGCCCTGGCTTTTAAACAGTCCTTGGGAGGTGCCCCTTGAGTGCACTAGACCCCCAAGGGCTCCCACTCTTCCACAAGGACAGGCCACTTAGCTTCAACACCTGAGACTGAGCCACTTCCTCAGTGCCCTTCCTCCACACTCCTCTCCACTTCTTCCCATTACTCTCAGCCAGCACCACCTTCCAGCACCTTGGGAGCTTCTTGTGTTCCCTCCTCATCTCTCACTACCTCCTCCCTCTCTGCTGCTTCTTAGCTCTAATCCTGCACACACCCTCCCCATGTCCTGGCACCCCAGAATTATCTACTCCCCCCTTCTCCTCCCCTCCCACAGCTCTGTTCTCCCTTCATCCGTGGGGTCCTGAATGGCAACATTATACGCTCTCCTATCAAAATAGGAGCTCATCTGACTGTCACACAAGCCATGCATGAGTCATACACCCATTTACTCAATTTAGAATTCTACAGGAGGTATATTTTCCTCTTAAAATGAGGAATAGGCATGAAAGCTACAGTTATTAATGTATCCAATAAGGATACATTAAATGGAATTTTAAAATGACTGACGGCACCAAAAAGGCACATGTCCAAAAATGATACTAGTGGGTGGGAGATAAGGCAAAAAAAGGGGGGGCAAGGAAACTTGTCAAAACTTGTATGACAAATAAAGGTATAAAGTTATCACTACTCAGGTTCTTTAGAGACCCCACAGCTTCTAATAACCATGGGGACAGGAACCCTTACCCAGCGAGGTCACCGTCTCATAGTTCTCCTGCATGACATCCCTGTAGAGGGCTCTCTGAGCGGGGTCCAGCAGAGCCCCCTCTTCCCTGGTGAAATGCACAGCCACCTCCTCGAAGGTCACCGGCCCCTGAAAGAGAAAGAGTCCAACACTCAATACCTGCTGCCCCACTCACAACCCCACTGTTCACAGAACAGCAGCACCAGGTAAATGGAAGCTCCGGGAGGCACATGTTAACAGAGTCCCACCCCACCTTGCCTAAAGCATCCAGGAGGCATCAGAGGATAGAAAGAGAGAACCTTTGTGTCTCCCAGCTGACAGACGGAGGCAGGGTCATCACATTTATCACATAGCTACTAGCCAGAGCTTAATATAGGATATTGGGCTGTCTCTGGACCCTGCTGGTAGCTCCCTGGTAGGAATCCCAACACTCTCCAAATAAAATATATGGAAGAAAGGGGAAGTTAGAATCTAAGTTAGAAGGTCAGAATTGTAGAAAGTTGGTAAGGAAAGCTAACATAAATCAATGATTAACCAATGAAAATAAGAAGGAGGTTTTTAAAAGTACAAAATTAATCCTAACAATGGTAGTGCTACATTACTAGATGGAAATGGCAGAATTATCAACAATCATGGAGAAGAGGTAAAAGTGTTCAATAAATATTTCTCTCCTGGATTTGGAGAAAAACAGATGATGTAACTCATATCATAAGATATTGACACTAACAGTCTTTCCATTTCAACAATAACTCACAAGGACATTAAACAGCAGCTATTCAAGTTAGATGTGTTTAAATCAGTGGGTCCAGATAACTAGAGTTTTGAAAGACCTACTGGAGGAGCGTGGTGGACTGTTAATTTTAATTAGGACTTGGAACACTTGGGAAATTCCAGAAGACTGGAATAAAGCTAATGCTGTGCCAATATTTTAAAAAGTATAAAAGAGATGACGCAGCTAATTACAAGTGTGTCAGTCTGAAATCGATACTGGGCAAAAGATTACTGGATTTCATTAATAAAGAAAGGAGAGTAATGTAATTAGTATCCATTAAAAAGGTTTAGACACAATAGATTCTATCAAACTAAGTGGATATCCTTATTGGATGAAATTAAAAGTTTGGTTGCAGCTAATAGTACTGATGTAATATACGTAGGCATATGAGTTGCTTCAGCACAATATTTTGACTAGAATGTACAAAATACACACGGCATACATTAAATAGATTAAAAACTGGGATTTTAAATAGGGAACCATGGTTGAGTGGATTTCTTTCTAGGGGGTTCCCGTAAGACTGGATCTTGGCCCTGTGCTATTAACATTCTTATCCATGACCTGGAAGAGAATATAAAATCATCACCGATAACGTTTGCAGTTGCCACAAAGATCGGGGGTGGGGGTAACTAATGAAGTGCCAGTAGATTCAGGCTCCAGCACTGGGAGTCTGGGAAGTTTTCCCAGCCCTGCCTGGACGGTTATTTCCTGTTCCACAAAGAGGGCAAGTTCCATTCCCAACACCTGTGCCTTGACATTAGGAGCTATCTGACACTACAGTCCATATTCAGCATAGTGGCAGGATTATAATATGATTAGGACATGAGGCATTTTGTACAAGATGAGTCACGTGCGGTGTCACTGGAAAAGTTATGATTTGCTGAATATGATTATCCTATTTGTGTGCATGGATCATGTTTGTATCTGAAGTTATGGATATTGACTCTGTATCTGTCTTTCAAATGTGCTTACTCTGGGTAACACCCACAATGAGCCTTTCAGGTACAACAATGAAGAAGCCAGACAGTTCATGGCTCATCAACAAAGACAATGGACTGTGGAAGAGCTTAGCCTTCCTGTGAATGTGCCAGCCAGCCTATGAGTCATGGCTACTATGACTCAGCAGGGCACTCTAGGGCATGTGACCAGACCACATGACAACGAACTCCATTTTGGTACCTGTATTTTTCCACAAACTGGACTGGGAACTGAGTTTGGAACAAATGGTTCCTGCCCTATGGAAAAGCTACATAAGGTGGGGTGTGACATCATCTCTTGGCCTCATTCCCCACACACAAGAGAACTCCTGGCAGCACCTGAGCAACAAAGACTGAAGTGGGGGAAGTGCTGGTCCCAGGGTAAAGGGATTTCTAGGTTGTGTATGGAAACTTGGTGGACTATCATCAGTCAGGGTGAGAAATTGCTAATTCAAATTCTATCCAGATAGTATGTTAGGCTTAGTTTGAGTTTTTGGTTATATAAGTAATCTGCTTTGATCTGTTTGCTAACACTTATTGCTGGGAAATTGGCTGTTGTCTTCTCTCTCTCCTTGAGCGGCTCAGGTAAAGCACTCAGGTAGCTTAGTTGGGTGCATGGAGCCACCTGCTGTCGTGTTGGGTGATAACAGGCCCTGGAGAGGCTGGCTGAATCTCCAGCAAAGCAGTGTGAGAAGGGCCAGCCCAGCTTGAGGGTTAGAGCAGCGGTCCCCAACCTTTTTGGCACTAGGGACCGGTTTCGTAGAAAAAATAATTTCCGCGGACCTGCCCCCTATCTGACCCCCACTCACTTCCTGCCCCCCCGACTGCCCGCCCCCCTCAGAATCCCCGACCCATCCTGCTCCTTGTCCCCTCACCATCCCCCAGAGACCCCCACCACCCTGGGACCCCACCCCTGCTCCCTGTCCCCTGACTGCCCCAACCCCTATCTCCCCGCTGAGTCCTGACAGACCCCGGAACACCCACAATCCAACCCCCGGCATTCCCTGACCGCTCCCCAACCTCCGCCCCTCTCTGTGCCTTGACTGTCCCCAGGACTCCCTGCCCCTTAGCCAACCCCTGGCCCCAGCCTCTTACCCCGGCTCCCTCCTCACCCGGAGCCTCAGTGCCTCGCCCGACAGCTGCAGCGTGTCTCGGCGGAGCCTGAGCTCCGTCCTGCTCGAGCCACGTGGGGAGGCGGGGCTGGGAGCTCCACGCCGAGCGGAGGCAGCTGAGCTCAGCCCGGGCTTGCAGCCCCGCCCCTCACCACGCGGCTCTGAGGGGCGGGGCTTAGGACCCTGCCGGAGACACGCCGCTTGATGTGCTAGGGGTCGGTTCGCGGCCCGGTTCCTAACAGGCCACGGACTGGTACGGTCCACGGCCCAGGGTTGGGGACCCCTGGGTTAGAGGGCACAGCGGTTCCCAGACTGCCCCTGGGGTGACAACCCATCACACCCTAAACTACCCTAGTGTCAGCAGGTTTGTCACATCCTGTCCCCTCCCTTTCTCCACCCAGGATATTTCCTGCCTCCCACCATCTCTAGCAGCTCCCACCAGTGGTGAGCTCCAGCTGGGTCGCATGAACCGGTTGTTAAATTTAGAAGCCTTTTTAGAACCGGTTGTTCCAGGACAACTGGTTCTAAAAAAGCTTTTAAATTTAACAAATGCTTGGGCAGCTGTCCACCCGGCCCCTGGCCCCAGCTCACCTCCCCTTCTCCTCTGAAAGCTCCACCCTTCTTCTCCTCCCCCTTTGAGGTTGTGGGGGGCTGGATAGGGGTTGGGGCAGTCAGAGGGCAGGGTACAAGGGGGCTGAATGGGGGCAAGGGTCCCGGGGGACAGTCAGGAAGGAGCAGGGGTTGGATGAGGTGGTGGGGGGCAGTCAGGGACAGAGAGAAGGGGTGGTTGGATGGGGCAGAGGTTCCAGGGGGGCATCAAGAATGAGAGGAGGGGTTTGATGGGGCGGCAGGGGGCAGTCAGGGGACGGGGGGGATGGGTCAGGGGTCCCCGGGAGGGTGTCAAGGAGCATGGGGGGTTGGAAGGGGCACGACCCCTGGGGGGGCATGACCCCCTCGTGAGGTGAGGACAAGGGAACCTGTTGTTAATATTTTGGCAGCTCATCACTGGCTCCCACCATCCTGTACATTTACTGCTTCTTTCCCTCCAAGCAGAACCCACCACCAGCTCCCTGAGAATCCCTTACCTGAGCCAGCTCCATTGCAGCCATTTCCTTCCCCCGGGGAGGAGGGGATGATTTGGGGAGAAACGTGGACGTTATTCTGTAACCTGCTAGGGCGAGAAAGGCAATGTGAGAGAATTCAGACAGGGTTTCTGTCCTTTCCACATGTCGATTCCCCCCAGCATTGTTCCCTGCTAATGGACATTCTAGGTTCTGCCACACTGTGAAGCAGAGAGTGACCCTATCCCAGTACAGGCCTAGCCCCCTCCCACCAGGGTGTAGCCCTCTGACACATGATGAAACCCTCCCAGGAGCAGAGTCTCTCTCTTACACTTATCAAGTTTGCGGGCGATACCAAGCTGGGAGGGGTTGCAAGGACTTTGGAGGATAGAACTGAAATTCAAAATCATCTGGACAAACTGGAGAAATGGTCTGAAGTAAATAGGATGAAATTCAATAAGGACAAATCCAAAGTACTTCATTTAGGAAGGAACACTCAGTGGCACACATACAAAATGGGAAATGATGGCTTAGGAAGGAGCACTGCGGAAAGGGATCTGGGGGTCGTAGTGGATCACAAGCGAAATAGGAGTCAACAGTGTTGCAAAAAAGCAAGTATCATTTTGGGAAGTATTAGCAGGAGTATTGTAAGCAAGACACGAGAAGAAATTCTTCCGCTCTACTCCACGCTGATTAGGTCTCAACTGGAGTAATGTGTCCAGTTCTGGGGGCCACATTTCAAGAAAGATGTGGACAAATTGGAGAAAGTCCAGAGAAGGGCAACAAAAATGATTAAAGATCTAGAAAACATCACCTATGAGGGAAGATTGAAAAAAACTGGGGAAGACTCAGAGGGGACATGACCATAGGACAAGAAGCAATGGATTTAAGGCAGTTTAGGATGGAGATTAGGAAAAAAACTCCCTAACTGTCAGAGTGGTTAAGCACTGGAATAAATTGCCCAGGGAGGTTGTGGAATCTCCATCACTGGGGATATTTAAGAGCAGGCTGGACAAATACCTGTCAGAGATTGTCTAGATAATACTGAGTCCTGCCTTGAGGGCAGGGGACTGGCCTAGATGACCTCTAGAGGACCCTTCCAGTTCTATGATTCTAAGAACCAAAGGCCAGAGAAGAGCAGAATCAAAGGAGTCACTCTGGGAATTCTCCCTGTCACTGTCCCCAAGGCAGCTCTCTCAGGTTAACTAAGTTGTTGGATGCTCCAGCCTTTATCCAGTCTCTCCTGGCAGTGCCCCCTTCATGGGCTGGGCCTAGTTTTAGCTTTTGGGAAGTGTGACCCCAGGGGTGCTGAGACTGGGCCTTCTTGCCGCAGCACATCTTGTTCCTTTCTGTGGCTCCCCAGTGAGTCCAAATGAGTAGATACTCCTCATACAGACTGTGAACATAAGAAGGGCCCACTGCATCAGAGCAATGGTCCATCTAGCTCAGTGGCCAATGCCAGGTGCCCCAGAGGAATGAACAGAACAGGTAACTTCAAATGATCCATCCCCTGTCACCCATTCCCAGCTTCTGGCAAACAGAGACGAGAGACACCATCCCTGCCCATCCTCCCTGTGACACTGGCAGACGAGGTGTTAGAGGCGTGTGTAAGAGCTATGTCTTAATTGAACATGGACAAACACACAGTGGAATCGGTCTGACTCACCTGTGTTAGTATTGTTAAAACAGGTATTAGGATTCTAAGAACATGTTTAGACTTTATTGAGTGCTTGTGAGTTGCTTCCTGGGTTAATATCTGACTAGTTGCATTGTGAGCCTCTGTGGCTCTGTAAATCACCAGACAGGAGAGAGACTTTACCTAGGTGAAGTGCTGATTGACAGCCGAATGCATTACACCCTGCCTGGCAGGAAAGGTCCATCCACACCAGAGAGACTATTATGGGATGTTAAAGACAAAAGACTGTTGTGCTCTTGACTTCCCATTAGCTGAGTTTGCAGCTCAGAGCACATGGCAGGAAGGGGATGAAAAACCTCATACAGAAGGAACTGATGATCTGTATGCTGCTTGGACTCTGGGGGGCAAAGTTCCTAGGCATAAGCACGAGATCCCCAGCTGCTTAGCCGGGGTTAGTCCTAAAGAATATGCAGAGCTTGCTTATTAGAGAAGCTTCTATTACCTTTGAAATTTAAGACTGTAATTTGTCTGCATCTGGATGATTAGCTGCTGTGACAGGGCAAGGCCAGCTGGCTATAGGAAAGTAGTGAGAAACAGGTATGTTAGCCCCAGGCTAAACAAATCCCTGTTACCATGGTAACAAACGACAGTTGCTCCAGGTTAATCAAGACACCTGGGGCCAATTAACATCCTTCCAGAAAGCCCTGGAGACAGCTAGGTTGATGGGGACCCCTGAAGCCAATCAGGGGCTGGCTGAAACTAGTTCAAGAGCTCCCAGTTAGGCAGGTGGGTGTGCAGAACAGGAGCTGTGGGAGCGACTGAGCAGTACACACCAGATCAGGCACAAGGAAGGAAGCCCTGAGGTAAGGGGTGAAGTGGAGCCTGAGGAAGTGGGGTGCTGTGGGAAGTAGAACAGGGAATTGTATGTGTCCTGTTTCTAAAAGGTCAGATACCACAGCTGATACTATTAGGGTCCCTGGGCTGGAGCCTAGAGTAGAGGGGGGTCCTGGGCTCCCCCCTTTGCTGCCCTGATTAATCACTGAGACTGGGAGACAACAGAGACTGTGCAAGGGAGGGTAGCTTTGCCTCCCCTCCCTCGCTGGCTTACGATGAAAATGGCTCAGTGGGCTGTGACCCTTGTCCCTAAAGAGAAGGGCTACGTGGAGGGTCACAGTGAGCCTCTGAGGCTAGCGAAATCCACCAGGAAATGCAGGGCCCATGGAGACAAGGACAGAGCTTTGTCACACTGCGTTAACTTTGTAAACTCTCATTTCCTTTTAAATAAATCTTAATACAGGTTGTGACAGGACTGGCTACAAGTGTTGTCTTTGCTGGGAGATCCAAGCGTCATTTGACCTAAGGAAGTGACTGGTCCTTCGGGCCTGGCAGTAACCTGAACGTTGCTGTGACTCGTGGGGTAAGGCAGGGTTCTCAACCATGAGTCTGGGGCCCCTGGGGGGCCGTGAGCAGCTTTCAGGGGGCTGCCAAGCAAGGCCGGCATTAGACTCGCTGAGGCCCAGGGCAGAAAGCTGCAGTCCCAGCGCATGGGGCTGAAGTCTGGGCCCCTGAGCCCCACCACCCAGGGCCGAAGCCGAAGCCATGTAGCTTTGTGGGGGTCTGGGGCCCCAGGAAGTCGCCCTGTTTGCTACCCCCTAACACCAGCCCTGGCTGTGATGTTATTAATATAACCTGTGACTGTATAGTTCATTGGTGCAACCACTTATATATTTGCAGCAAATGTTGTACAACGGTTGGCGTGTAAGGTGTCTATGAAAAGATTATAATTTGCTCCTGATGATGATACTACCTGTGTGGGTGTATCATTTTTGCAGTTAAAGTTATGAATATTGGCTACGTTCTTGTACATCAGTGTGTTTTGATTCTGAAGTAGCCTTAGTAAAGCATTAGATCAGCTTCTTCAGAAAGGAATTTGCAAATCAAGTGCCCAATCAAGAAACACTTAAAGGACCTTGGGGAAACTCCAATCCACATACCCTGGTGGGCCGGGCCAGTTTCTTTACCTGCCACATCCGCGGGTTCAGCCGATTGCAGCTCCCACTGGCCGCGGTCTGCCGTCGCAGGCCAATGGGAGATGCAGGAAGCGGCGCAGGCTGAAGGATGTGCTGCCTGCCACTTCCCGCTGCCTCCATTGGTCTGGAGTGACAAACTGTGGCTAGTGGGGGCCGTGATCGGGCAAACCTGCCAACATCGCAGGTAAACAAACTGTCCCAGCCTGCCAGGGTGCTTACTCTGGTGAGCCGCGTGCCAAAGGTTGCTGATCCCTGAGCTAAAATATTTAAGAGACAAGTCAGTTGAAAATATAGTGGTGCAAGAACAAAGTAACATCGCTTCCCATTGTTACACAGCTTCTAGCTGCTGGAGGCTGCAATCCCCTGTTGTTAACATGGTTATTGGGCTGAAATCTCCCCACAGCCAGTCAGAGACAGACACGTACCTGTGTCGCTCCCCAGCTCCCGTCGCAGCATCTCTAGGGAAGGAGAAGATGGGAGAGGTGAGAATTCAGGCCCTCACATTAATGGAGAAATCCCCATTGCTTATTAATGGAACTGCTGTTAACGACGAGATGGTGACAGAGATCAGAGGCCGATAACGCAGCCGCTGCAGACAGAGCCAGCCCCACAGGGCTGCTCCATGGGAAGGGCGACTCGCTGAGCTGGGCTATGAGATGGAGCCCAGGATCAGTGACATCACTAGAGTCCCCGACTCCTTCCCAGGGTCAGGGTCGCTCTAACCAGAGGAGACGCCACCCCCAGACTCCAACTCACCTTTGAATCCCAGCAGCACCTCCTGCAGCATGGCACTTTGCAGAGAGAAATCGCTAAGTCTCTTCTCCAGCTCCGCAAACGACGGCTCTGGCTTCCGAAACGTCCCGTCCTCCTGCTGGGGAAAGGAGGGGTGAGAAATAGGCCTGAGCCCCAGACCCTGAGCCCAGCAACCCCCAAACTTCACAAAACCTGGATCTGAGCTTTGTAGCCTGAGATAGTCAATGTCAGGGTGAGTCACCTCAGCCCTGTGCTCCCCAGAGAGACGGGAAGTGGGGAGACACTAGAGCAAGGAACGGAGACATTGTTCAGGGCTTTCTCAGGGACGCTCTGGTTCTGGGGGGAGCCACCCCTACGCTGGTTTACTGCAGGAACAAGGGCACCAGCACGGGGATTATGTGGAAAGGGAGGAGACACAGACCAAAGAGTGGGCAGGTCCTATATGTTCACAGTGGCCACAGACAGAGCCCAGGGCTCCAGCAGGGAATGAACGTGGGCCCTTTAATGCCAAAACCCCCCAACCCTTCAGCTGAAGCAGTAACCCTGGGACGTCCAGCTCATTTGGCAGAGAGGGCCACATTGCACCGTCCGTTATGGCCAGTGGCCAGGGCATCGGGTTAGAACTCTGTGCCCTGCTCCATTCACAGCAGAACACCCACTGCTCTCCATGGGACACCCACGTACAAAGAACAAGGGGGGAATCTGCCCTTTGTATGGGAAATAAATTTTAGTTCTTAGTTATCAAACCTAGCAGCCCATGAGGGGGAGCGAAATGGAGCCCAGGACTTACCTGCCCCCAGTGCTCCCAGCACCCTACAAAGGAGAGAAAGAGGAGGCCGTCAGGGGGAGTGTCCCTGGGTGGGGAGGCCTCCTGCTCTGCAGGGGTCACCACTGAGGCCTCGGGCAGTAGGGGAATTTCAGGTTTACATTCCCAGAGCTGCTGCCCCCCTACCAGACCCAGCAATCCCTGCGGGCAGGTCCTACTGTGGAAATCTTCTCCCCGGGCACTTTACAGGCAGAAGATATTTCTCTGCATTGAGAATCAAATTCCCCCCAGTGCTGAGAGACCCAGAAGGCCCCTGGCCCCACTAAACCCATTAACCTGCAGTGACAGGGGCCTTGGGCCTAACTCGGGACCTCAGCATGGTGGGGGAGGGGATTTCACCCTCCAAGAGCAAATGCAGAGAGACATTTCCAGGAGAGAAGGTCTTGGGGCTGCAGCATCCAGGACTCCCAGGGCCCATCCCTGGCACCGCTGCCAGACTCACTGGGTGACCTTGGGCAGTGCTCTGCCCCTCCCTCTGCCTCACTTTCCCCATTTGTCCCATAGGGATAATGCCCCTGACCCCACTCTGTAAAGTGCTTTGGGGTCTAGGGCTCAGAAGCACCTAGAGAAATGCTGTGTATGATCATTGCAATGACAGCCTGACCTGCAGGGGTTGGCTCAGCGGCTGCTGCCCCTTCTCTCCTCCTCTCCCGCTGAGCAGGGAAATCTGCCAGGACAGGCTGCAGACACCCTCATCCCTTCTCTGGACAATGGCTCCCTCCAGCTCCTCCAGCCGGGCCAGCAGCCGCTGCTCCTGCTCCTCCAGAAACCCTCGCAGCTCCTGCCACTCCCAGACGATCTTCTGCCTCTCGGCTTCCGTCTGTTTCTGCAACAGGGAGAGGGCGGCTCAGTAACGGGGGAACATAGAACATAAGAACGGCCAGACTGGATCAGACCAAAGACCCATCTAGCCCGGTATCCTGTCTTCTGACAGAGGCCAATGCCAGGTGCCCCAGAGGGAATGAACAGAACAGAGAATCATCAAGTGATCCATTCCCAGCTTCTGGCAAACAGAGGCTAGGGACACCATCCCACTCATCCTGGCTAATAGCCACTGATGGACCTGTCCTCCATGCACTTCTCTAGTTCTTTTTAGAACCCTGTTAGTGTCTTGGCCTTCACAACATGCCCTGGCAAGGGGTTCCACAGGTTGACTGTGTGTTGTGTGAAGAAATACTTCCTTTGTTTCTTTTAAACCTGCTGCCTATTCATTTCACTGGATGACTCCTAGTTCTTGTGTTATGAGGAGGAAATAACACTTTCTTATTTACTTTCGCCACACAAGTCATGATTTTATAGACCTCTACCATATCCCCCCTTAGTCGTCTCTTCTCCAAGGTGAACAGTCTCAGGCTTTGTCTACACTGGCACTTCTCTCCTGCCAACAAAGAGCAGCTACACTGCACGCCTGTCAGCAGAACGGCTGTAGCGGCACAGCCGTGTGGCTAAAAGCTGCGGCGTGCAGCCATAGCTTCAGTCTTATTAATCTCGCCTCATGCGGAAGCTGTTCCATATCCTTCATCATTTTTGCTGACCTTCCCTGAACCTTTTCCAATTCCAATATATCTTTTTTGAGATGGGGCGACCAGATCTGTACACAGTATTCAAGATGTGGACATACCATGGATTTATATAGAGGCAATAGGATATTTTCTGTTTTACACTCTATCCCTTTCCTAATGATTCCCAATATTCTGTTTGCTTTTTTGACTGCTGCTGCAGATTGAGTGGATGTTTCCAGAGAACTAGCCACAGTGACTCCAAAATCTCTTTCTTGAGCGGTAACAGCTAATTTAGACCTCATCATTTTCTGTGCATTTGATATTATCTTTTCCAATGTGCACTATTTTGCATTTATCAACATTGAAATTCATCTGCTCCATAACAGGAGAAAATCATAAATGCACCTGGGGCGGGTGGCAGTTATTTACCAGAACACAAGAGCTCTTGCGGTGGGGGATGGGAAGTTAATTTATCCCGGGAAGGGAGGAGGGATCAGGACCGGGGTGAGCTGTACATCACCTACAGGAGGGACACTTCTCCCCAAAACCTCATCAACGTGCACTGAGCCAAATCCTCCACCTCTGCAGCCCACATTTCATCTCCTTCCTCCCCATCCCCCCAGGAGCTAGAAAGGATCCCTGGTCACTGTGACATCCAGACAGCCCGTGGGCAGGGGCTCTGGGCTAACACAGACTGACCCTCTCCTGCCCAGCAGCCTCCTGCGTCCTAAGGACATCATGTTACCCCGTGTCTGACCCTGCAGGCTCCTGGGCTCCAGCGGGATGGGTCCCTGGCTGAGGCGGGCAGGGTGGGCCCTGCACTCACCAGGTCATTCTATGCCCGGCAAACCTAAGTGATGGGGGGCTCTGGGCACCTACCAGCAGCTCCTCGCTCTGCCGCTCCTCCTCGGCTTTGGCTGCTTCTCTCTCTTTTCCCAGGGGGGCCGGATGCTTTTGTGGGGCCTCCTGGAAGAATCAGGAGGAGGGTTAGAAACTGCTGCAAACCTCCCAGCTGCCAGATTTCAGGGCCGTCCTGCCCTGCAGACGCCTGTGCAGGGTCCCTGGGACTCAGACTGAGAGGAGATGGTGAAACAGGGAGCAGCTTTTCCAGAGGAAACGCAGGGCCCCAGGCTGCAGGGACAGGGGTGCAGCCCAACCCCCAGCTCCCCGGGGCCTCACCCACATCCCAAGCAGCCAACTTCAGACAGTCCCCCACTTTCCCCAGCGCCAGCCCCCAAAGCTCCCGCAGGGCCAGATCTGAACACGGAGCCCCCAAACATCCCCAGCCCAGACCCCAGTGCACCCCAAACTCCCAGCTCCCAGCAGCCCCACAGCCCCATCCCCAGCGCACTCCCAGCTCCCAGCAGCCCCCATCCCCAGCCGCTCCCCCCAGCCCTGACCCCCCAGCGCACTCCCAGCTCCCCCACAGCCCCATCCCCAGCCGCTCCCGCACCAGCCCTGACCCCCCCAGCGCACTCCCAGCTCCCCATCCCCAGCCCTGACCCCAGCACACCCCAAACTCCCAGCTCCCCACAGCCCCCATCCCCAGCTGCTCCCCAGCGCACCCCAAACTCCCAGCTCCCCCAGCCCCCATTCCCGGCCGCTACCCTCCAGCCCTGACCCCCAAACTCCCAGCTCCCCCAACCCCAACTGCTCCCCACAGCCCTGACCCCAGCGCACTCCCAGCTCCCCACAGCCCCATCCAGAGCTGCTCCCCCGCCAGGCTCTGACACCCCAGATCCGA